>NW_023416390.1:93850734-94234955 GCF_014108235.1 Myotis myotis | reverse complement strand
AAATAAATAAATAAATAAATAAATGAATAAATAAATAAATAAATAAATAAATAGATAGATAGATAGATAAATAAATAAATAAATAGATAAATAAATAAATATATAAATATATAAATAAAAAAATAATGAGTAAATGCAGGTGGAACCGCTGAACACTCTCGGGGAATCTGATATGTGGCTCTCCTGGGTCCTCTTCATCCCGTGGGGACAGCGCCCTCTGTACCCACCCTCAACCCTGGGCCCACTCCGACTGCCGGTGCTCTGGTCTCTAGCTCCGCACAAGGATTAGAAGGAGTTGTACTAGTGCCACTGAGTCTCCATGACCACCTGGGTGGAGCTCTGATAAGGCAACGCCTGGTGTCCGGGCCATTGGAAAATTGCCTGGGTCTCACCACAGTAGGAAAACCCACCATGAAGTCATTTTCCCTGATCAGGTGCACAGGGTTGTCTGAATAGACTTCCAGCCATGAAGGAATAAAATGAGCCCTCAACCCCTAGGATTTCCAGAGGGTATGGGGCCTTGGTCCCCAGCACTCACTTCCTCTTATGCCCCCCATGACCTGAGGTAGGCACTTGAGAGACCCAGCAAACCACCCCTCCTGTAGTTTCTTCAGCTCCAGCGCAAACACACACACACACACACACACACACACACACACACGCAACGCACGCGCGCGCACACACACACACACAACGCACACACACACACAGTGGCAAGGATGGATATGACGCCCTCAAGTGCCCCCAGTTGTGGCCTCCCTGGGATTGGCCAACGCTAGGCTGTCCTAAGTTACCTGAGGCCACACACCGCTCAAGGTCAGCAGGCGTCAGAAGGGACACTAGAGCCACTGTCTGCGTGAGTGAAACAGTTTTGCTGTAAGCTTTTCCAAAGGCACACCCCAAGGACATCTGGAGACCAGTGGAGAGCATCCTGCTCTCTCCCAGGTCTCCAGTCAAGTGAGGTGATAGGGGCCTGTCTCAGGAATGTGGTGCCTGGTGACCAGAGTTCTAGCTTCTCTATTGTCCTGTCACTGAGGAAGTGACATAAAGTTTGCAGGGTTCCGTTACCTGTATGTGTTCCTTGAAGCACCCTTGCCCGGAAAGCCCTCTGGGCTTTTGACTGACACCCCCAGAAATACTCCAAGTTCTCCAACTCAGCTTTCCCCTCCCCCAGCTCCCCGTTCTTGCCACCAGGGGCCTAGCGTTCAGGAGAGCCCAGTGAGACCTGTGTTGTCTGATCGGTTTAGTGTCCTGGCAAAGCCACTGTGTCCTCCTGGGCCTTCCCAGGGACCCTGCCGACACACACGCGAGGGATGATGCAGGAAACAATCTTCGAGAGGCCCGGACCGCTGCATATGACATCCAACCTGCCACACCTGTGGGCCTTGTGACCTGCGCCGGATGCAAAAACTCAGAGAGGGCCAGATCAGTAGACGGGGTGGGATGTGGCCTGGACGGCCACTTCCAACAGGCCTGGGCTTCAGCACTGCGGTCCTGGAAGAGGCACACCGCCCTGGGCCACCTGGCTAGGTCTCCACCTGGAAGAGGGTGAAATGGAGGAAACGAAGGGGTGACCACCCAGGCCATATCCCCTCCTGTGGTCTCCCAGGACACGGCGCATCAGACCTGGGGCTGGCTGTGGGCCTACATGGTGGGCGGCCTCCACCTCCACTCCCCCTGGACCCTGCCTAGGCACATGCACATTTTTGGTCCCAACTACGTGTTTAGCCATTGGATTCTCCCCAACAAAATGCTGCCATGGGGATGTGAAGTGGACTCCCTAGCGGAGCCCAGATGGAGAGGGCGCCCCCTTGCGGGCTCACCGGGACATCCCACCCCCTCCCCCGATCCCGCCCCCCCACCACCACCACCACCACCACCCACCGACCCACCCGGGAGCGGCTCTCCCGAGTCTCGCATCACCTGGAAGCTCAGAAGGTGGATGAGAGGCAGCTGGTGGCTCCGCAGGGACAGATCTCGTCCCGGCTAGAGGGCGGGCGGGCTGGGCGGGCTGGGCGGAGGGTGGGGGGAGCTGAGCACCGGGTCAGCCAGGGGGCCCAGGGCTCAGCGGGCCTGGAGCCCCGGCGCCGCGGGCTCTTGAGGCTCCCGGAGGCCGGCCCCAGCGTCTACGGCCATACCACCCTGAACGCGCCCGATCTCGTCTGATCTCGGAAGCTAAGCAGGGTCGGGCCTGGTTAGTACTTGGATGGGAGACCGCCTGGGAATACCGGGTGCTGTAGGCTTTTCATTGCCATTTTTTGAGCCCGCCCCATCCGCCTTTTGGGGGTGTGGGGGGAACCTCCCATCGCCTCCGCGGGGCTACTCTCAGAACTGAACCCCCACCCCCGCCCCCGCCCCCGCCCACCCTCCTCCGCCGTCAAAACTTAGGAAATGGGGTCTCGCGCCTAACAGACAGCAGCCCTGCGTTGCAGGGGCGTGTCTCTTGCGTTCTCCCGCACCCGTGCAAGCCCCAAGCGCTCCGTGCTCTGCGGGGGCAACAGGCGACCCACACCCCGGGGAACCCATCGAACCCCCGGTGCTGCGGCCGGAGGTAGCTCCCCAACTGCTTAGGGAACCCCGCGGGCCCCACCAAAGACCCAGGCCGCCCCTCGCTTTGTGCCATCCCTCGGGGGGCTTCGTCCTACCCGGTGGCGGTGGACACCCCCTTCCGCCTTTCAGGCAATCGCACCCCCAAAGGAAGGCGCCCTCCTGCGTCTTTTCGAAGCTCAGGAGATGGGCGGGCCAGAGACAGCTGATGGCTGTGCAAGAAGAGATCTGGTCCGGGCCGGGGCGGCGGGTGTGCGGAGTCGGGTGGCGGAGCACCAGGTCGGGGAGCGGGGTGCGGGGTGCGGGGACAGGGCTTTTTGATGTTTCTGTTTTCCTTGCCCAAGCTCCGCCCCGTGGCCCAGGCAGGGCCGGCCCTGAGGTCCACTAGGACGCCCGCCCCCTTCCTGCCACTCTGCAGCACTCCACCTCCCGACCCCCAAACACCCACCCTGGGCCCAGGAGAGCGGCTCGGCCACGCCCCTCCTCGCCTTGGGGGTGTTGAGGGTTTGGTGGGGGGACCCCTGGGGCTACTCTTGGATCCCCCACCCCCGGCCACCACGACCTCCACCCCCAATCAGGGAAAGGGGTCTCCCGCCTGACAGAGGGCACCCCTGGATGGGAGGGAAGTGTCTGTGACGCTAGTGGAGGTGGCTCCAGCGGGTTTGGCTCAGTGGACAGAGCGCAGGCCTGTGGATGGAAGGGTCTCGGCTTGGATTGGGGTCAAGGGCGCTTACCTCCCTTGCAGGCTGGATCCCTGCCCCCTCGGGGCGCCTGCCGGAGGCAACCAATCCAGGTGTCTCCCTCACATCCATGTTTCTGTCTGCCTCTCCCGGTTTTTTCCAGTCTCCCTAAAAGTCAAGGTAGAGATATCCTGGCCGAGGATTACGAGAAATAATCAAATAATCAAATAAATAAATAAATAAATAAATAAATAAATAGATAAATAAATAAATAAATAGATAAATAAATAAATATATAAATATATAAATAAAAAAATAATGAGTAAATGCAGGTGTAACCGCTGAACACTCTCGGGGAATCTGATATGTGGCTCTCCTGGGTCCTCTTCATCCCGTGGGGACAGCGCCCTCTGTACCCACCCTCAACCCTGGGCCCACTCCGACTGCCGGTGCTCTGGTCTCTAGCTCCGCACAAGGATTAGAAGGAGTTGTACTAGTGCCACTGAGTCTCCATGACCACCTGGGTGGAGCTCTGATAAGGCAACGCCTGGTGTCCGGGCCATTGGAAAATTGCCTGGGTCTCACCACAGTAGGAAAACCCACCATGAAGTCATTTTCCCTGATCAGGTGCACAGGGTTGTCTGAATAGACTTCCAGCCATGAAGGAATAAAATGAGCCCTCAACCCCTAGGATTTCCAGAGGGTATGGGGCCTTGGTCCCCAGCACTCACTTCCTCTTATGCCCCCCATGACCTGAGGTAGGCACTTGAGAGACCCAGCAAACCACCCCTCCTGTAGTTTCTTCAGCTCCAGCGCAAACACACACACACACACACACACACACACACACACACACGCAACGCACGCGCGCGCGCACACACACACACAACGCACACACACACACAGTGGCAAGGATGGATATGACGCCCTCAAGTGCCCCCAGTTGTGGCCTCCCTGGGATTGGCCAACGCTAGGCTGTCCTAAGTTACCTGAGGCCACACACCGCTCAAGGTCAGCAGGCGTCAGAAGGGAGACTAGAGCCACTGTCTGCGTGAGTGAAACAGTTTTGCTGTAAGCTTTTCCAAAGGCACACCCCAAGGACATCTGGAGACCAGTGGAGAGCATCCTGCTCTCTCCCAGGTCTCCAGTCAAGTGAGGTGATAGGGGCCTGTCTCAGGAATGTGGTGCCTGGTGACCAGAGTTCTAGCTTCTCTATTGTCCTGTCACTGAGGAAGTGACATAAAGTTTGCAGGGTTCCGTTACCTGTATGTGTTCCTTGAAGCACCCTTGCCCGGAAAGCCCTCTGGGCTTTTGACTGACACCCCCAGAAATACTCCAAGTTCTCCAACTCAGCTTTCCCCTCCCCCAGCTCCCCGTTCTTGCCACCAGGGGCCTAGCGTTCAGGAGAGCCCAGTGAGACCTGTGTTGTCTGATCGGTTTAGTGTCCTGGCAAAGCCACTGTGTCCTCCTGGGCCTTCCCAGGGACCCTGCCGACACACACGCGAGGGATGATGCAGGAAACAATCTTCGAGAGGCCCGGACCGCTGCATATGACATCCAACCTGCCACACCTGTGGGCCTTGTGACCTGCGCCGGATGCAAAAACTCAGAGAGGGCCAGATCAGTAGACGGGGTGGGATGTGGCCTGGACGGCCACTTCCAACAGGCCTGGGCTTCAGCACTGCGGTCCTGGAAGAGGCACACCGCCCTGGGCCACCTGGCTAGGTCTCCACCTGGAAGAGGGTGAAATGGAGGAAACGAAGGGGTGACCACCCAGGCCATATCCCCTCCTGTGGTCTCCCAGGACACGGCGCATCAGACCTGGGGCTGGCTGTGGGCCTACATGGTGGGCGGCCTCCACCTCCACTCCCCCTGGACCCTGCCTAGGCACATGCACATTTTTGGTCCCAACTACGTGTTTAGCCATTGGATTCTCCCCAACAAAATGCTGCCATGGGGATGTGAAGTGGACTCCCTAGCGGAGCCCAGATGGAGAGGGCGCCCCCTTGCGGGCTCACCGGGACATCCCACCCCCTCCCCCGATCCCGCCCCCCCCCCCCCCCACCACCACCACCACCCACCGACCCACCCGGGAGCGGCTCTCCCGAGTCTCGCATCACCTGGAAGCTCAGAAGGTGGATGAGAGGCAGCTGGTGGCTCCGCAGGGACAGATCTCGTCCCGGCTAGAGGGCGGGCGGGCTGGGCGGGCTGGGCGGAGGGTGGGGGGAGCTGAGCACCGGGTCAGCCAGGGGGCCCAGGGCTCAGCGGGCCTGGAGCCCCGGCGCCGCGGGCTCTTGAGGCTCCCGGAGGCCGGCCCCAGCGTCTACGGCCATACCACCCTGAACGCGCCCGATCTCGTCTGATCTCGGAAGCTAAGCAGGGTCGGGCCTGGTTAGTACTTGGATGGGAGACCGCCTGGGAATACCGGGTGCTGTAGGCTTTTCATTGCCATTTTTTGAGCCCGCCCCATCCGCCTTTTGGGGGTGTGGGGGGAACCTCCCATCGCCTCCGCGGGGCTACTCTCAGAACTGAACCCCCACCCCCGCCCCCGCCCCCGCCCACCCTCCTCCGCCGTCAAAACTTAGGAAATGGGGTCTCGCGCCTAACAGACAGCAGCCCTGCGTTGCAGGGGCGTGTCTCTTGCGTTCTCCCGCACCCGTGCAAGCCCCAAGCGCTCCGTGCTCTGCGGGGGCAACAGGCGACCCACACCCCGGGGAACCCATCGAACCCCCGGTGCTGCGGCCGGAGGTAGCTCCCCAACTGCTTAGGGAACCCCGCGGGCCCCACCAAAGACCCAGGCCGCCCCTCGCTTTGTGCCATCCCTCGGGGGGCTTCGTCCTACCCGGTGGCGGTGGACACCCCCTTCCGCCTTTCAGGCAATCGCACCCCCAAAGGAAGGCGCCCTCCTGCGTCTTTTCGAAGCTCAGGAGATGGGCGGGCCAGAGACAGCTGATGGCTGTGCAAGAAGAGATCTGGTCCGGGCCGGGGCGGCGGGTGTGCGGAGTCGGGTGGCGGAGCACCAGGTCGGGGAGCGGGGTGCGGGGTGCGGGGACAGGGCTTTTTGATGTTTCTGTTTTCCTTGCCCAAGCTCCGCCCCGTGGCCCAGGCAGGGCCGGCCCTGAGGTCCACTAGGACGCCCGCCCCCTTCCTGCCACTCTGCAGCACTCCACCTCCCGACCCCCAAACACCCACCCTGGGCCCAGGAGAGCGGCTCGGCCACGCCCCTCCTCGCCTTGGGGGTGTTGAGGGTTTGGTGGGGGGACCCCTGGGGCTACTCTTGGATCCCCCACCCCCGGCCACCACGACCTCCACCCCCAATCAGGGAAAGGGGTCTCCCGCCTGACAGAGGGCACCCCTGGATGGGAGGGAAGTGTCTGTGACGCTAGTGGAGGTGGCTCCAGCGGGTTTGGCTCAGTGGACAGAGCGCAGGCCTGTGGATGGAAGGGTCTCGGCTTGGATTGGGGTCAAGGGCGCTTACCTCCCTTGCAGGCTGGATCCCTGCCCCCTCGGGGCGCCTGCCGGAGGCAACCAATCCAGGTGTCTCCCTCACATCCATGTTTCTGTCTGCCTCTCCCGGTTTTTTCCAGTCTCCCTAAAAGTCAAGGTAGAGATATCCTGGCCGAGGATTACGAGAAATAATCAAATAATCAAATAAATAAATAAATAAATAAATAAATAAATAAATAAATAGATAGATAAATAAATAAATAGATAGATAGATAAATAAATAAATATATAAATATATAAATAAAAAAATAATGAGTAAATGCAGGTGGAACCGCTGAACACTCTCGGGGAATCTGATATGTGGCTCTCCTGGGTCCTCTTCATCCCGTGGGGACAGCGCCCTCTGTACCCACCCTCAACCCTGGGCCCACTCCGACTGCCGGTGCTCTGGTCTCTAGCTCCGCACAAGGATTAGAAGGAGTTGTACTAGTGCCACTGAGTCTCCATGACCACCTGGGTGGAGCTCTGATAAGGCAACGCCTGGTGTCCGGGCCATTGGAAAATTGCCTGGGTCTCACCACAGTAGGAAAACCCACCATGAAGTCATTTTCCCTGATCAGGTGCACAGGGTTGTCTGAATAGACTTCCAGCCATGAAGGAATAAAATGAGCCCTCAACCCCTAGGATTTCCAGAGGGTATGGGGCCTTGGTCCCCAGCACTCACTTCCTCTTATGCCCCCCATGACCTGAGGTAGGCACTTGAGAGACCCAGCAAACCACCCCTCCTGTAGTTTCTTCAGCTCCAGCGCAAACACACACACACACACACACACACACACACACACACACGCAACGCACGCGCGCGCACACACACACACACACAACGCACACACACACACAGTGGCAAGGATGGATATGACGCCCTCAAGTGCCCCCAGTTGTGGCCTCCCTGGGATTGGCCAACGCTAGGCTGTCCTAAGTTACCTGAGGCCACACACCGCTCAAGGTCAGCAGGCGTCAGAAGGGAGACTAGAGCCACTGTCTGCGTGAGTGAAACAGTTTTGCTGTAAGCTTTTCCAAAGGCACACCCCAAGGACATCTGGAGACCAGTGGAGAGCATCCTGCTCTCTCCCAGGTCTCCAGTCAAGTGAGGTGATAGGGGCCTGTCTCAGGAATGTGGTGCCTGGTGACCAGAGTTCTAGCTTCTCTATTGTCCTGTCACTGAGGAAGTGACATAAAGTTTGCAGGGTTCCGTTACCTGTATGTGTTCCTTGAAGCACCCTTGCCCGGAAAGCCCTCTGGGCTTTTGACTGACACCCCCAGAAATACTCCAAGTTCTCCAACTCAGCTTTCCCCTCCCCCAGCTCCCCGTTCTTGCCACCAGGGGCCTAGCGTTCAGGAGAGCCCAGTGAGACCTGTGTTGTCTGATCGGTTTAGTGTCCTGGCAAAGCCACTGTGTCCTCCTGGGCCTTCCCAGGGACCCTGCCGACACACACGCGAGGGATGATGCAGGAAACAATCTTCGAGAGGCCCGGACCGCTGCATATGACATCCAACCTGCCACACCTGTGGGCCTTGTGACCTGCGCCGGATGCAAAAACTCAGAGAGGGCCAGATCAGTAGACGGGGTGGGATGTGGCCTGGACGGCCACTTCCAACAGGCCTGGGCTTCAGCACTGCGGTCCTGGAAGAGGCACACCGCCCTGGGCCACCTGGCTAGGTCTCCACCTGGAAGAGGGTGAAATGGAGGAAACGAAGGGGTGACCACCCAGGCCATATCCCCTCCTGTGGTCTCCCAGGACACGGCGCATCAGACCTGGGGCTGGCTGTGGGCCTACATGGTGGGCGGCCTCCACCTCCACTCCCCCTGGACCCTGCCTAGGCACATGCACATTTTTGGTCCCAACTACGTGTTTAGCCATTGGATTCTCCCCAACAAAATGCTGCCATGGGGATGTGAAGTGGACTCCCTAGCGGAGCCCAGATGGAGAGGGCGCCCCCTTGCGGGCTCACCGGGACATCCCACCCCCTCCCCCGATCCCGCCCCCCCCACCACCACCACCACCACCCACCGACCCACCCGGGAGCGGCTCTCCCGAGTCTCGCATCACCTGGAAGCTCAGAAGGTGGATGAGAGGCAGCTGGTGGCTCCGCAGGGACAGATCTCGTCCCGGCTAGAGGGCGGGCGGGCTGGGCGGGCTGGGCGGAGGGTGGGGGGAGCTGAGCACCGGGTCAGCCAGAGGGCCCAGGGCTCAGCGGGCCTGGAGCCCCGGCGCCGCGGGCTCTTGAGGCTCCCGGAGGCCGGCCCCAGCGTCTACGGCCATACCACCCTGAACGCGCCCGATCTCGTCTGATCTCGGAAGCTAAGCAGGGTCGGGCCTGGTTAGTACTTGGATGGGAGACCGCCTGGGAATACCGGGTGCTGTAGGCTTTTCATTGCCATTTTTTGAGCCCGCCCCATCCGCCTTTTGGGGGTGTGGGGGGAACCTCCCATCGCCTCCGCGGGGCTACTCTCAGAACTGAACCCCCACCCCCGCCCCCGCCCCCGCCCACCCTCCTCCGCCGTCAAAACTTAGGAAATGGGGTCTCGCGCCTAACAGACAGCAGCCCTGCGTTGCAGGGGCGTGTCTCTTGCGTTCTCCCGCACCCGTGCAAGCCCCAAGCGCTCCGTGCTCTGCGGGGGCAACAGGCGACCCACACCCCGGGGAACCCATCGAACCCCCGGTGCTGCGGCCGGAGGTAGCTCCCCAACTGCTTAGGGAACCCCGCGGGCCCCACCAAAGACCCAGGCCGCCCCTCGCTTTGTGCCATCCCTCGGGGGGCTTCGTCCTACCCGGTGGCGGTGGACACCCCCTTCCGCCTTTCAGGCAATCGCACCCCCAAAGGAAGGCGCCCTCCTGCGTCTTTTCGAAGCTCAGGAGATGGGCGGGCCAGAGACAGCTGATGGCTGTGCAAGAAGAGATCTGGTCCGGGCCGGGGCGGCGGGTGTGCGGAGTCGGGTGGCGGAGCACCAGGTCGGGGAGCGGGGTGCGGGGTGCGGGGACAGGGCTTTTTGATGTTTCTGTTTTCCTTGCCCAAGCTCCGCCCCGTGGCCCAGGCAGGGCCGGCCCTGAGGTCCACTAGGACGCCCGCCCCCTTCCTGCCACTCTGCAGCACTCCACCTCCCGACCCCCAAACACCCACCCTGGGCCCAGGAGAGCGGCTCGGCCACGCCCCTCCTCGCCTTGGGGGTGTTGAGGGTTTGGTGGGGGGACCCCTGGGGCTACTCTTGGATCCCCCACCCCCGGCCACCACGACCTCCACCCCCAATCAGGGAAAGGGGTCTCCCGCCTGACAGAGGGCACCCCTGGATGGGAGGGAAGTGTCTGTGACGCTAGTGGAGGTGGCTCCAGCGGGTTTGGCTCAGTGGACAGAGCGCAGGCCTGTGGATGGAAGGGTCTCGGCTTGGATTGGGGTCAAGGGCGCTTACCTCCCTTGCAGGCTGGATCCCTGCCCCCTCGGGGCGCCTGCCGGAGGCAACCAATCCAGGTGTCTCCCTCACATCCATGTTTCTGTCTGCCTCTCCCGGTTTTTTCCAGTCTCCCTAAAAGTCAAGGTAGAGATATCCTGGCCGAGGATTACGAGAAATAATCAAATAATCAAATAAATAAATAAATAAATAAATAAATAAATAAATAAATAAATAAATAGATAGATAGATAGATAGATAGATAGATAGATAGATAGATAGATAAATAAATAAATAGATAAATAAATAAATATATAAATATATAAATAAAAAAATAATGAGTAAATGCAGGTGGAACCGCTGAACACTCTCGGGGAATCTGATATGTGGCTCTCCTGGGTCCTCTTCATCCCGTGGGGACAGCGCCCTCTGTACCCACCCTCAACCCTGGGCCCACTCCGACTGCCGGTGCTCTGGTCTCTAGCTCCGCACAAGGATTAGAAGGAGTTGTACTAGTGCCACTGAGTCTCCATGACCACCTGGGTGGAGCTCTGATAAGGCAACGCCTGGTGTCCGGGCCATTGGAAAATTGCCTGGGTCTCACCACAGTAGGAAAACCCACCATGAAGTCATTTTCCCTGATCAGGTGCACAGGGTTGTCTGAATAGACTTCCAGCCATGAAGGAATAAAATGAGCCCTCAACCCCTAGGATTTCCAGAGGGTATGGGGCCTTGGTCCCCAGCACTCACTTCCTCTTATGCCCCCCATGACCTGAGGTAGGCACTTGAGAGACCCAGCAAACCACCCCTCCTGTAGTTTCTTCAGCTCCAGCGCAAACACACACACACACACACACACACACACACACACACACGCAACGCACGCGCGCACACACACACACACACAACGCACACACACACACAGTGGCAAGGACGGATATGACGCCCTCAAGTGCCCCCAGTTGTGGCCTCCCTGGGATTGGCCAACGCTAGGCTGTCCTAAGTTACCTGAAGCCACACACCGCTCAAGGTCAGCAGGCGTCAGAAGGGAGACTAGAGCCACTGTCTGCGTGAGTGAAACAGTTTTGCTGTAAGCTTTTCCAAAGGCACACCCCAAGGACATCTGGAGACCAGTGGAGAGCATCCTGCTCTCTCCCAGGTCTCCAGTCAAGTGAGGTGATAGGGGCCTGTCTCAGGAATGTGGTGCCTGGTGACCAGAGTTCTAGCTTCTCTATTGTCCTGTCACTGAGGAAGTGACATAAAGTTTGCAGGGTTCCGTTACCTGTATGTGTTCCTTGAAGCACCCTTGCCCGGAAAGCCCTCTGGGCTTTTGACTGACACCCCCAGAAATACTCCAAGTTCTCCAACTCAGCTTTCCCCTCCCCCAGCTCCCCGTTCTTGCCACCAGGGGCCTAGCGTTCAGGAGAGCCCAGTGAGACCTGTGTTGTCTGATCGGTTTAGTGTCCTGGCAAAGCCACTGTGTCCTCCTGGGCCTTCCCAGGGACCCTGCCGACACACACGCGAGGGATGATGCAGGAAACAATCTTCGAGAGGCCCGGACCGCTGCATATGACATCCAACCTGCCACACCTGTGGGCCTTGTGACCTGCGCCGGATGCAAAAACTCAGAGAGGGCCAGATCAGTAGACGGGGTGGGATGTGGCCTGGACGGCCACTTCCAACAGGCCTGGGCTTCAGCACTGCGGTCCTGGAAGAGGCACACCGCCCTGGGCCACCTGGCTAGGTCTCCACCTGGAAGAGGGTGAAATGGAGGAAACGAAGGGGTGACCACCCAGGCCATATCCCCTCCTGTGGTCTCCCAGGACACGGCGCATCAGACCTGGGGCTGGCTGTGGGCCTACATGGTGGGCGGCCTCCACCTCCACTCCCCCTGGACCCTGCCTAGGCACATGCACATTTTTGGTCCCAACTACGTGTTTAGCCATTGGATTCTCCCCAACAAAATGCTGCCATGGGGATGTGAAGTGGACTCCCTAGCGGAGCCCAGATGGAGAGGGCGCCCCCTTGCGGGCTCACCGGGACATCCCCCCCCCTCCCCCGATCCCGCCCCCCCCCCCCCCCCCCACCACCACCACCACCCACCGACCCACCCGGGAGCGGCTCTCCCGAGTCTCGCATCACCTGGAAGCTCAGAAGGTGGATGAGAGGCAGCTGGTGGCTCCGCAGGGACAGATCTCGTCCCGGCTAGAGGGCGGGCGGGCTGGGCGGGCTGGGCGGAGGGTGGGGGGAGCTGAGCACCGGGTCAGCCAGGGGGCCCAGGGCTCAGCGGGCCTGGAGCCCCGGCGCCGCGGGCTCTTGAGGCTCCCGGAGGCCGGCCCCAGCGTCTACGGCCATACCACCCTGAACGCGCCCGATCTTGTCTGATCTCGGAAGCTAAGCAGGGTCGGGCCTGGTTAGTACTTGGATGGGAGACCGCCTGGGAATACCGGGTGCTGTAGGCTTTTCATTGCCATTTTTTGAGCCCGCCCCATCCGCCTTTTGGGGGTGTGGGGGGAACCTCCCATCGCCTCCGCGGGGCTACTCTCAGAACTGAACCCCCACCCCCGCCCCCGCCCCCGCCCACCCTCCTCCGCCGTCAAAACTTAGGAAATGGGGTCTCGCGCCTAACAGACAGCAGCCCTGCGTTGCAGGGGCGTGTCTCTTGCGTTCTCCCGCACCCGTGCAAGCCCCAAGCGCTCCGTGCTCTGCGGGGGCAACAGGGGACCCACACCCCGGGGAACCCATCGAACCCCCGGTGCTGCGGCCGGAGGTAGCTCCCCAACTGCTTAGGGAACCCCGCGGGCCCCACCAAAGACCCAGGCCGCCCCTCGCTTTGTGCCATCCCTCGGGGGGCTTCGTCCTACCCGGTGGCGGTGGACACCCCCTTCCGCCTTTCAGGCAATCGCACCCCCAAAGGAAGGCGCCCTCCTGCGTCTTTTCGAAGCTCAGGAGATGGGCGGGCCAGAGACAGCTGATGGCTGTGCAAGAAGAGATCTGGTCCGGGCCGGGGCGGCGGGTGTGCGGAGTCGGGTGGCGGAGCACCAGGTCGGGGAGCGGGGTGCGGGGTGCGGGGACAGGGCTTTTTGATGTTTCTGTTTTCCTTGCCCAAGCTCCGCCCCGTGGCCCAGGCAGGGCCGGCCCTGAGGTCCACTAGGACGCCCGCCCCCTTCCTGCCACTCTGCAGCACTCCACCTCCCGACCCCCAAACACCCACCCTGGGCCCAGGAGAGCGGCTCGGCCACGCCCCTCCTCGCCTTGGGGGTGTTGAGGGTTTGGTGGGGGGACCCCTGGGGCTACTCTTGGATCCCCCACCCCCGGCCACCACGACCTCCACCCCCAATCAGGGAAAGGGGTCTCCCGCCTGACAGAGGGCACCCCTGGATGGGAGGGAAGTGTCTGTGACGCTAGTGGAGGAGGCTCCAGCGGGTTTGGCTCAGTGGACAGAGCGCAGGCCTGTGGATGGAAGGGTCTCGGCTTGGATTGGGGTCAAGGGCGCTTACCTCCCTTGCAGGCTGGATCCCTGCCCCCTGGGGGTGCCTTCCTGTTTCTTTGCCTCTGCATTTTTTATGCTTCCCTTTGTTGATAGAGTGGCTTTCTGTGCTAGGTGTCCTATAGGGCCCAGTGGCTCATCCTCCCCAATTACCTGAGGTGGACACTCGTGGTGTACCTCCTGTGGGCTTTGTGCACAGTCTTGTTGTAGTTAAGCCTTGATTGTTGTAGGTATCACTGGGAGGAATTGACCTCCAGGCCAATTGGCTGTGAGAATCAGCTGTGTCTGCAGTGGGAGAACTTCTGTGTTGGAGACACCCCTCCGGGGCAAGACTTGCTTCAGTGCGGCTTTTTTTCTCACTGAGTCTGCCCCTGAGTGTGTTCTTTATGGACCCGTGGAACTGTAATCTGGATGGTCCCACGGGCACACTGGCTCTTGGATCTCTAAGGAGGTGCTAATCTAGCCTCTGCCTGAGGCTACCCAGCAGGACCTCAGCTGTGAAGCAATGCAAGTTGTCGTGGGGCCTTGGGCCAGCTGCAGTTTGTTAGGTAATTTTCAGATTGCAACGTGCCAGGCCAGGCCTTTCATATGCAAAAGCCAGCGCAGAGCTTGGGTGGGGCCGGTGTGCTAGGGGATCAACAGGGCGGACCAAGCAGCTATGGCTGCCCTCAGAGGCCCTGCTTCTCAGTCTCCCGGCAATTGCTGCCAGCTCCTCCGAGAGAAAGCTGCCCTCGAGTTCCGACCGATGCCAGACAGTCCATTTTCTCCCGTATGAGTCTGGGTCCCCAGAGACTCGCCCAGAACTGGAGCTCAGAGCTTGAGACTCCCTCTCGATTGAAAAAGACAGCGATGTCCTCAGCCACCAGCCCTCTCCGCGTGTGCCTCCGCACCTCTGTACTTTACGTCCACACCGCACCTCCTCTGAGTCTCGGTATGCTTTTCTCTTTCCTTCTAGTTGTAGAATTTCCACTCAGCCAGCCTTCCTGTGGTTCTGGATGATGTCCATTCCGTCTTTTAGTTGTATTCTTTTTTTTTTTTTTTAAATATATTTTATTAATTTTTTACAGAGAGGAAGGGAGAGAGATAGAGAGTTAGAAACATTGATGAGAGAGAAACATCGATCAGCTGCCTCCTGCACATCTCCCACCGGGGATATGCCCGCAACCCAGGTACATGCCCCTGACTGGAATCGAACCCGGGACCCCTCAGTCTGCAGGCCGACGCTCTATCCACTGAGCCAAACCGGCTTCGGCTTTTAATTGTATTCTTGAAGTGGTTGTTCGAGGCAGTAATCTCCGGTGTTTACCTATGCTGCCATCTTGGTTTTCCTCTTTTCTCATGCATTTTTACCATCATTATTCTGAACTCTATATGAGATAAATTCCTTATCTCCATTTCATTTATCTATTCTTCTGGAGAATTCTCTTGTTTTTTCATTTGGGGGGTTGTTTCTTTGCCTCCTCATTTTGGCTGCCTGTTTGGGTTTGTGACTGTGTTTTAGGCAGCAAGTCCAGGCAGCACCTGGGCTCCATAAACCTGGTTCCAGCTCCAGGCAGAGTCCCCGATATCATGCGGGCAATGGCTCAGCCCAGCACTTCCCAGACCTGCCACCCTCCCAGGCTGGCCCCTCCTCATGGAGAGTGACTGCTGGCATGTGGGAGAGGAGATGACATCTTCAGAGGGATGTGCAGAAATGCTGCTGCCGCTCCTGGCAGGGCCGGCAGGTCCTGGGCTTGCCAATCACAGGCCACGCCACCAGTGCAGTTAACACATTTTGCTCAGCAGGCGGTAGAGGGGCATCTTCCTTACTAATAGGCACGTGCTCTTCTGAAGGTTTCTGATTTCTTCAGAATCAGTATCTCCCCAACCTGATGGATGGGAGAGAGGTCATACTGAGCAGCTGCAGAGGGGTGGTGAGGCCGGGCTCCTGGTGAACCTCCTTGGACCAGGGCTGAGGCAGAGGGTCTCAGCCTGGCATTCCTTCCCTGTGTGGACAAAAGGGGCCACATGCTAACCTGACCAGCTAAGGGGAGGCCTGTGTGGTCGTCTTGCAAACTCCAAGACCTAAAGTAACCACAAGGATGGTCTGAAATTAAAACTTTTAACTAAAAGCAGTTTATGGTGGGTAGTCACGTCCTAAGCTGGTATCTTCCCTGACAAAGGTCAATCTTTACCTTAACTAAGTATATTGTCTTTTTGCATCTTTGATAACATATCCTTGAAATGTCAAGGTTACTTGTAACTTCCCTTTTTTTCTGACCCCTCAGGGCACAACCAAATGCCCTGGGCGCCACAACAGATACCACAAATTCCCTCATTGTTATTGTTATCATGTTAATTGTTGACTGTTAACTATCCTGTAACCACCTAAGTAGAAGAAGTATCTATCATTTTACTTTTTAGATAATCCCAGAGATTTCCCCAATTTGCTTTCTGCCTCTCTAATCTATCACCAGTGGATTTCATGTAACCCACATACGGCTCCTCCTTTGATTGTAATGTGTAAAAATAGGTGAAAAACCTCCATTTTCTGGAGCATTATTCCAATCTGTTGACATTCTGCTTCCTGGCGTTTGTTGACAGTTTGGCTCAAATAAACTCACAAAAATTCTTTCAGGTTTAAATGTTTTTACATGAACACCCGCTTCTGGGTTCGGGTGGAGGCTGGCATCAGGTCTACGAGAGCCTGGTGAGATAGGTCCCATGCAGAACACCTGGTTCTCCAGCTTAATTCATCACCAAAGGCTGTTCTCAAAGAGATTTGTTTGAAAACAGAATCTTTTTTTCCCATTAGAAACAATGTAAATTGAATTAATCCATTCCAGACCCCCAAATGATTCCATTTTACCCTTTCTCATATACAGTACATGTCTAATGTGCTGTTTAATCTATAAATTTATGGAACCATCCCCTACTAGCTTTAAATGGATCCCTTTCAGCCCTCAGTCCAGGGGTGCAGCGTCTTAGCTTGCCCACATATCTCTGCCTCCCAAATGCAGTCACTGGCTAACTGCTATTCCTTTATCCAAATCAACAAGCGCTCCTACCTCTTCCATTTGCCTGTGAGCTTTGTTTTGTGAGCACTTTTACACCCTTAGCCACACCCACACTTAATGGTCTCTTTATGTTTTAAAATTGTCCATTTCATCAACAACAAACACACAAAAAAAGAAATAAACACAAAAATATTCACAGCACAATTTCCTGAGTTGTTAACAACGTGAGGGAAACTGACTCACATTCTCTCCCCTGATTATGGCGTGGAGACACTCTCTGCCATGATGAGGCATCAGCACTAAAGGGTGTCAGGTCAAGAACTCAAGCTTTGTTAGAAAATGGACACATTTTTTTTCTGTGAACAAATTGGTCAAGAACCGAATTGTATGAGATTCAAGAACTGAGGTTTGACTGTACTTTCATAGTTATTAAGGTGGAAACTTAGGTTGCTGATTTGAAATCTTGTTTTTTTTAATTTTTAATGGATGCATTTACAGCTATAAATTTCACTCTGAGCCCTGCTTTCACTATGCCCTATAAGTTTTGGTATAATGTGCTTTTGTTTTCATCCATGGCAAAATATTTTATAATTCCTCTAGTGGTTTATTATATATTTTTTGACACATTGGTTGTTTAAGAGTGTGTTATTTCTATGTTATTTTTTTTTTCAGTTTTCCTTTTGTTATTGACTTTTAGCTCCATTTTACTGTGGTTAGAGAAGTTACTTTTATTATTTCAGTCTTTTAAAATATATTGAGAATTGTTTTACAGTTTAATATGGTCTATTCTGGAGACAGTTTCAAGGTCTCTTGAGAAGAATGTATATTCTGTTGTTGAATGGAGTGTTCTGTTGTATCCATTAGGTTTAAATGGTTTGTAGTGTTGTTCAAGTTCTCTATTTTCTTATTTTTCCTCCATGTTCTATTATTAAAAGTAGGCTATTGAAGCCTCCTGTTATTATTGTAGAACTATGTATTTCTCTCTTCAATTTGTCAACATTTTTCATATATTTGGGGGCTCTGTTGTTTGGTGTGTACGTTTATAATTTTTCTATCTTCTGGATGAATAAAAACTTTTATAAATATATGATGCTATTTCTATTAGCATAACCAATGGACACAGACACTGGGCATGGAGCTTGCCCAGGGTGGGAATGGCTGAACGGGGGTGGGGGGGGTGGGGGGGTGAAGCGGGGAAAAAGGGCACATGTAAAACTTTAGACAATAATATATATATTGGCCCAGTGGTGCAGGTAGGGTCCCCAGGCCTAGCCCCTGGGATCAGGGCCATCTTTTGCCCGTTAGCCAGTCCCCAATCCAGCCCGCCGCTGCCACCCACCCCGGTTCCTCATTAGCCATCCAGCGACCAAAAGAACAGCCCCCTCTGCCTGGGGTGCCTGTGCCATCAAAGGGCACCTGGCCCTTTGCTCCCCTTAAAGAAGTAAAATAAATACCCTCTCTCTGCACTGTCTCTTCTCTCCCTTGTGAATCCTTTCACACCCGGCATCACCAGCCAAAGGCATCACCAGCCAAAACCCTAACAATGACGTGGGAAACTCCACCAGGAAGGGCTCTGCCTGGGGGGAGGTGCAGGGAACCGGGGCTGCTGCCTGGCCCCCGCCCACCCCGCTCCCTGCACAGGCCCGGCCCCGCCCCGCCCCCATCGCAGACCGGCTCAGGGCGGCGCATGCGCAGTTCCTTGCAGACGGAAGCGGCCGTGGAGGGGAAGGTGGCGGCGCCCCCTGAGGAGGGTGTCCGTCTTTAAAGCTGCCGCTCCCGTCCCCTCCCCGCAGGGAAGGCTGAGGGCGCTGCCGGCGCTGGGCCCGCTCCCCGGAGGCTGCGCAGTGGGGGCGCCGCGTGCCTTCGGGCGGAACGGGAGGCCGGGAGCCCGCCGGCGGGGCGGGGCCGGGGCCGGAGGTCCGCCTGTGCCCGCGCGCCGGCCGCCGCCCCGCCGCCCCGGGCTTCCCCGTGGGCCGCCCAGCCGCGAGCCTGCGGGCTGGGGACGGGACCGGTCGACTGGTCGTTCCGGTCGTGACGGCTGGCCTTTTGTTAGTATAGATATATGTTGCTATTTGTCTCCTTGTAATTATTTTTTTATTTAAAATATATTTTGTTTGACGTATAGCCACTTCAGCTTTTTCCCCCTTTCACTTTTAACCCATTTGTGTTCTTTGGGCCTACAGAGTCTATTGTAAGCAGCATACAGTTAGATCATATTGGGGGTTTTATATATATGCTAACGAACTGCCTTCAGTGGAAGCTGCTATTTTTTTCTGTCTTATATAATTTTTCTTAATTCCTCCAATACTACCTTCTTTTGTGCTTGATTGTTTTCAAGTGTACCTTCTTCATTCTCTTGTTTACTTTCTGCATATTTTTATTTAGTTTCTTTTTAAATATGTTTTTATTGATTTTAGACAGAGGAAATGAGAGGGAGAAAAAGAAAAATTGATGTGAGAGAGAAATTAATTGGTGTCTCCCGCACACACCCCAACCAGGGATCGAACCCCGAAACCTGGCTATGTGCCCTGACGGGGAATCAAACTGGCAAACTTTTGATGCTCAGGACAACTCTCCAACCAACTGAGCCACCCAGACAGGGCTTTCATTTACATTCTCATGGTTGGCAGCGAGATTACAATTAACACCCTCAGTATATAACAATCTGGTTTGAATTTACAACACTTAGTTTTAATAGTATATATATATATATATATATATATATATATATATATATATACTCGAGTCCTCTCCCACTCCATCTTCCTTTTATGTTCTTACTAGAGGCCCAGTGCACGAATTCGTGCATGGGTGGGGGTCCCTAGACCTGGTGGGCCATCAGGGCCGATGGAGGCCATTGCACCCAGTCCAGATCGGGGCCAGGCCAATCAGGTCCTGCCAGCCAGGGGGGAAGGGGGGAGGGGGATAGGGGGATGGGCCGTGGGAGGTTGGCTGGCCACAGGAGGTTGGCTGTAGGAGCACACTGACAACCAGGGGGCAGCAACTGGTCAACTGGTCATTCTGTCGTAATGGTCGCTTAGGCTTTTATATATATAAATTGTTATAAATTACATCTTTATACATTGTGTGCTAATTAATACAGATTTATGATTATTTATATATTCGTCTTTTAAATCATATAGGAAATAGAGAATTTACACACCAAAAGTGCAATAAAAATACTAATTTTTATTTTTATCTATATAGTTACCTTTACTGGAGATCTTTAGTTTCAAAAAGTTTCAGTTACCTTCCAGTGTTCTTTCATTTTTTTTTTTTAATTCTTACTAGAGAGTATTTTTCCACTGATTTTTTTTTAGAGAGAGTGGGAAAGAGAGAGAAGGACATAGAGAACATCCATGGGAGAGAAACACATCTATGGGCTGCCCCCTGCACGAGCCCGTACCAGGGCCCAGGCCAGGAGGAGCCTGTGACTGAGGTGCGTGCCCTTGACCATAATTGAACCCGAGACCCTTTGGTCCACAGGCTGAAGCTCTAGTCCAGTGATGGCGAACCTTTTGAGCTCAGCGTGTCAGCATTATAAAAACCCTAACTTAACTCTGGTGCCGTGTCACCTATAGAAATTTTTTGATATTTACAACCATAGTAAAACAAAGATGTATATTTTTGATATTTATTTTATATATTTAAATGCCATTTAACAAAGAAAAATCAACCAAAAAAATGAGTTCGCGTGTCACCTCTGACACAAGTGTCATAGGTTCACCATCACTGCTCTAATCACTGAGCTAAACCAGCCAGGGCCAGTGTTTTTTCATTTTAATCTGAAGCACTCTCTTCAGCATCTCTATGGTGACACACTCTTTTACATTCTGTTTATCTAGAAATGTCTTAACTTTTTCATTTCTGAAGGATCATTTCATCAGATATAAAAATCTTAGATAAATTTCTCTCTCTCTATTTTAAATGTCATCCCACTGCCTTCTAGTCATCATGGCTTCTGATAAGATGCTGGTTGTTAATCTTATTGACTGTTCTTTGTATCTGACAAGTTGATTCTCTCTTGCTCCTTTTCTCTTTGTCTTTAACCTTTGACAGTTTTATAATGTGTCTCAGTGTGGTTCTCTTGAAGTTTCTCCCTCTTGAATTTCCTTAAATTTCTTGGATATATAGGTACAGGTCTCTCTTCAAATGTGAAGAGTTTCTAGACATTATTTCTCTCTCTTCCTGCCTCCCTCACTCCTTTCCTCCCCCTCCCTCCCACTCTGTCTCCCTCGTCCTCTTCCTCTCCTTCCTCCTTCCTCTCCTCCCCTTCTCTGATAGTCCCAAATGTGTATGTTGATCTGGTCTGTTTGATGATGTCTCATTGGTTCCTTAGGCTCTGTTCATTTTTCTTTATTCCTTTTTCTTTCTGATCCTCAGATGGGAAATACCAATTTCTCTATGTTCAAGTTCACTGGTATTTCCTTCTGCCTGCTCAAATCTTTGTAGAAACTCTCTAGTGAATCTTTTATTCTATTATACTTTTCAGTTCCATAATTTCTGTTTAGCTTCTTTTTAATAATTAGTCCAAATCCATTCCAGTCCACTCACTTGCATCTGAGGAGAGTTTCCCGGGTGCTTGAGGGAGTGTGAGCACGCACGCTGCCCGGCTGCCTGCAGTGCCATAGATCATGTGCATCCTGGGGAACAGACTGGGCCAGCAGGACTAGCTAGTGAGTTCTCTCTTTAGCTGAGGGTTTCAAAGAACCAGTTCTAAGATGTATTTAGGGCTTAGGGTTTTTAATTCATTAATTTTTATTCCTATATATTAATTCCTTTGTTCTGTTTTTCTTAAGTTTACTTTATTTGGCTCTTTTTAACTTGAATTAAAAGCTTACTTTCTCTTTTCTATCTAATATTGAAAGCATTTAGAATCATGAAGTTGCTTAATTATAACTTTGAGAGATCTCCTGAGTCTTGATATATAGGGTTTTCAGATTTCTGGGTTTGGGGGTTTTTGTTGTTGTTGTTAATCTGCACCCGAGAATATTTATCCTTTTTTTTTTTTTAGAGAGAGAGAGAGAGTGCAAGGGAGGAGAGACAAAGAGAGAAACATCCATGTGAGAGAGACATATCAATGGGCTGCCTCCTGCACGCACCCTGACCAGTGACTGGGGATCGAGCCTGCAACAGATGTATGTGCCTTTGACTGGAATTGAACCCGGGACACTTCAGTCCACAGGCCAAAGCTCTACCCACGTAACCAAACCGACTAGGGCAGATTGCTGGTTATTTTAGCATCAGCAATTATAATCTGGAATTTCTCTTTGATTCCAAAGTTACTTCGGAAATGATTGCAGTGTTTTGTGTTTATGTTTCATTTTCACACGGATGGAGGTTCTTCTTTTTACTTTTTTTTTTTTAATATATTTTTTATTGATTAAGATATTACATATGTGTCCTTGTCCCCACGTTACCCTCTACCCCCCCCACCCCCCCACCCCCGCTCATGCCCTCACCCACCCCCCCCCCCCCCGTTGTCCATGTCCATTGATTAGGCCTATATGCTTGCATATAAGTCCTTTGGTTGATCTTTCCCCCTTACCCCCACCCTCCCCTACCTTCCCTCCGAGTCCCGACAGTCCAATCAATGCCTCTCCGTCTCTGGATCAGTCCTTGTTCATCAGCTTATGTTGTTCATTATATTCCACAAATGAGTGAGATCATGTGGTATTTATCCGCTCTCCAGTTCCATCCATGCTGTGGCAAATGGTAAGAGTTCCTTTTTCTTCTTCCTCTTCTTAAAGAATACCTTTCAGCATTTCATATAATGCTGGTTTGGTGGTGATGAACTCCTTTAGCTTTTTCTTATCCGTGAAGCTCTTTATCTGACCTTCTATTCTGAATGATAGCTTTGCTGGATAAAGTAATCTTGGTTGCAGGTTCTTGGCATTCATCACTTTGAATATTTCTTGCCACTCCCTTCTGGCCTGCATGGTTTCTGTTGAGAAATCAGCTGACAGTCGTATGGGTACTCCCATGTAGGTAACTGACTGTCTTTCTCTTGCTGCTTTTAAGATTCTCTCTTTATCTTTTGCTCTTGGCATTTTAATTCTGATGTGTCTTGGTGTGGTCCTCTTTGGATTCCTTTTGTTTGGGGTTCTCTGCGCTTCTTGGACTTGTAAGTCCATTTCTTTCACCAGGTAGGGGAAGTTTTCTGTCATTATTTCTTCAAAAAGGTTTTCAATATCTTGCCCTCTCTCTCCTTCTGGTACCCCTATAATTCTGATGTTGGTACGCTTGAAGTTGTCCCAGAGGTTCCTTACACTATCTTCATATTTTTGGAATCTCTTTTCTTTTTTCTTTTTCGGTTGGGTATTTTTTGTTTCTTTGTATTTCAAATCTTTGACTTGATTCTTGGGATCCTCTTGTCTGCTGCTGGATCTCTGTAAATTATTCTTTATTTCAGTCAGTGTATGCTTAATTTCTAGTTGGTCCTTTTTCATGTCCTCCATGGTCTCACTATACTTATTGAGGGATTCATTAAATTTATCGGCGGTTTCCATAAAATTCTTGAAAAACCTTATAAACGTGGCCTTGAACTCTATATCCAATCGTTTGCTTTCCTCCATTTCTGCCATTTGTGACCTGTTTCTTTGTCTCCACATTTTGGCAGCTTCCCTGTGTTGATAGAGTGGCCCTGCGCGCCAGGTGTCCTGTAGGGCCCAGTAGCTCAGCCTCCCCAGTTACCTGGGGTGGACACTCTTGGTGCACTCTTGGTGCCTTGGTTGTTGTAGGATCACTGGGAGGAATTGACCTCCAGGCCAATTGGCTGTGAGAATCAGCTGTGTCTAAAGTGGGAGAACTTCTGTGCTGAAGACACCCTTCTGGGGCAAGACTTGCTTCAGTGGGGCTTTGGTGCTCACTGAGTCTGCTCCCTGAGTGTGTCCCTTATGGATCTGAGGAGTTGCAATCTGGATGGTCCCCCTCTGACCACTGGGTACAGTGGCTCCTGGAATTAAGGAGGTGCTAATTCAGCCTCTGCCTGAGGCCACACAGCAGGAGCCACGAAGAGGCTCAGCTGTGAAGCAATGCAAGCGGCTGCGGGGCCTTGGGCCTTCTCTTGGAAGTTCCGGGTCTGCCTGGCTCGGCTGCAGTTAGGTACATTCACATGCAAAAGCCTCTGCCGCAGCCTGGGTGGGGCGGGGTCTCAGGGAATCCAAGGGCGGATCAAGGAGCTATGGCTGATTCTCCGCCCGGAGTCGCGGGTCTCAGTGACCCGCTAATTGCTGCAAGCACCTCTGAGGGAAAGCCGCCTTCAAGTTCGCCCGCTGCCGGACAGACCAGCTTCTCCCCGTATGAGTCCTGGGTCCCCAGAGACTTCCCGGAACCGGAGTTCAGAGCAGTCGGGAGCTTGTGATTCAAAAAGACAGCCGCGTCCTCAGGTGCCACCCCCTTTCCTCGCGCGCGAGCCGCCGTACCTCTGCACTTGTACCTCTGCAGCTCCTCTGGCTCTCAGCATGCTTTTCTTTCCTTCTAGTTGTAGAATTTACACTCAGCCAGCCTTCCTGTTGTTCTGGATGATGTTTGCTCTGTCCTTTGCGGTAATTTTCAATTGTTGTGAGAGGCGGCCATTTCCCGGTGTTTACCTATGCCGCCATCTTAGTTTCTCCTCTTCTTTTTACTTTTATTCATCTTTATTTTCACTGCTCTGTGTCAAAGCGCCATTTCTATTAGAAGGAGTTTACTGGAAAATTTTTCTGCCTGTTCCCTAATGAGTGAAATATTTTTGTAAGTGTTTCGTGGGCACTGGAAAGAACACGGGTTCTCAGTCTGCAGGACACAGTTTGATTGATCAGCCTCGTCATCCCACTGATTATATCACTAAATCTTCCTATCGTTATTGATGCACCCAGCCCTATACTTTTTCACCATGATTGTGTTTCTTTCACATTTCCTTCTGTTCATGGATACAGTTGGAGGTTGCTGATGTCCACCTAGAGGCTGAAGTTACTCTGGAATTCTGTTGTTTACAAAGAAATACAACTGGAAAAGTTCACTAAGCAAAGGAGAGGCAGCACCTCCAGGACAGTGGCAGGAGCCCCCCTAGACTGAACTGCCCCCAAGGAGAGTGACACCAGGGGGGACCTGCTGCTCACAGCATATCCTTAGCCGCTGTGCTCTGGCTCAGGCACGGCCAGCGCTGGGAGACTTCCTGCCCCGTGCTTCGGGCAGCCAGTCTCCAGGAAGGGCTGGGAGGTCTGCAGCAGTGTGACCCCATGTTAAGGGAACTGAATTATGCTACCAGCCCCTATTTAAAGCCATACCATCTCCACCAATTCTGCCCCTTCATAGTCTTAGCCTCTTTGTCTCTTACAAGCAGAACTAAGGAAGTAAAACAGGAAGCTTCCAGGGGCACTTCCAAGGGCCTTTGATAATTCTTCTATTCACATGGACAAGGCCCCAGAGGTCACTCGGGCTGCAGGGAGCGATGGGAACCAGGTGTGTGTTTACTCCCACGCCTCCCGCCTCCTTGCCCCAGTTTTTATTGATCTTTGGAACTTTAGAGTGTTTCTTTTTGTCTTTATTACAGCTAATATCTTTTAAGGACATATTGAAACAGTAATACATACATCAGAAATAAATTAGAAAAGCACAATTAGAGCACATTTGAATGCCTACTAATTGGCAAGCATGAACAGTCTGGCAGTATCAAGTGTCAGCAAGCAGTGGCCCACAGCTCAGCTGCTGCCAATTGGGGGGGGGGGGGGGGAGCGTGAACCGGTGCAGCCACTTTGTACAGCAGTTTGGCCTTATTTAATAAAATTGAAAATATGCTCATCTTCTAACCTAGAGATTTCAAGTCCAGATCGATAGGCCACACAAGTGTGGGCATATGTGCTCCAGTGTATACATATACTGCAAAAATATCCATGTTAGTCACATACTAAACACGATCCGCAGGACCACCTGAAGTAGATTGGGTAAATGAACTGAGGTATGTTCCTAAAATAGTATGCTATACAGCAAAATAAATAAACTGGCACATGCAACAACACCAGTAACTCACAAACATAAAGTGGAAGCAGTAAGGACACAAACAGAACTGTACACAATCTCCACTCAAATCCCCACCACCCCACCTGCAGCCCCCATGCCCCACCCTTTCCGCTTGCATCTCAGACTCACTAGGCACAGTCAGATTCCTGACCCTTCCCTCAAAGCCAGCCCGCATCACTGTGGTTAATGCAATTGCATCTTCCCAGGGCTCAGGCCAAATACCTTGAAGTCGGCCCTGCCTCCTTCCTCCTCTCATGCTTAAAGCTAACACCTCCTGGCTTTACTTCAAATTCTATTCAGAATTTGGCCACCAACTTGCCTGGCGGACACTGGTGGGAGCCACCGTCACCGCTCCCTGCATCACTGCCATGTGCCTTTGGATCTCCGCCTCCCCAGCCCCACGAACATGGTCGGGCTCTCGTGCTGCTGTGCTGCTCCCCCCACCTGCTCCTGCCCCTCTGGCTTCCCTCCTAGGCCTGGGGCAAGCCAGCGCGGTCCTGTCGGGGCCCCTGCCCCTCTGTTTCCACACCTGCCTGTCACATACTTCAGGTCTGTGTTCATATGTCAGCCTAGTGTTGAGGCCTGCTTGGACCACCTGGGCTCAATATAAAATAGCTCCCCTCCTATCGCTTGGCATTCCCAACCCTGGGCCCCACTTTAGCTCTCTCATAACACTCACAGCTTTCTGACCGTGTCTGTAACTCACTGATTTGTTTATTGCCTAAAGTGCTACCTTTATAAGGACAGATGTCTTTCTGCTGTGCGCTTGCTGGGTCCCCAGTGCCCAGAGCCACACCTGTCATGTAGTGCGCATGTGCTTTAGCACAGGTTCCCCAGAAACCAGAGCTGCGGTCAAATCCATGGGCCAGTTCCCCAAGGAGCAAGAGTGAGGAGACAGGGACATGTCCCAGGAAGGAGGGAACGCAAAGCTTGCAACCCAGAGCCCCATGGAGCACAGAGCACAGAGCAGCCGGGGTAGGAGGTGGGGGGGAAGACCCGGGGGGGGGGGGGGGCGTGGGCAGGAGCAGGAGGTTGTCTGACTGCTCCTCTCACCAGTCAACCTGCCCTCACTCCCCTGCCTCTCCAAGCAGCCCCTGCGAGTCCACTGGGTCAGGTGTGGGCACAGAGTGGGATTCGAAGGCTCAGCCCAGATGGTGTGAGGGGCAGGTCCTCACAGAGGCTCTATGCCTCACGTGGTGGCTGTATACCCACAGAGTCCAAGAGCCACCACGAGGACCACTGCAGCCAGGAAGCAAGGCCAACGGCACGGCCAGGCAGATCCAGCCAACGTGGGCATAAACCTGGGCAGATGTAGTGCTAAATATATTTGCTGGTTTTGAATCCACATTTCAAGCCCAATTTGAAATACAACTTTAGCATGTAATAAATTGTTTAAGTTACTTATTTTAAATTATTATTTTGCATTATTTATTTTGTTTAATTTTTAGAGACATTTTATTCTGTTTTGTGCATTTATTTATAACAGTTAAGATAACTTATTATATGCTTTAATGATTTAATAAAGCCAGGCTTGATTGCTTCCTGCTAGCACATTCGTAGCATGGCTTCCCTGTTCTATCTGTACATTCCTCCTTGAACGACGGGCAGTCTGATATTGCACCAAAAACCAGCTGAGTGCTTCTCCTTGTGTCACGGGACGGGGACCGGCCGGCGCAGGTCTGCTTCAGGCCACCGGCAGTGGGTGGGTCCTTGACGTCCTGCAGGAAAGATGTCACAGCAGCATCCCTGGTGACTTTGAGCTCATGTTTATGAAAGCCGGGGACAGTGGAGTGAAGGAAGGGCTTAGGGTGGCAGAAGCAGCAGGAGAGAGCCCAGGCCGGCTGCTTAGCTCCCTAGAAACGCCCCGGGAAGCAGCACCAGGGCGGCTGCTGTCAGCTCACGGGGAGTCAGAGCAAAAGGGCCTTGGGAAGCAGCCGCCTGCTGCCCCAGCTGCCAGGCTCATTGGGGACCCTCACGTTTAAGAAGAAGGAACAAGTTCGTGCCCAAGAAGGGGCATGGTGTGCTCTGGAATGAACCCACCTTGTTTTGGGGTTTTATCTCTCCTGTAGGTGTGAGTCTTAGAGGAGGGTTTCAGCAGAATCGTCATCAGCTTTCAGGTGCGTTACTAAGATGCTGATGCATCAAAATGAGCGAAGTGGAGCCTGGGATTATTCTTTGGTGTGCTTTACTGTTTTACTTTTATCGGGGGTCTGTCTGGGGTTTGTTATTTGTTCCCCTGACTGCATCTGTCCTTGGGTCTGGCTGGCACTAATGGCGTTCACTGGGACTCTGTCCTCTCTCTCCCAGGCCAGGCGTTAAGCTGTGTTCTCTGTCAGGGAGGAGGGTATAAACCAATTGCCCTCAAGTCTCCTTGGTGAGGGGAGAGGCCTTGTGCTTCACTAGCTGCTGCAAGCTGTCCAAACTGGCCTTGTTTAATTATCTTGTCTCAGTTTCCCCATTCCACTTGCCTAGGAATTTTCCTAGCTTCTTCCTATCCTGCCTCACTTGGATCCTCTCACTTTGCATGCTGATCTCTGTACAGCCTTCCTCTTAAATTTCACGTGGCAGCTATATGACCTGGCTGCCTGGGAAGAGGGAGCAGGGCTGGGACAGGAAAAGCCAGAACGGGCTTCCTCTCTCTCTGCCCTTCCTCGGCCTTGATCCTAGCAGCTAGCAGCTGGGCAGGTGTGCACTGGGACCATCACTGCCCCTGGGGCCACTCCAGGGGCCTCTACACCTGGCCTCAGGGCTTCCCACCGCCACAGGGGCCAGGGGTCGGGGTGTTCAGTAGTGCGACTGTGGGTTTGCAGGAGCACAACAAGCTACACTTAACTCTTAGGGGCAGCAGGTAAATAATGCCTCAGGCAAGGTAGAAGGTAGTGAGTAACTCAGAGCATGGTGAGTACCTTTGTTTGTAGCACAACTGAATTACCTATAAGGTCATACGGCTTAGTTGTGTTTACCCACTTACAAAGCCGCCAAAGTGTAACCACGGGCTCTGGGTCAGGGAGCCCACGCCACAGCTGCCCAGCTCAGAAGGGGAGCGGCTGCTGCGAGGGAGGAGTGGCAGCGGGGCTTTCCGAAGCAGCCAGGAGCGGCCGCAGGAGCTGTGTTTGCCCGGCCAGTCTCAGCTGCAGTGAGGCGAGGGGCCGGCTGGTGGGCTGGGTGCGCTCGGAGGCCTGCGGTGGGGGCGGGGCCTGCGGGGCGGGGCCTGCGGTGGGGGCGGGGCCTGCGGGGCGGGAGCAGCGGCCACGTGCTGTCTGGGGAGGGAAGGCGCGGCCTCTCCCTGGTGCAGGACGCTGTGCTCCGGGCGCAGTTGGCCGTCCTCAGTTCCTGAGCGACGTGGACGAGCAGGGTCGGTGTGTCTGCGTGTGTCAGGGAGATGCTGGCCTGCGGGCCGGGCTGCGAGCCTTTCGGGACCAGCCCTAGCGGCAGAGGCCGGGCAGGCAGCGCCCCCGGAGCCCGGGGCAGGCAGGGGGTCGCGGGGCACGGGGGGGCGGGGGGGGGACTTGCCACTGTCGGGTGGGAGGTCGGGGCCCTGAGGAGGTGAGGAGCCGCAGGGGTCGTGACCCGCAGAGGACGAGGAGCACAGCGAGGAAGGGGCAGCGGGCGAGGGCCAGGGCCAGGACCAGGGCGGGCCCAGTGGGAGGCGCAGTGGTGCCGCCACCCCAGCGCGGCTGCCAGCCACGCACAGACACAGCCCCGAGGCGGAGGGCGGGATGGGTGGCATGAGGCGCTGACCAGCGATGGGAACCCGTGGGAAATGGGGGACAGGATCCGGGCCCAGTGTGCCCCCTCCAAAGCTCCCTGCCACACGTGCCAACCAGAGCTTCTGAGACCAAAACTCAGGTTTCCAGGTGGGGAGACATGGAGGCTGGGACGGGAGAAGGTCCCAGCGCAGGGCAGGAGGACGGGAGTGGATGCAGCCGCTGGCTTGCTTTCCCGACTTACACGCACACACTGTGGCTGGAAGAGAGGCGCGCTCCTCCAGGCGCGATGCCTGCATGACCGAGCTCCTGCCAAACATCTCATCGGGTGCAGCCAAGACCCGGGCCTCTGTGGCCAGCTGACCAGCCAGGCTTGTCGGAGCCTGGGCACATCTGCTCCTGGAGAAGCTCCTCCCTTCCCACTCCCTCCCTGGCCCCAACACACGGGACACGTCCACTGTGGACACACCTGCCGGCAGTGTCTCCAGCCGCTGGGGCCTGACAGCTCTGTCTGCACAGAGCTCAGCTCTCAACCTGAAGAAATGACACTGGCCCCAAATCATCTGCTCACCTGCATCACTCCCTACTGTGCTGTCTTCCTTCCTTCTTTTATTTTTAAAATAAGTTGGCTTTGCTCTGTGGGAAGCCACCCATTGTCTTCACTAGCAGAATAGTGCAAACAAGGATCCCGGAATGCTGGTGAACCTTGAGCCCTGGCAAGGGCCAGAGCTATGCACCGATTGTCTAGTCCTGACAATGGGGGCTCAAGCAATTTCCTGACCAAATAAGAGTAAATCCTTATTTGTAAATAAGAGTCTCAGAGTAAATCCTTCTAATATTTACTGACCTTTAAGATAGTCTGTCTGTTACTGCAATTACCTGCCTGACTAAGGGCTTTATGTGTAACCAAAGTTGAATAAAAGGCTGGCGAGGCCTGGGCACGAGTGGAAGTCCTTCTCCTCGTGTTGGGCTTCCCGCCTGGCCCCAATATTTCCAAATTATTATGTTTTGTCTGGTCTCTGTCATTTGCGCACGGCCCCTTCTCCAATCACATTGCTCCAAAAAGAAGTTGCTGCAAAGCCCCATGTATAGCACAAACGAATGCTAAGCTAAAAAGGAACTGCTGTGCTTTGCGGAGTATGAAAGGCAAGAGGCCCCACCCAGTGTGGGCAGCACATCACCTCTGCACAAACAGTTGCTCACTCAGCTCCTGCCATGTGCCTGGCGTCTGCCAGGGCCTGGGGTGCCTGGGAAGGGTGGGCCCAGACCCAGCCTTTCACTGACCTGGCAGGTGAGGGCAGCTGCCTGAGGCTGGTGCTGTGCAGGGAGGGTGAGGCAGGAGCAAGGTCGGCAGGTCTGCAGTGAGAGCCATAGGGCACACACAGACACAGCGGACACGGGGGGTGACCACACCGGCCCACCAGCTCCGGGAGGAGAGAGTGTTCCTGGGTGAAACCAGCTCCCACGACGCGGCACAGAAATGAGGGTGCCGGAGCCCAGAACCAGGCAGAAGGGGCCCTGGGGAGGGGGCAGGGCAGGTTGGGGCTTGGGGCAGGAGTGTGCACTCCGTCCTGGGCGGTGGTCTGCAGGCCCCACTCTGCCCTTCTGTACACTTCCCCTGCCCCGTGACTCCGCTTCCAGTTTGTCTTTACAGAACCAGACCCAGTCTTGCAAACAGGGACAGGAAGGGCATTTATTCCACCCATTCTGTACTCCTGAGCCTGCCAACTTCCAGCACAGCACCCACCTTGAGGTGGGAGGAGGCTGCATGCTTGCATGGCCTCTCTTGGGCAGCCAACCAGCCTGGACCTCTGCAGCCGGATGCCACCCGCAGAGGCTGGCTGGCACCTGAGCTCCACCCCCACCTACCCTCCTACTAATAGGATGTGGGCCCCACGAAGGAATTTATCTGCTGAGGTGAAGTCTCCATGGTCCACAGAGGGCCCACAGTTTATGAATAATAAGGGTCTAGCTTCTCACACCTGGGAAGAACCTCAGACTGAACCCTCTGCTCTGTTTACACCTTCTGAGTCAAACACTTCAGGGAAACCCTGGTTTCATCTTTCTACCAATGGATTGAGACCTGTCCCATCCAATCAGACCTGCACAATTTGGTGCCTCGTTTACATAAAACAGACCTAACTGGGAACCTTGGCAGGAACTTTCACTATAAGAGGGGGTCTCCCCTTTGTCTTGGTGGAACACAATTCAGGTTGCTACCTCAATCTGTACTCCAGGCTACAGATACTCTTGTTCAAATAAGTGCTTTTTATTATTTATTACAGTTGGAAAATTGCTTTATAAGGACAGCCCTACTTCCCTCTCCTTCTTTCTAAGCACCTTCTAGGGCAGTGATGGCGAACCTTTTGAGCTCGGCATGTCAAAATTTTGAAAAACCCTAACTTAACTCTGGTGCCGTGTCACACATAGAAATATTCATAATTTTTTTTTATATTTGCAACCATAGTAAAAAAAAAAGATTTATATTTTTGATATTTATTTTATAATTTAAATGCCATTTAACAAAGAAAAATAAACCAAAAAATATGTATAAAATGAACAAAAACAGAAAAACAATGTACATTTAGGAAAAAAGAATAATAAAAACAATGATAATCAAATGGTACAAAAACTAGAAATTAGTGACTTTTTTGGTGCTGAAGTTTGTCTGCTAATTCTTCAATTGCAGGTTCATACTTGGTGCACTTCAAGGCCAAGCAAGCGCCACTAACTTCATCTGTTAGCCGGTTTCTTTTGTTCGTTTTAGTATTTAATGCTGAGAACAAAGTCTCACAAAAATATGTTGATGAAAAATTGTTAGCAAAGCTATCGCTAGATTTTTTATGTTGCTAAAAGTGTCCGGTACTCTGTTCCAAGCACTCAAAATTTCTTGTTCGTAGCTGCACTCTTCTTCATTATTCAAATGACTTCGTTCCAGATTTTCAAGTTTTGACCTTAAGTCGACAAACACATGAGTCCAAATGCTACCTTGAAAATCTGCAAGTTGCATCTCTAAGTTGTCCATTTGCATCCATTGGAAATCCTTTAATTCCAAAGTACTGTAAACAACTACATCCGGATACTTAATTATTTTAATGGTCTGTTCTAGGCTTCTAAATTGGTCGAATCTTTTGCTGAGCTGTTCAAATAACGAGTTTACTATATTCTGGTACATAAGTATGGACTCCATTACACTCATTGTAGTGGCCTTCTCATAATACTTTTTTATCCGAGGAAAATATACGTTTTAGTTTCAATATCTCGCTTGAAAATTTTAAGTTTACTTTCAAAAGATTTGATGTATCCAAACATAATGTCAATACTTTTGCCAAAACCTTGTAATTTTAAGTTCGGTTCATTCATATGAACAGAGAGATCTGTAAAAAACATCAAATTGCTGACCCTCTTATGATCATTGATCTGAGGAAAGTTTGTCAGACCCTTCTTCTCAATAAATACCGTAATTTCTTCAAAGCACTCCACAAATCGCTCAAGTACTTTACCCTCCACTCCTGTCTCCTAACGAACGTGGTGATCAAGTGCGTCCGTTTGTCGAATGCACCCGAACGCACGGGAAGCTTACCCAGGCACATGTTGACAATAACGAGGCCGTTTCCAGAATTGGGCATTTTGTCACTCGAGTAAAAATAAAATGTCATGAGTAAAGATTAATCTCTTTATAGTGCAATTCTTAACCTTTTTATATTAATGTCAATATTGGAACAATGTATCTTGGATGTTTTCACTGTGTATCTTTGCTACGCAACCCCGATGTACATGTTTTCATCCGGTTTCAGAATTGCATTATTGATCATGAGTAACGTGAGTATTAATATTACTTGAGTGATGCCCAACTCTGGCCGTTGCGAGAGACAGATATTTGAATTATGCAATTTTTTGTCTCTGTCGATGCGTGTCACCCAAAATGATTTCGCGTGTCACCTCTGACATGCGAGTCATAGGTTCGCCATCACTGGCCTAGGGACTTAGACTCCAAGCTGCACTAGCTCCACCCTCTGTTGATCTCTGCTGCGGCTGTGCGTCTGGGCCCAGGTCAGCAGGCTCAGAGCAGCCTCACCGCACCCTGTACCTCAGCCTCCATGAGGCCTACAGGCCTGAGCACAGCTGCACCCCCGGCCCTGTAGGCCCCAGTGCAGCCTGCAGACCACCTGTCCTGGAGCTTCCTGTGGAATCTGCCAGCGAGAGGCCCTTGCAGACCAGGCTGGTGACCTTGGCTCTCTCTCTGCCAGACCACAGTGAGCAGGGCTGTGGCCTCCATCTGTAGGCAAGGCCCTGGGAGCAGCGTTTCCTGCAGCCAGGGCTGCCTCCAGGGTCTGGCTGCCCCACATCAGCTCAGGGCATCCCCTGCACTTGCTGCCTCTCCAGACCACTGTCTTCTCCGGTCACCCAGGCTGATGCCATTCCTGGCTGGGACCCCTGGAGAGTACATGCTTCGCATTCCAGGATGCCTCAGGGAGAGAGACGCACAAGCCGCCCTAAGCCACGTGTTGGGGTTCCCAGGACCACCCTCAGGCTTGATGATCCGCTAGGAGGATTCACAGGACTCAAGCAAGGCTGACTCCCCATAGGGACAGTGACTACAGTGAAAGGACACAGAGAAAGCCCTGCAGGGGACAGGCACCTGGAAGGGGCCGGGAGAAACCAGGGACACCTTCCAGGTGCCCCTCCCAGTGGAATGCACAAGGACACAATTTCCCCTCAACGACGTGGAAACAAACATCCCCAACCAGGAAGCTGACTGGGGCTGGGGTCGGGTTTATGGGATGAGGCATGTAAGCCTGTGGCACCTGTGTGTCTGGCTTTGGCTACTCTGACTCCAGCCCTCCCAGAGGAAGCACAGGCGTTTCCCGTAAGTCGTGCTACCTGTAAACTTACATGATCAAACGGTGCAGTGCAGCCAGGCCTCAGGCTACAAAACCACTCTGCCCCGCAGAATCCTATCTAATAATAGACAAAGATTGAAGTTAACCGTACCTCCACTACGCTTCCCATTGGCTAATCAGCGAGATATGCAAATTAACCACCAACAAAGATGGCGGCCGGAAGCCACGCAGCTGAAGCGAGCAGAAGGCTTGCTTGCTCCAGTGATGGAGGAAGCCAAGCTTCCTCCCTGCTGCAGCCAGGCTCTGAGCTCCACTCTAAGCAACAAAGTTGCAATTATAGAAGCTAAACAAACCCCAGATACTTGCTTTCAGCAGGCCGTGGCCTTGGAGCTGGAGCGGCAACAAAGTTTCAATTATAGAAGGTAAATAAATCCCAGAATAAAAAAAGAAAAAAAGGAGAGGCTGGGAGCTTCAGTCGCCGGCGGGCTTGGCCAGCCTGGAAACCCTCAGCCCCTCACCCAGGCTGGCCAGGCACCCCAGTGGGGACCCCCACCCTGAAGGGGGTGTGACCAGCTGCAAACAGCCATCAGCCCCTCATCCAGGCTGGCCAGGCACCCAAGCGGGACCCCCACCCTGATCTGGGATACCCTTCAGGGCAAACCAGCCGGCCCCCACCGGTGCACCCGGCCTCTATCCTATGTAGTAAAAGGGTAATATGCAAACTGACCTTAACAACAGAACGACTGGGAATGACTGGTCACTATGACACACACTGACCACCAGGGGGCAGACACTCAATACAGGAGCTGCCCCCTGGTGGTCAGTGCGTTCCCACAGGGGGAGCTCTGCTCAGCCACAAGCCAGGCTGACGGCTGCCAGTACAGCGGTGGTGGTGGGAGCCTCTCCTGCCTCCTCAGCAGCACTAAGGATGTCCGACTGCAGCTTAGGCCTGCTCCCCGCTGGCAAGTGGACATCCCCCGAGGGCTGCCAGAGGGATGTCTGACTGCCAGCTTAGGCCCAATCTCCTGGGGAGCAGGCCTAAGCCAGAAGGTGAACATCCCCCGAGGGGTCCCAGACTGCAAGATGGCACAAGCCGGGCTGAGGGACCTCCCCCCGCCCCACGAGTGCACAAATTTTTGTGCACTGGGCCTCTAGCAGTCTAAGATTTCCGAGGACAGGCCTTCTATGTGGAATGTGCAGGGCTTGGGCAATGCGGGCTGCTGGTTAACCCTTTCCTGCCTGGCCACAGAGAAGAGTAAGGACATAGTTCTTCCAGAGCTCCAGGCAGGGCTGACAGCCTCCAGAACAGCAAGGAAGCTCCCTCTTCCCAGCCTGGCCTCTCATTCTTGCTTCCACCTGCCTATTTTTTTGTCTTGCCTTCTCTCTCTCTCTCTCTCTCTCTCTCTCTCTCTCTCTCTCCCTCTCTCTCTCTCTGTCTCATTCCCCTTCCTTCCCATCACTCTCCTCTTCTATAAGCAAATGGCCCAAAGCAGCTTCCCCAAGCCACATGCCCTACATATTCTCTTGGTTCAGGTGCAATCACAGTTGTCTGGGTTCAATTCCAAATGAGTGAGGGAGATGACCTGATTTGCCCAACTTGGGTCAGGTGCTCACACCAAAAGAGGTGGTGTGGGCTGAGGAGACTCCCCAAACTGCATCTACACCACAGGCACAGTGTTCAACACCCATAATGACAGGTAAGACACATTGGCTAACAGAGCTGGTGAGGAGAAACTGCGCACATGGGATAAGGATCTGGGGAGGCCATACTGTCCATTTACACCAAGTGCCATCAACACAGTATCCTGAAAATGACCTCCTTTTTCAGAAAAACCTAAAACAGTCTAAAACAATCTCAGTCTAAAATGATCTGGCCTCATTGCCAGATGAGGGACATTTTGGCCTGATGCTGCACTTATTCACCTACCAGTGGTCGGCAAACTGCGGCTCGGCAAACCACGGCTCACGAGCCACATGCGGCTCTTTGGCCCCTTGAGTGTGGCTCTTCCACAAAATACCGGCTCTTCCACAAAATACTGACTTCTGCGCATGGGCCACAAAGTTTCAATCGCACTGTACATGCACGCCTGCACGTGGTATTTTGTGGAAGAGCCACACTCAAGGGGCCAAAGAGCCGCATGTGGCTCGCGAGCCGCGGTTTGATGACCACAGTCCTAGGTGGATATAGCTGGTCTCCGGAAAGGGCCAGGAGCCGAGATGCACCTGAATGGAGGGAACAGGGTTGCAGTCTTCTGCTCCCACATTGTTAGGGCCCCTGTGATGGACTTGGAGGCCCTGAGTTCCACAGAAGAACAAGGACACCAGTGATGTAGGAAATGGCCTCTGAGACCCATCTCCAGCACGGTCGGCTTCTGATGGAAACAGCTGCTGAATCTCCCCAGAGCAAACAGAATGTAGGGAAGAGGGAACAGGATGTAAGAACAAAGAACAGTGGACATGGGCCAGCATCATGGTGGAAACCCCCGAGGTATCTGCCTCAACTAGATAGGGGGAAGTGGAGGCAACTAGAAAAGGCTTCAGCTCAATTTTTTAAATGGCCCAATGGGAGACAGCAAGACCTAGGTGATGTATGAGGAAATGGGTGACCCCATAGTACTCAGCCAATGAGGAACTGGAGGAGGGACGGAATAAAGAGGCTGTGTTCACTGCCCAAGGTGTGCCTGTACAACTGGACAGAAACCTGCTCTCAAGAACATATTAAAAGTCTCATTTTCTCCATATTTCTGTCTCCATTATTTTAATTCAGACAGGTGAGCATTTCTCACTATTTGGAGGCTCGTCCAGGATCTTTGTGCATGTGGAGAAGGGGGTCTGGTTGAAGGAGAGACGTGTCCTACCCGATTTTGGATGGCCTCTTTGTCTGAGTCCCATCTCTTCGTGGACACCATAGAACAGGCCTGAGACTATTTTTCTTCAAAAGATGGCAAAAATGTCATGGGCAGGGTGGGAGGTGTGAGGGGGAGGGGGGCACTCAGGGGGAACAGGGACACAATGCTGCAATCTGGCAAACCTCATGCATGGGCCAAGGTGGGAAATTGGGCATAAGTACTACCTTGGTGATTGGGTATTCTCAGAGGTTGAGTGTATATGACTGGGATGTGTCCTAGACATGAAGAGAGTGTGGAGTTCTGATTTGCAGTTCCGTTCTCCCAAGAGGAAAATGGCCAGAGGGACACAGCGGATCCTGGGAAGTGCAAGAAATCTCTAGGAGGGGGATTGAGCACATAGGACACATAGAATAGCCATAAGGAACGGTCTGGGGATGGGAAACACAAGCTCTAGGCCTAGAAAAGACGTTCACCTGGAGCCGCGACCTGCACTGCGAGGTTTAGGACCTGAAGGAAGGGCTGACGAACAAATGAAAATGCTAGACAAAAATATGAATTATTGCCCTAGCTGGTTTGGCTCGGTGGATAGGCAGGGGTGGGCAAACTTTTTGACTCGAGGGCCACAATGGGTTCTTAAACTGGACCGGAGGGCTGGAACAAAAGCATGGATGGAGTGTTTGTGTGAACTAATATAAATTATAAATTCAAAGTAAACATCATTACATAAAAGGGTACGGTCTTTTTTTTCAATAGTTTTATTCATTTCAAATGGGCTGGATCTGGCCCGCGGGCCGTAGTTTGCCCACGGCTAGGATAGAGTGTCGGCCTTCGGACTGAAGGGCCCCAGGTTCGATTCTGGTCAAGAGCACATGCCTGGGTTGCAGGCTCAATCCCTAGTAAGGGTTTTGTAGGAGGCAGCCAATCAATGATTCTCTCTCATCATTGATGTTTCTATCTCTCCCTCCCTCTCCCTTTCTCTCTGAAATCAATAAAAATATACTTTTAAAAAAATATGAACTATTAAGGGGTGGGGGCCAGGTGGAGCCTCTTTCTTGAAGAGACACACTGAGTCCTGGCCTAGTCCACTGTTGTTCAGTTTTAGACACACATCTTGCCCTCAGTAAAACATGGCAGGAACGTAGCAGACAGACAGTCTCAAAGGTCAGTAAAGATCAGTAAGGTCCAGTAAACATTTACCTGGAGGCTATCAGATCAGGAAATTGCTTCGAGTCACCATGATCTCAATATGAGCTTAAGTCCTGCTAATGCTCAAGGCCCATTGGCCTCCTGCGTTCATGATAGTGTTGGCATGCAGTGGCTTCCTGCACCCTGGATAGTCCATTGGGGAGAATGCTGAGGTTCTGAGAGGGTAGGGGGGAGGGGGGATTGGCGGGGGAGGGGAAGGACAGTCACTGAACTGGGACAGGAGACATTGCTCTGCTTTTGTGGGGTTTTTTATGCAGGGCATTTTGTGATGTCTGTGGCTGGACAAAGAGCATGGTGTGAAGCTTTTACCTGTGGGTGGTGGGTGCCTTATAAATATTGTATGTAAGAGTGTTTCTGTTGATGTTTTGTGTCTCTGTTGTTTGATTTAATTTGTTTAAAGATGGGGCACATCCCGCTTTGAGGGGCCTAGATATTTGTGGCAGGCTGAACACATAGCAGAGATTGCAGGAACGTCCCAGCAGCTGCTGAGAATTCTTAATCTTGGGCACTCTTCCTGCTCTCTCTCTCTCTCAGGGTGCCAGATATTAGGAATCTTAGCTAGTGAGAGTTGTCTATGTGTCTGTAATGTAACTTTGGTTACTGATTGATCTTCACTGGTTTATGAGCATCGGGAATCCTCTGGGTCTGCTCTGTGTGGGCTTTTTGTGCCACTCAGAGCCAAAGGCCATTTTGCTGTGCTGAGTTAGTGTGAGATAAGATTCTCAGGCTAGAGGATGTGGCGCACGTGGAGAGGGCTGACGGCTGAGGACGTGGCTGTCTTTTTCAATCCGGAGGGAGTCTCAAGCTCCCAACTGCTCTGAACTCCAGTTCCGGGTGAGTCTCTGGGGACCCAGACGCATACGGGAAGAAACTGGACTGTCTGGCATTGGGCAGAACTCAAGGGCGGCTTTCTCTCAGAGGTGCTTGCAGTGATTACCAGGACACTGTGACGCAGGGCCTCTTAGGGTAGGACTGGGGAGCAGCCATAGCTGTTTGCTCTGCCCTATTGATCCCCTGAGACCCCGCCCCACCCAAGCTGTGCACAGAGGCTTTTGCTTATGAAAGGCCTGGCCCTTTGCAACCTGAAAATTACCTAACAAACTGCAGCTGAAACAGAGAGACCCAGAACTTCCAAAAGAAGATCCAAAGCCCCACAGCAGCTTGCATTGCTTCACAGCTGGGCCTCATCTGGCACCTCCAAACCCCAAACAAAGAAGAGGAATCTGCAGATCTCTCTGTAGTTCCTGCTGGGTAGCCTAGGAAGAGGCCAAATTAGCACCTCCTTAGAGATCCAAGAGCCAGTGTACCCAGTGGTCAGAGTAGGACCATCCAGATTACAACTCCTCAGATCCATAAGGGACACACTTAGGGAGCAGACTCAGTGAGCACCAAAGCCCCATTGAAGCAAGTCTTGCCCCAGAAGAGTGTCTTCAGCTCAGACGTTCTCCCACTACAGACACAGCTGATTCTCACAGCCAATTCGCCTAGAGGTCAATTCCTCCCAGTGATACCTACAACAATCAAGGCTTAACTACAACAAGACTGTGCACAAAGCCCACAAAGGGGTGCACCAAGAGTGTCCACCTCAGGTAATTGGGGAGGCTGAGCCACTGGGCCCTATAGGACACCTAGTACAGAAAACCACTCTATCAACACAGGGAAGCATAAAAAATGCAGAGACAAAGGAACAGGTCACAAATGACAGAAATGGAGGAAAGCAAACTACTGGATATAGAGTTCAAAACCACAGTTACAAGGTTTTTCAAGAATTTTCTAGAAACCGCCGATAAATTTAGTGAGACCCTCAAGAAATCTAGTGAGACCCTCGAGGTTATGAAAAAGGACCAACTAGAAATTAAGCATACACTGACTGAAATAAAGGATATTAGGCAGAGTTCCAACAGCAGACTAGAGGATCACAAGAATCAAGTCAAAGATTTGAAATACGAAGAAGCAAAAATCACCCAACTGGAAAAGCAAAAAGAAAAAAGAATCCAAAAATATGAAGATAGTGTAAGGAGCCTCTGGGACAACTTCAAGCATACCAACATCCGAGTTATGCGGGTGGCAGAAGAAGAGAGAGAGCAAGATATTGAAAACCTATTTGAAGATATAATGACAGAAAACTTCCCCTACCTGGTGAAAGAAATGGACTTACAAGTCCAGGAAGCACAGAGAACCCCAAACAAAAGGAATCCAAAGAGGACCACACCAAGACACACCAGAATTAAAATGCCAAGAGCAAAAGACAAAGAAAGAATCTTAAAAGCAGCAAGAGAAAGACAGTCAGTTACCTACAAGGGAGTACCCATACGACTGTCAGCAGATTTCTCAACAGAAACTATGCAGGCCAGAAGGGAGTGGCAAGAAATATTCAGTGATGAATAGCAAGAACCTACAACCAAGATTAGTTTATCCAACAAAGCTATCATTCAGAATTGAAGGTCAGATAAAGAGCTTCACAGATAAGGAAAAGCTAAAGGAATTCATCACCACCAAACCAGTATCATATGAAATGCTGAAAGGTATCCTTTAAGAAGAGGAAGAAGAAGAAAAAGGTAAAGATACAAATTATGAACAACAAATACACATCTATCAACAAGTGAATCTAAGAATCAAGTGAATAAATAATCTGATGAACAGAATAAACTGGTGAATATAATAGAATCAGGGGCATAGAAAGGGAGTGGACTGACTATTCTCAGGGGGGAAAGGGGTGTGGGGGGTGCGGGAAGAGACTGGACAAAAATTGTACACCTATGGATGAGGACAGTGGGTGGCGGGGGTAAGGGCAGAGGGTGGGGTGGGAACCGGGTAGAGGGTAGCTATGGGGGAAAAAAGAGGAACAAATGTAATAATAATCTGAACGATAAAGATTTAATTTAAAAAAAGATTCTAAGGCTAATGTCCCTGTCCATCCTTTTTAGAGTGTTCATATATTTACTGTAGGGGTGTTTCTTTCTTTCTTTCTTTCTTTCTTTCTTTCTTTCTTTCTTTCTTTCTTCTTTCTTTCTTTCTTTCTTTTTTAAAGATCTCTTCTTATATGCAGGATTTCATGTTGTTACAGTCTACTCAGAAAGAAAAATGTGGGAAATAAAACCTTTTGCTTAGTGGATAGAGCATGGGCCCTAGGACTGAAGGGTCCTGGGTTCAATTCAGGTCAAGGGCATGTACCTCAGTTGCAGACTCAATCTCAGCCCTGGTCAGCCCTGTGTGGGAACTTCAAAGCCACCACCAGGCGAACGCCGTGCTGCATGTGCCCGGGCCTAGCCAGTGGGAATGAGGGGAGGCCATTCCTGAAGGCCAGCTTCCCAGGCTCCTGCCTTGGACACAGCAATGCCACAGGTGGGAGTGGTGCTCGCTGCTGGGAAGCCATGACACAGCGAGTCCTCTTTCCACATTTGAGTCCAATCCCTTTCCCCACGATTGCCACAGCCAGGATCCATGCACAGCCTGGGAGGGAGGAGGGAAAGGATGCAGGAGAGCTGACTCCCAGGGGTCTTGAATGACAACCTCAGGCCCTAATCATCAGAAGCCCAAGCAACCTGGGAATAATGCCCAGTAACTGGCTGAGGGGTGGTGCTAACAACTACGAGGTCCACAGGCGCCCCTCTCATCAACGCACTCCCTCTGGCTTCTTCTGAGAGAGCCTGGAAGGCCTGGGGTTGGGGTGGGGGCAGCTGCCCAGAGCAGAGCCCTCACTGCACACAGACCAGAGGCAGTGCGGGAGAAAGGTTTGGGGAGCCACCCTCATCTATATGCTAATTAGCCCAACAAGAATGAGAGGGTTGACTGAACTTTCTCCGCCCTCCTGCGTTATCTGCCCTGACACCTGGGCACCAAGAGGAAATCCAGCCTCAGATCAAATTAGCTGCCTCCCAGGGGCTGGGCCTCCCTCCCCGAGGCTTGGCCCCCTCCCAGGGTTGGGCCTCCATGGGCTGCAGGAACCGGTTCCCTAGCCAACCAGGCTTATTCACAGGCAGCAGGGACTTTGAAACAATCAGGAATCAAACCCAGGAGCAACCAACCCCTGACCCTGCAGCTCTCAACTTCCTCTATGCAAAGGGGTGTTTTATCTCTGTGTCCAGGCCACGTGCTCCCTGTCGGAGTGGGATGTCCGGTTAGTGGGTGGTAACTGTCAAGGCTGAGGCTGGTGGGGGTGAGCGTCACACTGTCAGGTTTCATGTTCTGCCTGCTGTGCCAGCCCTGGTCAGTGACCTGAATTCTCTGAGCTTGGGTTTTTATTTATTAAAGGGGACTCGGCTCCACCTGGCAGCGCGAGACCAAAGCCTGTGGGCAGCATAAATGCCTGTGTAGCAGGCATCAAGGCAGAATGGGTGTCATTCCATTTCCTTCCTTCCATGTATCCCCTTGCACCCAGCCTTGAGATCCTGTCACTCCACCCTCCACAGTGGAGCTCAAACCTCCACCGTAGCACAGTGTAAGCTCAGCGTGGCCTGGCAGGCTGGGGCGTGTCAGCAGCTACGCACTGAATGCAGGAGCTGCCAGGGCGCAGAGGTCAGTCAGTAGATGACACAAGGGCCCATCGAGTGTCCTTGAGAGACCCCAGTCCCCTCCCCCTCCCTGCCGGGCCAAGGCCAGCCTCGAAGCTGACCGTTGTGGCTGCTCACTCACTGGCGCGAGAGGCAGCCAGTAAGTGGCAGCAATGAGCGTGGACAAGGCTACCTGAACGCCTCACACCCCAGCTGAGCTCAGCGGCGTCCACCTCCCTCCCTGCTTAGCGTGCAGCTGTAAGGAGCCGAGGATCCTGACTCAGGGCAAATGGTGGACAGATTTCTCACATGGCTTCCAAGAGTCCTACACCCAGGTGTACCCACCCGTGACTATGGTGAGTGTTATTTCCTGATCAGGCTTTGTTTCGCAGCTCAGCTGACCTGGAGATTGGGCGACTGCCCAGGTGGCCTGACTCAATCGCACAAGCCCTTTAAAAGCAGAGCTTTCTCCAGCTGCCAGCGGAGGAAGAAGTCGGAGATCCCAAGCGTGAGAAACATGTAATGCCCCTTTGCCGGCTTGACCATGGACGGACAGTGTGGCTCCTAGAGCAGCCCCATGACACCAGCAAGGAGGGGCTTCACCACAGGAACCCAGTTCTACCAACAAAAGTAAAGGCCCTAAAGAGACCTTCTCAAAGGAAGAAATTCAAATGGTCAACAGGTATGTGAACAGGTGTGCAGCCTCACTGATCACAGACTGGCAAATCCACACCTCAGACCTGTTAGAACAGTCGTTCCCGATTAGGAAGCTCCGTGCAGGCGAGGCTGGGGAAGGGCCTGTGCACGTGGGAGGGAGGTACATCAGCACAGACATTATGGAGAAACGTTATGGAGAACATGACTCACCCCATGCCCAGAGCTCCCTCTTCTCAGGAAAAAAATTAAGATCAGATTCCAAAGAGATATTTACACTCCCTGTTTATAGTAGCATAATCCACAGCAGCCAACGCGTGGAAGCAACCCAACATCCTTCCACACATAAATGGATAAAGAAAAGGTGATATATATACACAAAGGAATATTATTCAGCCTTAAACAAAAAAAAGGAAATGCTCCCTGGCCAGTTAGAGTGTCATCCCAATACACCAAGGTTTTAAAAGGTTTTGGGTTCAATCCCCCATCAGGGCACATACAAGAATCAACCAATGAATGTGCAAATAGGTGGAACAACAAATCTCTCTCCCTCCCTCTCTCTCAAATAAATTTTAGAGAGGATGTCCTGCCCTTTGCTACGACATGGATGAAGCTGGAGAACATTATGTTAAGCAAAATAAGTGAGATGTGCAAAGGCAAATACTGCATGATCCCACTCATATGTGCAATCTAAAAGTCACACTTACAGGAGCCGAGAGTGGGATGGGGTTGCCAGGGGCTGGGGTGGGTGAGATGGGAGACGGGGCCCATGGACACAGTTGCAGTGATGCGGGATGAGGGAGTTCTGGGATCGTTGCACAGCATGGCGACTAGTTAACTACTGTGCTGCACACCTGGAAGCTGCTGAGAGAATAGATGTCAGATTAAACTTAAATGCGCGCGCACACACACACACACACACACACACACACCGCACACTAGTGTGTGAGGTGATGGGTGTGTTAACTTGAGTTTGGTGACCATTTCCACAGTGTATACGAGTCATCACGTGTACATCTCAAATATGTACAATTGTTATATGTGGGGGTTTAAAAAAAATATTGAGCAAGAAAGGAAATTTTTGCCCTAACCAATCTGGCTCAGTGGATAGAGCATCAGCCTGCGGACTCAAGGGTCCCGGGTTTGATTCTGGTCAAGGGCGTGTACCTTGGTTGTGGGCACATCCCCAGTAGGGGGTGTGCAGGAGGCAGCTAATCAATGTTTCTCTCATCGATGTTTTTAACTCTCTATCCTTCTCCCTTCCTCTCTGTAAAAAATCAATAAAATATATTTAAAAAAAAAAAAAAGAAAGAAAGAAAGAAAGGAAATTTTTCTCCAGAGCCTCTGGCAGAAAACTCAGCCTGGCCAAAGCTTTAATTTCATTTTTGTGATTGAGAACTTGTGAGCTAATAAGTCTATAAAGTTTGTGGCCATCGGTTGTGGGGAAGATGTGCAACAACGCTCAGGGCACCCGTTCCAGCGGTTCTCAACCTTCCTAATGCTGTGGCCCTTTCATACAGTTCCTCATGTGGTGGTGACCCCCAACCATAAAATTATTTTCGTTGCTACTTCATAACTGCCATTTTGCTACTGTTATGAATCGCAATGTAAATATCTGATATGCAGGATGTATTTCATTGTTCGCGACCCACAGGTTGAGAACCGCTGCAACGAAGCCACATTTGTTCGAGGGGTCGGCAAAGCTCTGCCCTGAGTTGAATTAGACACGGGAGAGGCGCGCTCTTCCATAATGTATGCAGATCTTCCCAATGGAAGGAAGTCATGCCTCAGGAGCTGTGACAGGCCCGCCAAGGCTGCTGGAGAAGTTCCTACAGAGACAAGGTGGCCCCTGCCTACCAGGGGCTGGCGGGGAGGAGAGGGGCAGGCTTGCCTTCTTCACAACCTCTTTGCACTTTCTCTGCATCTTCTCCTGTACACGCCTCGAATGTCCTACTGCAGAAGCGCCTGTTAAGCCTCACGTCTTCCTCCTTGTCTGGCCTCTGTGGCCATCGATGCCCAGGAGGCTCTTCAGTCACCACCCAGTGCTTCTGCCCTGGCACCCACTGCCCAAGACCGACCACTCCAACAGTGCACAAGCCACAGCCCACGTTGGCAGGAACTTGCCAACCGTCTCGCCCAACACCAGCCTAGGGCCAGGCACTGCGAGGCACTGATAAACACCACATGCACTGGAAATGCCTAGAGAGCCAGCAAACCATGCGATAATCAGGGAGTGACCTCTGAGTGTCCCATAACTTTGTGCTTACCAGGTTGTGTGGGGTAGTGCACCAGGCCCCGCACCTACTCCAGGCTTGTGGTGAACGTGGGAGATGGTCACACCTGTCACCCACTCTCCCCACAATGCTCCACTTCAATCACATCAAAGAGCCTTTCAAGGGCCCCTCAGAGTGTGTCAGAGTGCTGTGCCGGCATCCTGAATAGCTGCCCACAGAAAACCAGCTGTGCATCTTAAGCGCCAGGGGCCCTCAGAGTGCATCAGAGCTCTATGCCAGCAAACTCACTGCCACAGTCACGCATTTCCAACGAGCAGGCACCCAGAGCCCATCTATCTACAGGGTGCTCCTGGGAGCTGCTGCGAGCCCTGGCTTGGTGTGATCTTGGACAAACAGGACACACTCCCCCCTGCAGTAGAAATTCTGAATTCAATCACCCTGGATACCTGCCCACAGAGGCCTCAATTACGTGGCTTCAGTGCCAGGGCCCTTCAGAGTGCTTCAGTACGCCACGCTGGAAAACGCACTGCTGGTGCCCCTGTGAGCCGCCACTGGGAGCGTGTGCCTATCCACCACAGGTGCAGCAGCAAACACTGAATCTGGCCCTAACTGGTTTATCTCAGTGGATAGAGCATCGGCCTGCAGACTGAAAGGTCCCAGGTTCGATTCCAATCAAGGGCATGTACGTTGGTTGCAGGCACATCCCCAGTGGGAGGTGTGCAGGAGGCAGCTGATCGTTGTTTCTCTCTCATCGATGTTTATAACTCTCTATCCCTCTCCCTTCCTCTCTGTAAAAAAAATCAATAAAATATATTTTTTAAAAACCTGAATCTGCCCAGCCCACAGCTGCAGAACTCTGGACACTACAGTTGCATGCTTTTCCAGTGCCACTGTGAGTCCCCACTGGGCATGCACAACTTCAACCAAGGTTGTAAGTAGCAAAAATTGGTACACTCCCCTCCACGGCTGCTGCGGACTTCTAGACACCACAGTTGCGCATTTCCAGCTCACAGGCCTACATTAAGAGAACCCAAATAGCTCAAGTAGGGAGTTACGCTAGGTTACCAAGCCCAGGAGACCTGAGAGATCACACCAGTAGCACCATCCCCAAAAGAACCTGGGTAGCAAAGCAATCGGATCTACAATTAAAACATTATAGCAAAACATGGGAAGGAAAAAAAGCAATCCCAAAAGGAAAGAAAAAGACTCACTAGAAAGGGAGTTAAATGAAACTGAGGCTAGCAACATATCAGAGAAAGAATTCAGAGTAATGGTTATAAGGATGCTCAAACGGCTGGATAACAAGTACACACAACTAAATGAGAATTATAAGGAGTTGAATGAGAATGACACCAATGTGAAAAGAACCAAGCAGATGGGGGAGAACCAAGATGGCGGCATAGGTAAACACCTGAAATTGCTGCCTCACACAACCACTTCAAAAATACAACTAAAAGACAAAACAGACATCATCCAAACCACAGGAAGGCTGGCTGAGTGGAAATTCTACAACTAGAAGGAAGGAGAAAAGCACACTGAGACTCAGAGGAGGTGCGGAAGTAAAGTGCAGAGGTACGGAGGTGCATGTGGAAAGGGCTGGCAACTGAGGACGCGGTTGTCTTTTTCAATCGGGAGGGAGAAACAAGCTCCCAAATGCTCTGAACTCCAGTTCGGGTGAGTCTCTGGGAACCCAGACTCATACAGATGAAACTGGACTGTCTGACATCGGGTAGAACTCGAGGGTGGCTTTCCCTCAGAGGTGCTTGCAATGATTACTGTGGGACACTGAGACGCAGGGCCACTTAGGGCAGGGTTGAGGATCAGCCATAGCTGTTTGCTCCACCTTGTTGATTCCCTGAGACCCTGCCCCACCCAAGCTGTGCACAGAGGCTTTTGCTTATGAAAGGCCTGGCCCTTTGCAATCTAAAATTACCTAACAAACTGCAACTGAGTCAGAGGGACCCAGAACTTCCAAAAGAAAGCCCAAGGCCCTACAGCAGCTTGCATTGCTTCACAGTTGGGCCTCATCTGGGTACCTCCAAACCCCAAACAAAGAAGAGGAATCTGCAGATCTCTCCGTAGTTCCTGCTGGGTAGCCTCAGGAAGAGTCTAAATTAGCACCTCCTTAGAGATCCAAGAGCCAGTGTACTCAGTGGTCAGAGTAGGACCATCCAGATTACAACTCCTCAGATCCATAAGGGACACACTTAGGGAGCAGACTCAGTGAGCACCAAAGCCCCACTGAAGCAAGTCTTGCCCCAGAAGGGTGTCTCCAGCAGAGCATTTCTCCCACTGTAGACACAGCTGATTCTCACAGCCAACTGGCATAGAGGTCAATTCCTCCCAGTGATACCTACAACAATCAAGGCTTAACTACAACAAGACTGTGCACAAAGCCCACAAAGGGGTGCACCAAGAGTGTCCACCTCAGGTAATTGGGGAGGCTGAGCCACTGGGCCCTATAGGACACCTAGCACAGAAAGCCACTCTATCAACACAAGGAAGCAAAAAATGTGGAGACAAAGAAACAGGACACAAATGACAGAAATGGAGGAAAGCAAACTACTGGATATAGAGTTCAAAACCACAGTTATAAGGTTTTTCAAGAACTTTCTAGAAACCGCCGATAAATTTAGTGAGACCCTCAAGGATATGAAAAAGAACCAAATAAAAATTAAGCATACACTGACTGAAATAAAGAATATTATACAGAGATCCAACAGGAGACTAGAGGATCATAAGAACCAAGTCAAAGATTTTAAATACAAAGAAGCAAAAAACACCCAACTGGAAAAGCAAAAAGCAAAAAGAATCCAAAAATATGAAGATGGTGTAAGGAGCCTCTGGGACAACTTCAAGCATACCAACATCCGAATTATGGGGTGCCAGAAGGAGAGAGAAAAAGATATTGAAAACCTATTTGAAGATATAATGACAGAAAACTTCCCCTACCTGGTGAAAGAAATAGACTTACAAGTCCAGGAAGTGCAGAGAACCCCAAACAAAAGGAATCCAAAGAGGACCACACCAAGACACATCATAATTAAAATGCCAAGAGCAAAGGACAAAGAGAGAATCTTAAAAGCAGCAAGAGAAAAACAATCAGTTACCTACAAGGGAGTACCCATATAACTGTCAGCTGATTTCTCAATAGAAACTATGCAGGCCAGAAGGAAGTGGCAAGAAATATTCAAAGTGATGAATAGCAAGAACCTACAACCAAGATTACTTTACCCAGCAAAGCTATCATTCAGAATTGAAGGTCAGATAAAAAGCTTCACAGATAAGGAAAAGCTAAAAGAGTTCATCACCACCAAACCAGTATTATATGAAATGCTAAAGGTATCCTTTAAGAAGAGGAAGAAGAAGAAAAAGGTAAAGATAAAAATTATGAACAACAAATACATATCTATCAACAAGTGAATCTAAAAATCAAGAGAATAAATAATCTGATGAACAGAATAAACTGGTGAATAGAATAGAATCAGGGGCATAGAAAGGGAGTGGACTGACAATTCTCAGGGGAAATGGGTGTGGAGGGGTGCGAGAAGAGACTGTACAAAAACCGTACACCTATGGATGAGGACAGTGAGGGGGATAAGGGCAGAGGGAGGGGTTGGAACTGGGTGAAGGGGAGCTATAGGAGGAAAAAGAGGAACAACTGTAATGATCTGAACAATAAAGATTTAATTTCAAAAAGAAAGAACCAAGAGAAGATAAAGAATGACATAGTTGCAATAAAGAACACAATGGAAGGCTTAAACAGTAGACTACAAGAGGCTGAGGACTGCATCAGCGAGTTAGAAGACAACGTAGGAAAATACACACAAACACAGCAGCAACTGGAAAGAAGATTTAAAAAGCAAGAGGTGAGCCTAAGGGAGCTTTGGGACAACACAAAACAAAACATATAATAGGAGTATAATAGGAGTACCAGAAGGAGAGGAAGAGAAGCAAGGAATAGCAAACCTGTTTGAAGGAATAATGACAGAAAACTTCCCTGATATTGTCAAGAAAAAAACTATGCAAGTCCAAGAAGCACATAGAGTCCCAAACAAGATGAACCCTAAAAGACCAACACCATGACACATCATAATTAAATTGGCAAACACCAATGACAAAGTAAGAATCTTAAAGGCTGCCAGCGAGAGACAGAAAGTTACTTACAAGGGAGCTCCTGTTAGATTATCAACTGATTTTTCAACAGAAACACATCAGGCCAGAAGAGAATGGAGTGAAATATACAAAGTGATGCAAAGCAAGGGACTGAATCCAAGAATACTAAACCCAGCAAGGCTATCATTCAAAACTGAAGGTGTAATCAGGAGCTTCACAGACAAAACAGGGCTAAGAGAGTTTATTACTACCAAGCCAGCAATGCAAGAAATGCTAAAGGGAATGCTATAAAAAGAAGAAACAGAAAGGCTAGAAGAAACACAAACATTAAGAATAAAAATTGCCAAAACCGGTTTGGCTCAGTGGATGGAGCGTCGGCCTGCGGACTGAAGGGTCCCGGGTTCGATTCCAGTCGGGGGCATGTGCCTTGGTTGCAGGCATATCCCCGGTGGGGGATGTGCAGGAGGCAGCTGATCGATGTTTCTCTCCCATCGATGTTTCTGGCTCTCTATCTCTCTCCCTTCCTCTCTTTGAAAATCAATAAAATATAAAAAAAAGAATAAAAATGACAACAAACAAGGTCTTATAAATAATAACATTAAACGTAAATGGATTAAATGCACCGATCAAAAGACATAGGGTAGCTGAATGAATAAGAAAACATGACCCATATATTTGCTCTCTGCAAGAAGCCCACCTCAGAATAAAGGATTCACACAGACTGAGAGTGAAGGGATGGAAAAAAATTTTTCAGGAAAATAGAAATGAGAAAAAAACTGGGGTTGCAATACTTATATCTGACAAAATAGACCTCAAAGTAAAGGCCATAACAAGAGATAAGGAAGGCCACTACATAATACTAAAAGGAGCAATTCAACAAGAAGATATAACTCTGGTAAACATATATGCACCTAATACAGGAGCACCCAAATACATAAAACAACTTCTGGAAGATATCAAGGGAGAGATCCATAGCAATACAGTCATAGTAGGGGACTTTAATACCCCACTGACACCACTGGATAAATCTTCTAAACAAAAAATCAGCAAAGAAATAGCAATCCTAAATGACTCACTAGATCAGATGGACTTAATTGACATCTTCAGAATATTTCACCCCAAAGCTACAGAATACACATTTTTCTCCAGTGCACATAGGACATTTTCAAAGGCAGACCACATATTAGGACACAGGCAAAGTCTCTTTAAATTCAAGAGGATAGAAATCATAACAAGCATCTTCTCAGATCACAATGGCATAAAACTAGAAATCAACTACAATAAAAACAATGAAAAAAATCAAACACTTGGAGGCCAAATAGCATGGTATTAAACAATGACTGGGTTACCAAAGAGATCAAAGAAGAAATAAAAAGCATCCTGGAAACAAATGACAATGAAAACACAGCAATCCAAAAATCTATGGGACACAATGAAAGCAGTCCTGAGATGGAAGTTCATAGCTCTACAGGCCTACCTCAAAAAAAAACACAAGAAAAACTGGTAATAAATTATATAACCTTGCAACTGAAAGAGTTAGAAAGAGAGCAACAAGAAAAGCCCACAGTATCCAGAAGGAAGGAGATAATAAAGATAAGAGCAGAAATAAATGACATAGAGACAAAAAAAAAAACAATACAAAAGATGAATGAAACCAAGAGCTGGTTCTTTGAAAGGATAAACAAGATTGATGAACCTCTCACCAGGCTCACCAAGAAACAAAGAGAGAGGACCCAAATAAACAAAATCAGAAATGAAAGAGGTGAAGTAACAACTGACCCTACAGATATACAAAGGGTTGTAAAGAAAAAAAAATACTACTAACAACTCTACTCCAAAAAACTGGACAACCTCAATGAAATGGACACATTCCTAGAAAAATAAAAGCTTCCAAAACTCAATCAGGAAGAATCAAAAAACCTGAATAGGCCGATAACTACTGATGAAATTGAAACAAGTAATCAAAACACTTCCAGCAAACAAAAGACCTGGACCACATGGCTTCACAGGGGAGTTTTACCAAACATTCAAAGAAGAACTAAAACCAATCCTTCTCAGACTATTCCAAAAAATTCAAGAGGTAGGCACACTTCCAAGCTCTTTCTATGAAGCCAGCATTACCCTAATCCCAAAACCAGATAAAGACACCACAAAGAAAGAGAATTACAGGCCAATATCCCTGATGAACATAGATGCTAAAATCCTCAACAAAATTCTAACAAATCGGATCCAGCATTACATTAGAAAAATTGGGGAGAAACCAAGATGGCGGCATAGGTTAACGCCGGAGATTGCTGCCTCAAACAACCACTTCAAAAAACAACTAAACGACGGAACGGACATCATCCAGACCACAGGAAGGCTGGCTGAGTGGAAATTCTACAACTAGGAGGAAAGATAATATCATACCCAGACTCAGAGGAGGCGCAGTGCTGAAGTGAAATACTCAGGTGCGGAGTGCACGCGGAGCGGGCTGGCGGAGGAGGGCGCGGTTGTTGTTTTCAATCGGGAGGGAGTTTCAGACTCTGAGCTCCAGATCCGGGAGAGTCTCTAGGGACCCAGACTCAAATGGGAGAAGCGGGACTGTCTGGCTTCGGTCGGAACTTGAAGGCAGCTTTCTCTCCGAGGTTTGCAGCGGTTGCTGGGACTCTGTGAGGCAGAGCCCCTAGGGACGGAACTGAGAGCAGCCATAACTGCTCGCTCCGGCCCACCCTGTAGATCCCAGGGGACCCGCCCCGCCCAAGCCCTGCCCAGAGCCATTTGCCGGATAGCCCCAGGCAAATGCTAGATTAGCACCGCCCTAGAGATCCAGAACAGAAGCTCTCCCACTGAAGACACAGCGGACTCTCATAGCCAGTTAGCCTGGAGGTCAAATCACCCCTGGTACTGCCGACAACAATCAAGGCTTAACTACAACAAGACTGTGCACAAAGACCACAAGGGGGTGCACCAAGAAAGCATAAAAAATGCGGAGACAAAGAAACAGGACAAAACTGTCAATGGAGGATATTGAGTTCAGAACCACACTTTTAAACAGAAGAACTGTCTAGAAGCCGCCGATAAATGTAGTGAGATCCTCAAGAAATCTAATGAGACCCTCGATGTTATGATAAAGAACCAACTAGAAATTAAGCATACACGGACTGAAATAACGAATACTACACAGACTCCCAACAGCAGACCAGAGGAGCGCAAGAATCAAGGCAAAGATTTGAAATGCGAAGAAGCAAAAAACACCCAACCAGAAAAGCAAAATGAAAAAAGAATCCGAAAATATGAAGATAGTGTAAGGAGCCTCTGGGTCAGCTTCAAGCGTACCAACATCCAAATAATAGGGGTGCCAGAAGATGAGAGAGAGCAAGATATTGAAAACCTATTTGAAGAAATAATGACAGAAAACTTCCCCCACCTGGTGAAAGAAATAGACTTACAGGTCCAGGAAGCGCAGAGAACCCCAAACAAAAGGAATCCAAAGAGGACCACACCAAGACACATCATAATTAAAATGCCAAGAGCAAAGGACAAAGAGAGAATCTTAAAAGCAGCAAGAGAAAGAAACTCAGTTACCTACAAGGGAGTACCCATACGACTGTCAGCTGATTTCTCAACAGAAACTTTGCAGGCCAGAAGGGAATGGCAAGAAATATTCAAAGTGATGAATACCAAGAACCTACAACTAAGATTACTTTATGCAGCAAAGCTATCATTCAGAATTGAAGGTCAGATAAAGAGCTTCACAGATAAGGAAAAGCTAAAGGAGTTCATCACCACCAAACCAGTATTATATGAAATGCTGAAAGGTATCCTTTAAGAAGAGGAAGAAGAAGAAAAAGGTAAAGATACAAATTATGAACAACAAACATGCATCTATCAACAAGTGAATCTAAGAATCAAGTGAATAAATAATCTGGTGATCATAATAGAATCAGGGACATGGAAAGGGAATGGACTGACTATTCTTGGGGGGGAAAGGGGTGTGGGAGATGCGGGAAGAGACTGGACAAGGATCGTGCACCTATGGATGAGGACAGTGGGTGGGGAGTGAGGGCGGAGGGTGTGGCGGGAACTGGGAGGAGGGGAGTTATGGGGGGAAAATAGAGGAACAAATGTAATAATCTGAACAATAAAGATTTAATTTAAAAAAAAGAAAAAGAAAAACTATACACCATGACCAAGTGGGATTTATTCCTGGGATGCAAGGCTGGTTCAATATCTGCAAATCAATAACCGTGATACATCACATAAACAAATTGAGAGACAAAAGTCACATAATCATATCGATTGATGCAGAAAAGGCATTTGACAAAGTCCAGCATCCTTTTCTGATAAAAACTCTCAGCAAAGTGGGAACAGAAGGATCATACCTCAACATAATAAAAGCCTTATATGACAAACCTACAGTCAACATCATACTCAATGGGCAAAAACTAAAACCATTTCCCTTAAGAACAGGAACAAGATAGGGATGCCTACTTTCACCACTCCTGTTCAACATAGTATTAGAAGTACTAGCCATAGTGATCAGATAATAAGAAGAAATAAAAGGCATCCAAATGGAAAAAGAAGTAAAATTGTCATTATTTGCAGATGACATGATACTGTACATAGAAAACCCTAAAGACTCTATCAAAAAATTATTAGACTTAATAAACGAATTTGGCAATTTAGCAGGATACAAAATTAGTGCCAAGAAATCTATGGCATTTTTATACACCAATAGTGAACTTACAGAAAGAGAAATTACAAAAAGAATCCCATTTACCATTGCACACAAAAAATTAAGGTACCTAGGGATAAACTTAACTAAGGAGGTAAAAGACCTGTACTCAGAAAACTACAACACGTTGAAAAAAGAGATAGAGGAAGACATAAACAGATGGAAGAACATACCGTGTTCATGGATGGGTAGAATCAACATCATTAAAATGTCCATACTACCCAAAGCAATCTATAAATTCAACGCACCCCCCATTAAAATACCAACAGCATACTTCACAGACCTAGAACAAACTCTCCAAAAATTCATCTGGAATAAAAAAAAAGACCCCGAATAGCAGCTGTGATCCTGAGAAAGAACAAAGTAGGTGGGATCTCAATGCCAGATATCAAGCTGTATTACAAAGCCACTGTTCTCAAAACTGCCTGGTACTGGCACAAGAACAGACATATAGATCAATGGAATAGAATAGAGAACCCAGAAATTAACCCAAGCCATTATGCTCAATTAATATTCGACAAAGGAGGCAAGAGCATACAATGGAGTCAAGACAGTCTCTTCAATAAATGGTGCTGGGAAACTTGGTCAGACACATGCAAAATTATGAAACTAGACCACCAACTTACACCATACACAAAAATAAACTCAAAATGGATAAAGGACTTAAATGTAAACCATAAAAATATTAGAGGAATTCACAGGCAGCAAGATCTCAGATATATGCTGAAGCAATATCTTCACCAACACAGCTGCTAGGGGCAATGGAAACTAAAGAGAAAATAAACAAATGGGACTACATCAAAATAAAAAGCTTCTGCACAGCAAAAGAAACCATCAACAAAACAACAAGAAAGCCCACTGCATGGGAGAACATATGCCAATGTTATCACCAATGAGGGTTTAATCTCCAACATTTACAGGGAACTCATGCAACTTAACAAAAGGAAGACAAACTACCCAATCAAAAAATGGGCAACAAATCTAAATAGATACTTTTCAAAAGAAGACATAAAGAAGGCCAAGAAACATATGAAAACATGCTCAAAGTCACTAATCATCTGAAAGATGCAAATCAAAAGAACAATGAGATACCACCTCACACCTGTCAGAATGGCTATCATCAACAAATCAACAAATGACAAGTGCTGGCGAGGATTCGGAAAAAAAGGAACAGTCACTCGTGCACTGCTGGTGGGAATGCAGACTGGTGCAGTCACTGTGGAGAACAGTATGAAGACATACTGTTCAAAAAACTAAAAATGGAACTTCCATTTGACCCAGTGACCCCACGTCTAGGAATATATCCCAAGAAACCAGAAACACCAATCAGAAAGGATATATGCACCCCTATGTTCATAGCAGCACAATTTACAATAGCTAAGATTTGGAATCAGCCTAAGTGCCCATCAGCAGATGAATGAATTAAAATACTTTGGCACATCTATGCAATGGAATACTATGCCGCAGTAAAAAGGAAGGCACTCCTACCATTTGCAACAGCCTGGATGGAGCTGGAGAGCATTATGCTAAGTGAAATAAGCCAGTCAGAGAAAGATAAATATCACATGATCTCACTCATTTATGGACTATAATGAACAACATAAACCGATGAACAAAAACAGATTCAGAGACAGAGAAGCATCGATCAGATGCTCAAACCTCAGAGGGAAGGTAGGGGAGGGTGGGGGTCAGGGGGAGAGATCAACCAAAGGACTTGTATGTATGCATATAAGCATAAGTGATGGACAAAAATAACAGAGGATGAGTGTGAGGGCAAGACTGGGGGGATGAGGGAACAATGGGGGATAAAGACACATTTGTAATACTTTATCAATAAAAAGTTAAAAATAAATAGATAAATAAATAAAAATAAAGACTAAAAAAATAAAATTGTACCCTTACTGAAACAAAAAAATAAAATAAAAAATAAATGGGTCACTTGTTATTAAAGGGTCAGTGTGACCTCATGTATGATCCAGTAATAGAATGAAAAAGGAGAGGAAATTATCAATGAAATGATACTAAAAATTTCCTAAAATTGTAAAAATATGCTACGTGTCTGGTTTTCTGGTCGTCCAATCAAAGCGTAATATGCTAAGGTCGCTCAACTGCTCACTAACACGTGCACTGACCACCAGGGGGCAGACGCTCTGACTGGTAGGTGAGCTTGCTGCTGGGGTCCAGCTGATCAGGACTGAGGGAGATGGGCTGGACATGCCCTGGAGCCCTCCCGCGGTCCCTCCCCGGCTGGCCAGCCTCCCGTGTCCCTCCCCGGCCCCAATCATGCACCGGTGGGGTCCTTCGGCCTGGTCTGCACCCTCTCCCAATCCAGGACCCCTCAGGGGATGTCGGAGAGCCGGTTGCAGCCTGATCCCGCAGGTCAGGCCGAGGGACCCCACTGGTGCACGAATTCATGCACCGGGCCTCTAGTTCTATTCATAAAGCCTGGTGAATAGAACTTTCTCACAATTAGGATCCTGGATGTAAATAAGGTTCTTCCTTAGGTGGAGGCGAGTTCCATGCAACTTCTAGCAGTCATGGTTAAGAAGCATTTATTTTTCTTTAGTAGGTTCCCAGATTTCTCCTTAATGCTTCCTTTGTGTGACACCATGCAGGGCAGTGATGGAGCTGGTATGCTAGTATTTCTATGTGATTCAGAGCCTCATTCAAAGAACGGAGAGTCTATCCTCTGGCTTCCAGGGGTCCCGAGGCTGCTGCCATGGTAGGAGAGGTCACATCCAGGCTGCCAGACTTCGAGGGGTGCCCTGTTTCTGAGGGAACAGCTCCCTGATGGGCAGTTCTATAATTTTCTGAAAATCACTTCAAGAGGACCTGCCAAGGAGTTACTTCTTTAGCCCTGCAGCAATTGTGTGAACACCTATTGTAATTAATATTTCCTACATATTAATATTTACAGGCCACACATGTATATATTTCTAAAACTTAACAGTAAATACAACAAACAATCCAATTAGAAAATGGGCATCACACCGTTTGGAAACATTTCACAGAACAGGAAATGCAGAGTCAGCCTGGGAAGGATGCCAGGGTCACTAACCTCTGGGCAGTGCAACTCGCTGGGCAGTGTGACCCCCTGGGGCAGTGCGACCCCCTGGGGCAGTGCGACCCCCTGGGCAGTGTGACCCCCTGGGCAGTGTGACCCCCTGGGCAGTGCGACCCCTGGGCAGTGTGACTCCCTGTGCAGTGCTATGCCCTGGGCAGTGTGACCCTTTGGGGCAGTGTGACCCCCTGTGCAGTGCGAGGCCCTGTGCAGTGCGACCCCCTGTGCAGTGCTACGCCCTGGGCAGTGTGACCCCCTGGGCAGTGCGACCCCCTGTGCAGTGTGACCCCCTGTGCAGTGTGGCCCCCTGGGGCAGTGTGACCCCCTGGGCAGTGCGACCCTCTGGGCAGTGTGACTCCCTGTGCAGTGCTACGCCCTGGGCAGTGCGACCCTCTGGGCAGTGTGACCCCCTGTGCAGTGCTACGCCCTGGGCAGTGTGACCCCCTGGGCAGTGCGACCCCCTGAGCAGTGCTACGCCCTGGGGAGTGTGGCCCCCTGTGCAGTGCTAAGCCCTGGGCAGTGTGACACCCAGTGCAGTGCGAGCCCGTGGGCAGTGCTACGCCCTGGGCAGTGTGACCCCTGGGCAGTGCGACCCCCTGGGCAGTGCGACCCCCTGTGCAGTGCGACGCCCAGTGCAGTGCGACCCCGTGAGCAGTGCTACGCCCTGGGCAGTGCGACCCCCTGGGCAGTGCGACCCCCTGTGCAGTGCGACCCCCTGTGCAGTGCTACGCCCTTGGCAGTGCGACCCCCTGTGCAGTGCGACCCCCTGTGCAGTGCTACGCCCTGGGCAGTGTGACCCCCTGGGCAGTGCGACCCCCTGTGCAGTGCTATGCTTGGGCAGTGTGACCCTCTGGGGCAGTGTGACCCCCTGGGGCAGTGTGACCCCCTGGGCAGTGCGACCCCCTGTGCAGTGCTACGCCCTGTGCAGTGCGACCCTCTGGGCAGTGTGACCCCCGGGGCAGTGCGACCGCCTGGGCAGTGCGACCCTCTGGGCAGTGTGACCCCCTGGGCAGTGCGACCCCCTGTGCAGTGCTACGCCCTGGGCAGTGTGACCCCCTGGGCAGTGCGACCCCCTGTGCAGTGCTACGCCCTGGGCAGTGCGACCCTCTGGGCAGTGTGACCCCCTGTGCAGTGCTACGCCCTGTGCAGTGAGACCCCCTGGGCAGTGCGACCCCCTGTGCAGTGCTACGCCCTGGGCAGTGTGGCCCCCTGTGCAGTGCTAAGCCCTGGGCAGTGTGACGCCCAGTGCTGTGCGACCCCGTGGGCAGTGCTACGCCCTGGGCAGTGTGACCCCCTGGGCAGTGTGACCCCCTGTGCAGTGCGACGCCCTGTGCAGTGCGACCCCGTGGGCAGTGCTACGCCCTGGGCAGTGCGACCCCCTGGGCAGTGCGACCCCCTGTGCAGTGCGACCCCTGGGCAGTGCGACCCCCTGTGCAGTGCTACGCCCTGGGCAGTGCGACCCCCTGTGCAGTGCTACGCCCTGGGCAGTGCGACCCTCTGGGCAGTGTGACTCCCTGTGCAGTGCTACGCCCTGGGCAGTGCGACCCTCTGGGCAGTGTGACCCCCTGTGCAGTGCGAGGCCCTGTGCAGTGCGACCCCCTGTGCAGTGCTACCCCCTGTGCAGTACTACGCCCTGGGCAGTGTGACCCCCTGGGCAGTGCGACCCCCTGTGCAGTGTGACCCCCTGTGCTGTGTGACCCCCTGTGCAGTGCTATGCCCTGGGCAGTGCGACCCTCTGGGCAGTGTGACTCCCTGTGCAGTGCTACGCCCTGGGCAGTGCGACCCCCTGGGCAGTGTGACCCCCTGTGCAGTGCTACGCCCTGGGCAGTGTGACTCCCTGTGCAGTGCTACGCCCTGGGCAGTGTGATCCCCTGGGCAGTGTTACCCCCTGGGCAGTGTGACCCTCTGGGCAGTGTGACTCCCTGGGATGTGCTATGCCCTGGGCAGTGCAACCCCCTGGGCAGTGTCCCAGTTGCGGTGCCCGCTTCCTGGAAGCAGGGGGTGGAGAGGAAGAGCCTCCATGGCATCACACTGGGCGGGAGGGGCGGCAGCCGGCAGGCTGCTTGGGTTGTGCACCTTGCGCACTTACTGGGTGGTGAGGACTTGGCAGCCTCCTGTCCTGGCCAGCACACCTTAGAGCAGCAGTTCTCAACCTGTGGGTCCCGACCTCTTTGGCGGTTGAACGACCCTTTCACAGGGGTCGCCTAAGACCATCCTGCATATCAGATAGTTACATGACAATTCATAACAGTAGCAACATTACAGTTATGAAGTAGCAACGAAAATAATTTTATGGTTGGGTCACAACATGAGGAACTGTATTTAAAGGGCCAGGAGGTTGAGAACCACTGCCTTAGAGCATCCCTCTTCTTTCCTTATGACGGTTTGTTAAGCAAATGGATAACCCGGCCAGGAAAGGGCCGATGCGTGTCAAGTGCCCAACATTCAGTCATAGGAATGCCTGGCAGAAGCGGCATTGCCAGGGAGAAATGGGCCCAACTCACCCAGATGTGCAAGCCTCTGGGGTCAGCAGCCTGGCCCGCAGGGCACAGGGAGGGTGGAGTGGGGAGTGGCTGGGGTGAGAGGGCCAACCTGGTGGGAGAAGCAGGAGCACGTGTAGAGGGACATCTCCGTTCAGATCCTGCAGACCCTCCCAAGACAGCGATAACAGACCCCATAGTGCCGCCGCCCAGCCTTCAGCTGCACCAGACAGCCTGGGGCGTGGGGCCTCCCGGGTGACACCCCCTGGAGCTGCACGTCTGTTCTTCCATTCAGTGGCATCTGTCAGGCACGGAGGCGCCCTCTCTGTCTGGAACTTTAACCCACGGTTTTAGAGCTGAGGGTGCAGAGGCCAGAGCTGGAGGACAGGCTGGGCCTCCCCTCCCCCCCAGGCCTGCTCAGGGTCCTGGCCTGGAGGCAAAGCGAGGAGGTGGACAGCTGGGGCCCCAGGGTCCCACTGACGACAGCACCTGTGGCCCTACAGGAACACTTGACAACTCCCATCCTGAGAAAGCCCCAACTTTAGAACATTCAAAAGATGAAAATATGCACTTTCCGAACCAAGATGGCAGCATAGGTTAACGCCGGAGTTTGCTGCTTTGAACAACTACTTCAAAAGTGAAACCAAAAAACGGAAGGGACAGCACCCAGAACCACAGGAACGCCGGCTGAGTGGAAGTCCTACAACTAGGAGGAAAGAGAAACGCATACGGACACTCAGAGGAGGCGCAGTGCTGAAGTCAAATTCTGAGGTGCGGAGTGCGCGCAGCGGGCTGGCGGCGGAGGGCGCGGTTGGCGTTTTCAATCGGGAGGGAGTCGCAGACTCTGAGCTCCAGATCCGGGCGAGTCTTTAGGGACCCAGACTCAAACGGGAGAAGCGGGACTGTCTGGCTTCGGTCAGAGCGAGTGCAGCTTTCTCTCTGAGCTTTGCAGCGGGTGCTGGGACTCAGAGAGGCAGAGCCCCTGGGGACAGGACTGAGAGCCGCCATAACTGCTCTCTCCGGCCCACCCTGTTGATCCTGTGCGACCCGCCCCGCCCAAGCCCTGCACACAGGCATTTGCCGGATAGCCTCAGGCAAAGGCTAGATTAGCACCTCCCTAGAGGACAGAAGTTCTCTCACTGCTGACACAGCTGATTCTCATAGCCACTTGGCCTGGAGGTCAAACCCTCCCTGGAATTAGCTACAACAATCAAGATTTAACTATAAGACTTCGAACAAAGACCACTAGGGGGTGCACCAAGGAAGCATAACAAAATGCGGAGACAAAGAAACAGGACAAAATTGTCAATGGAAGATATAGAGTTCAGAACCACACTTTTAAGGTCTCTCAAGAACTGTTTAGAAGCCGCCGATAAACTTAATGAGATCTACAAGAAAACTAATGAGACCCTCGATCTTATATTGGGGAACCAACTAGAAATTAAGCATACACGGACTGAAATAACGAATATTATACAGACTCCCGACAGCAGACCAGAGGAGCGCAAGAATCAAGTCAATGATTTGAAATGCGAGGAAGCAAAGAACACCCAACCGGAAAAGCAAAATGAAAAAAGAATCCAAAAATGCGAGGATAGTGTAAGGAGCCTCTGGGACAGCTTCAAGCGTACCAACATCAGAATTATAGGGGTGCCAGAAGATGAGAGAGAGCAAGATATTGAAAACCTATTTGAAGAAATAATGACAGAAAACTTCCCCCACCTGGTGAAAGAAATGGACTTACAGGTCCAAGAAGCGCGGAGAACCCCAAACAAAAGGAATCCAAAGAGGACCACACCAAGACACATCATAATTAAAATGCCAAGAGCAAAAGATAAAGAGAGAATCTTAAAAACAGCAAGAGAAAGAAACCCAGTTACCTACAAGGGAATACCCATACGACTGTCAGCTGATTTCTCAACAGAAACTTTGCAGGCCAGAAGGGAGTGGCAAGAAATATTCAAAGTGATGAATGCCAAGAACCTACAACCAAGATTACTTTATCCAGCAAAGCTATCATTCAGAATTGAAGGTCAGATAAAGAGCTTCACAGATAAGGAAAAGCTAAAGGAGTTCATCACCACCAAACCAGGATTATATGAAATGCTGAAAGGTATCCTTTAAGAAGAGGAAGAGGAAGAAAAAGGTAAAGATACAAATTATGAACAACAAATATGCATCTATCAACAAGTGAATCTAAGAATCAAGTGAATAAATAATCTGATGAACAGAATGAACTGTTGATTATAATAGAATCAGGGACATAGAAAGGGAATGGACTGACTATTCCTGGGGGGGAAAGGGGTGTGGGAGATTCGGGAAGAGACTGGACAAAAATTGTGCACCTATAGATGAGGACAGTGGGTGGGGAGTGAGGGCGGAGGGTGGGGCGGGAACTGGGAGGAGGGGAGTTATGGGGGGGAAAAAAGAGGAACAAATGTAATAATCTGAACAATAAAGATTTAATTAAAAAAAAAAACAAAAACAAAACAAAAACAAAACAAAAAAAAGAAAATATGCACTTTCCAAACAAAACATTTAAGGAAATAATCACTAGCAGTGTAGAAAGACTTTTTGGAACAAAGTTTCTCCTCTAATGCACTTAAATGTTGAGCCAGTGTCCTAAATTCTTATTTTTTTACATAATATATTTTTATTGATTTCAGAGAGGAAGGGAGAGGGAGAGAGAGATAGAAACACCCATGATGAGAGAGAATCATTGGTCGGCTGCCTCCTGCATGCCCCTCACTGGGGATTGAGCCCGCACTTGGGCATGTGCCCTCACGGGGAATCTAATCGTGATCTCCTGGTTCATAGGTCGATGCTCAACCACTGAGCCACACCAGCCAGGCCTAAATTCTTATTTTCATGCAAACTTCTCCAAAGGTGTGAATCAAGGTTATAGGCCCCACACCAATGTCTGTCCCCCACCTCCACCCCCCAGCTCCCGTATGGGCGACTCCTGTGGGGACTGGAGGCTGTACTGGCGTTGCCTGCAGGTCAGGTGCCATGGGCAGAGCATCTTCTGGAGCCGGTACCCACACTGGGCTCCCGGCAGAGGGAGCAAGTGATCACTCACTCTCTCCAGTAATTGAAATACAGCCCAGTGAACCTTGGGTACATCTACAATGGACATTAAGCAGCTTAAACATCTTTCTGACATAGAAGAACAATCTCTCAGGGCGAGGACCGCTGGCACCAGAGAAAAGCCCAACACAACCAAAGACCGTTTGTCATCTCACTCTCATTGAAAGTGTTACCGTTCCAAAAGCTTCTCAAATTAAATCAGATTCCTTTATAGTATGTTAATTTTGTTGATACTATAAACAGCACCTCCCCCTCCAAATAAAGAACTCTTACCCAGAAATTGACCCAAGCCATTAAATTCAATTAATATTTGAAAAAGGAGGCAAGAGCATACAATGGAGACAAGGCAGCCTCTTCAATAAATGGTGCTGGGAAACTTGGTCAGACACATGAAAAAAAATAAAACTAGACCAACTTACACCATACACAAAAATAAACTCAAAATGGATAAAAGACTAAACATGAGATGGGAAGCCATAAAAATCTTAGAAGAATCCATAGGCAGCAAAATAGCAGACATATGTCATAGCAATGATACAGCTCCTAGGGCAATGGAAACTGCAGAGAAAATAAACAAATGGGACTACATCAAAATAAAAAGCTTCTGCACAGCAAAAGAAACCATCCACAAAACAACAAGAAAGCCCCCTGCATGGGAGAACATATTTGCCAATGTTATCACCAATGAGGGTTTAATCTCCAACATTTACAGGGAACTCATACAACTTAATAAAAGGAAGATAATCCAATCAAAAAATTGGCAAAGAACCTAAATAGACACTTTTCAAAAGAGGACATAAAGAAGGCCAAGAGACATGAAAACATGCTCAAAGTCACTAATCATCCGAGAGATGCAAATCAAAACGACAATGAGGTACCATCTCACACCTGTCAGAATTGTTATCAACAAATCAACAAATGACGAGTGCTGGCGAGGATGTGGAGAAAAAGGAACCCTTGTGCACTGCTGGTGGGAATGCAGACTGGTGCAGCCACTGTGGAAGACAGTATGGAGTTTCCTCAAAAAACTAAAAATGGAACTGCCTTATGACCCAGTAATCGCACTTCTAGGAATATATCCCAAGAAAATAGAAACACCAATCAGAAAGGATATATGCACCCCTATGTTCATAGCAGCACAATTCACCATAGCTAAGATTTGGAAACAGCCTAAGTGCCCATGAGCAGATGAATGGATTAAGAAACTGTGGTACATCTACACGATGGAATACTATGCTGCTGTAAAAAAGAAGGAACTCTTACCATTTGCAACAGCATGGATGGATCTGGAGAGCATTATACTAAGTGAAATAAGCCAGTCAGAGAAAGATAAATATCATATGATTTCACTCATTTGTGGAATATAATGAACAAGGGAAGCTAGTGAACAAAAATAGACCCAGAGACAGAGAAGCATCAAAGCATCAAACAGACCGTCAAACCTACAAGGGAAGGCAGGGGGGTGGGGGAGGGTAAGAGAGCAACCGAAGGACTTGTATGCATGCACAAGGGCATAACCCATGGACACAGGCAGCAGGGCATGTGCTGGGGGGTGAGTGGCTGGGGGGAATGAGACATATGTAATACTTTAAACAATAAAGAACTTTTTAAAAAAAGAACTCTTTCATGTGTGCTATCTTTTTTTTCTTTTTTTTTTTTAAATATTTTATTGATTTTTTTACAGAGTGGAAGGGAGAGGGATAGAGAGTTAGAAACATCGATGAGAGAGAAACATCGATCAGCTGCCTCCTGCACACTCCCCACTGGGGATGTGCCCGCAACCAAGGTACATGCCCTTGACCGGAATCGAACCCGGGACCCTTGAGTCCGAAGGCCGAGGCTCTATCCACTGAGCCAAACTGGTTAGGGCTCATGTGTGCTATCTTATTTGACTCCACAACAACCCTGCAAGGCAAGTACTAGGAAGCCTCCCAGACAGGAGAGCACCAAGGCTCTGCAAGGTGAAGGGGCAGGTCCAAGGTCGCACCGCTCAGCACAGCCCAGGACTAGCCGCCGCCTCCGTTGGGCACTGTCCTGTGTCACAGGCCTGTCACGCACGGTCCTTACCAGGCTGCCCTCGGCACAGCTGGTTGCTTTCTGAGGGGGCAACTGCCTGGCCAACATTTCACTTCAGTTATAACAGGTAATGGAGGCCTAACTGCCACAGAGAGAACAAAAATAAAAACTAAACTAAATTAGCATTGGGTTCCAGGCTCCCGAATTCTTCTGGATTCAATAGGGCAAAGGAGAGACTCATGTCCAATAATAGGATGGCCTGCCTTTTCACTGAAGTGGATTTCTGATTAATTAGCAAGTCTCTATGGCTTTTTTTTTTTTTAATATATTTTATTGATTTTTTACAGAGAGGAAGGGAGAGAGATAGAGAGTTAGAAACATCGATGAGAGAGAAACATCGATCAGCTGCCTCCTGCACATCTCCTACTGGGGATATGCCTGCAACCCAGGTACATGCCCTTGACCGGAATCGAACCCGGGACCTTTCAGTCTGCAGGCCGACGCTCTATCCACTGAGCCAAACCGGTTTCGGCAAGTCTCTATGGCTTTATGGCCGCCCTAACACCAACAATGGAATAATGTTATGAAAGGCACATCAGCAAACCTAGAAAGGGGATAGACCAAATTTTGAGGTTCCTTCCAAATCTATGAACCAAAAAAAAAAAAAAAAGAGAGAGAGAGAGAGAGAGAGAGAGAGAGCAAGAACCAGAGAAAGTCACACCTTTGAAGTAGAGAGAGACGCATGGTCTTGTAACAGGGAATAAAACTTTACTGGTACACTGCTCTGACTCACCATGAAGCGGAATTAGAATAAAATGAACTAACAAGCTGATAAAAGGAACTCACACACTGACAGTTTCTTATCAGCATCTTGCAGGCCTCAGCAGCTCCAGTTCCTGCTTTTATAAGAAACGGCCTTGACCATCACTTCGCTGACACGGATCACCCAACTGCAGGAGCTTGGCTAGCCCTGACCACTGCCAGTGTGCTGACCTTAGCATCCACATCAGGTCCAGCAAGGGCACGGCCTGCCCTCCACTGACCCTCCTGTGACCTCTTTGTCCTGCTTTCCCTCTCCCTCCCTATAACCCTGCCTGCACCGAGATGCTAAGAGGGGCTGTGGACAAGAGTCCCCCATCTTCTCGATATGCCGGCACTCAAAACCTCTTTCCTTTTCACCAGCAACTGTCTCACGAGTTTGGTTTTCATGACACAGGCAGCCAAACCTTTGTTCTAGTTACAGTCTGCCCAAAATGTCCCCTGTCTTGTTGCTCCTGTTAAGATGTGAAAAGAGAATGAACTTGGGAATTACTTCAGAGGCAAAGGGAGGAGAAAGCTGAAAGCCTGATACTCTCAAAGTTGGGGGTTCATCCACATATTTGCAGAAGCCAGCAAAACAGGTATGCAACTTTGACCTCCAAAACAGTAGGTACTTAACACACATGGACATAATGAAACTGGATTGCATTCGAAATATGGACATGAAGCTGTGCCCCGAGGAAGCGGGAAGAGGATGGAGCAAGTGAACACGCCGGTGAGGACAGACGGCCACCTAGTGAGGGGCTCCAATCAAACCCAGAAAGGGCTGCCAATCCCGAGGAGAACACGGGAAGCCCTCCCTGGCCCAGGGCAATGGCACACGCTTGCTGTTCCTCCCGGTCTCTGAGTATCTGACACATAAGCCTGAAACTCATGTATTTCATATTTTAAAAATTAGTGTACACTCATTCTCCATAAACCACCAAGATAAGAAACTAACATAAAGAAATTAACAAATTATAGGCCAGTGGTACTTGGGACACCTGGAAAAGCAAAAGATAAATTTTGCAGGACATGACCTCCACGAAGTTCCTAAGAGATTCTCGTAGACAGAGCTACTCTAAAGGTAAGTTCACAATGAAAATCCTTTTAAAGGAGAACCAAGATGGTGGCGTAAGATACAGACTTGTGCGTGATGCCTCCCACAACAACATCGAGACTACCAACTATAAAACAAACAGCCATCATTCAGAACCATGGGAAAGCTGGCCCAGTGGAAGCTCTACAACTGGAAGGAAAGAAAGAAGAGCATTGAAACTGAGTAGGTTGTGCAGAGGCTCCAAGAACGGAGGTACGGAGTCGCGCACCAGGTGGATTGCAACTGGATGCATGTTTTTTTTCAATCAGAAGGGAATGCAGACTCTCGAGTCCACTGAGCTTGTTTGAGGCAGAATTCTGAGGCCCCAGACCCCTACGGGGAGAGGCAGGACGGCCTTGCAATGGGCCGGAGAGCGAGAGTGGCTGTCTCGCTGAGCTGCTCGCCGGCACTAGGGGACGCAAGACGCGGAGTCGTGGAGAGGCGAGGAGCCACAGAGAAGCCATTGCCCCTTGCTCTACCCTGGTGATTCCCGGGGACCCCGCCCTACTCAATTTACATCCCCACCCAAGCTGTGCTAGTGGCACAAAGAGAACCACCGGCGCTTTTGCAACCCAGCCCAGCAGAATGCAGATTTCAACTCCTCGCATACATAAGGGAGACACTCAAGAAGCAGAATCAGGTTCGGAGGAAGCCAGAACCGGACCCGGCTGGGCCAGCGACGTGGAACCGCTATACCAGCAAACGCACAGGCAGGTCCACCAGATCCAGTCTCACATGGGATGCTGGGAGACGGCAGACAGGCAGTCTGTGCACTTGGTAGAAAATGAAATCCAAGCAAGCATACCAGATATTCAGCCACCAGGAACACCTGGAGATTTTGTCCAGCAAGGAGCTGCCCAACAAATGACAGAATGCCAAACTTCATGTTGCTGAGACGGCTCCTATGAGTCCGAGGCGGTCCCTGTAGGGCCAAAGCAGCCCCCGTGGGGCTGGGATGGCCCCCGAGAGGCTGGGATGGCCCCCGTAAGGCTGAGACGGCCCCGGTGAGGCTGGGATGGCCCCGGTGAGGCTGAAACAGCCCCTGTGAGGCTGAAACGGCCCTGGTGAAGTTGAGACGGCCTCTGTGAGGTTGAGACGGCCCCTGTGGGGTTGGGATGGCCCCTGTGTGGCTGGGACAGCCTCTGTGAGGCTGAGATGGCCCTTGTGAGACTGAGACAGCCCCTGGGAAGCTGAGACAAATACCACATGAACTCACTCATTTATGGATAATAAGGACCATTATAGACCGATGAACAAAAATGAATACAGAGGCAGAGCAGCATTGAGCAGAATGTCAAACTACAGTGGGAACCCTGGGAGGGTGGGGGGATGGGTAGGAGATCAACCGAAGGACTTATATGCATGTATATGAGAATAACTAATGGACACAAGACACTGGGGGGTGGGGGAAGCCAGGGGAATGTCGGGGGGTGGGGGGAGACATGTGTAATACTCTTTGTAATACTTTAAGAAATAAAAAAATAAAAAATAAAAACCTTTCAATAGAAAAAAAGAAAAAGAAAACCCTTTTAAAGAAGGAAATTATTCCAAAGAAGGAATATGTTTCACTATTTAGATTCACTCACTCAGTGTGGCCTTCTATTCTCACCTACTTGTTCACTTTAGCATAAGTGAGAGTCAGCAAACATCATAGATTAGAGTATTAACCCAAGAGGTACAGATGATAGAATAAGCAGGTTGTGACTGCAAAATAAATTTAAAAGTATTAAAGAAGGAACAATTCAAACAAAAAAAAGAAAAACACTATTTTTAAAATAATGGATCAATAGGAAAAAAGATTAGAAATAGAATATCTAGCCCTAACCTGTTTGGCTCAGTGGATAGAGCGTTGGCCTGCGGACTGAAGGGTCCCAGGTTCGATTCCAGTCAAGGGCATATACCTTGGTTGAGGGCACATCCTCAGTAGGGGGCATGCAGGCGGCAGCTGATCAATGTTTCTAACTCTCTATCCCTCTCCCTTCCGCTCTGTAAAAAACCAATAAAATATATTTAAAAAAAAGAGAAAGAAATAGAATATCTACAAATAAGAAGCAAAAACACTAAAATTGAAAACTTAATGAATGGCTTAAACAATAGATTTAAAACAGTTGATAGGCGAATTTACTTATTTTTTTGTCTTATTTTTGTCTTTTCAGAGAGAGTGGAAGGGAGGGGGAGAGAAAGATCCATTGGTTGCCTCCCACACATGCCCCAACCAGGGCCGGGGATTGAGCCTGCAACCAAGGTCCCTGGCCTTGCCTGGAGTTGAGCCAAGGACGCTTCAGTCCGCAGGCTGGTGCTCTATCCACTGAGCAAAACCGGCCAGGGTGACAGGAGAATTTATTGACTAGGAGTTAGTTCTGAAGAAATTAAGCCAGAAGAAGCAAAGAGAAATAAAGAGAAACTATAATAGAGAAGAAACGTGATATGAAGGAGAAAATTCAATAACTTATAGGAACTACAGAGACAGAACATAGAGAAAATTGGAAGATTTAATGAGTGAAAACTTCTAAAATTATATTAATCCATCTATTTGTCCGTCAGTGTCCCAAGCAGGATAAATAAAAATAAATTTCTGTAGGTTCATAAAGTAGAATTGCAGAATCAAAAGACAAAATAAGATACTAAAAGAAACCAGGGAGGTAAGACAGATTACAAAGTCAGACAAGCAGCTGACTCCACACCCCACGCCGGAAACAACAGGGACCAGAGGATAACTGGATGTTTTCAAAGTGTCAAGAGAAATAGCTATCAACTTACAATCGATTGAAAGAGTTTATTACTCACACTCTCATTGAAAAAACACTAAAGATGTAACTTTAAGAAGAAAATTGAAACCCAAAGAAGCAATGGTAAAAAAGAAGTAAAGAAGCTCTCAAACCTATTCAAGCATTATCTAAATAATACATTGATTATATCAATCTGTAGAGTAAAATTGACTTGGAAGTATTAAAAATGTGAAACTAAAATACCATGTAAACCCTGCCAGGGTGGCACAGTGGTTGAGTGTTGACCTATGAACCAGGAGGTCACAGTTGGAGTCCTGGTCAGGGCACATGCCTGGGTTGCAGGCTGGACGATCTCCAGTGTGGGGTGTGCAGGAGGTAGCCTGTCAATGATTCTCTCTCATCACCGATGTTTCTCTCTCTCCTCCCTTCCACTCTCTGAAATCAATTTTTTTTAATTTTTAAAAGCAAAAAATAATTAAAATAAAATACCATGTAAGATGAAGGGCTATCGGGTGTCAGTATTGCCCAGGAGCCATAGGAGAGGCAGCCGCCCAGCTCCGCAGCCTTCCGGGCAGCGCGTGCTGCCTGCACACAGGGAGGCGCGCGCTCATGAATCCCGACCCTGCTGTCGGTTCTAGTGTGGGTTTCAGCTGCTAAAAAGTAATACATGTGCCTGGGAAAGGTGAGGGGCAGCTAGCTGGTAGATCAAAAAGCCAGCACCGGTTTATTCTAATTATAGGCATCATAACTCATAGATAATAACCATAGCATTAAAATATATTGCAAGAAACCCTTAATGGTGGGCTACATACATTATGTTATTTCATTTTACACTAAACCTGCAGGTGGATATATTGTGACTCAGACGAGAGAGAACCTGACCAGGTCCCGGTGCGAGTTGACAAGGGGCTGCTCTTTCCCGCAGGCCATCTGCCTCCATCCCTGCAGAGGCTCGCTCTCTCTGCAAACCTAGCTTGCAAAGCGGCATGATCGTCCGAAGGATCCCTCTGGTGGACCCTTTTTGCTAATAGCTGACCTGGTGGGTGCCAGAGTGGGAGCCTCGCAGGCCTCCTTTCCAAGGCCGACCAGGTCGGATAAAGAAAGAGGCAGAGACTGACGCAGAGCCCTCGCCCCGGGCGCCCCCCTCTTCCAGGCCGCCGGGAAGAGGGGGGCGGGACGGGGGTGGGAGAAGCCATCTCCCCGGGAACCGACTGGAAAGCCGCCTGGTCAGCCTCACCTGCTGTTCAGTTTAAAGTGTGGGGCCTCTGAGATCGCTTAGGTCCTTGGAAAGGGGCGTCCCTGTGAGCTCCTCACCGACACAAATGCGGCCGCCCGAGCGCAGAGTCATCTCAGCGCCACCAACAACCGGGGGCACAGCCAGGCGCAGAATGTCTGCGTGAGGCAGGTGGGCGGGCCTTTCCCACGAGAGGGAGCCTTCCGGTGAGCGCACAGCCCCTGCCGAGGCCAGGCCTGGCGAGAGCTGCCAGGGAGAGCAGGAGCCCAGGTGGGCGCCCTGGCTGCTGGCCGGCGGGGGGAGGGGCCATCCACAGGCTTCCCCAGAGGCCCTTCTTACTTTTCTTTTATTTTCATAGTCTAGGAAAGAAAATATTTTTCTTTTTAATTTATGCTCAAATCATTAAAAACATCTTTTGTAAGAATTTCGATTTAACACCCACAAAGCACTTTTTTTAACCTGTTGTAATTTAGTACTCTTTTCTGAAGAAAGGGGAAAATGCATTTTCGCCAAGAATACACTCCTCACTTTAATTTCAGTTTGGCTTTAACCCCAGGTTCATAAACTCCAGGGGCAAGGATGGGCCAGGGCATAAGCTGTGCCCTCTAGAAATTATAGAAAAGATGTTTTTAAAAGAGGTTAGCTAATGACACAGCTACGATAGAAACCACACAGGTCTCCGAATAATATCCCAAGATTGCATGCAGCATGGTTACCACATGCACACACACACACACACACACCCCAAACAGAACTGAGCATGGAGCCTGGGGAGGCCTCTTCACGCTTGGTCTATCATTTAGGAACACAAGTCAGAATGTGTTTCCACCAGGAAGGCAGCCTGAATGGCATGGCACAGGCAAGCCTTCTGTGAAATGCCACAGCGGTGCCCAGCTGAGCCGGAAGGTCCCAGGCCTGAGGCCTGCTCTGGGGCCGCGGTGTGCAGGCTGCCCTGGCCCCAGCCCCTGCTTCCCATGTGCCTGGGGTTCAGGTGCGTGGATAATGGGCGGCTCCAGAGAGATGGCCTCTGCCACGGGCTTGGGCCTCCTGTGACCTAGACTCTATGGACACGAATGAACGTCACTACAAACTGCCATTCAGCCCAGGAGCCGCCCCAAGACAAACATGTGCAGCCTCAAAGATGCGGAAAATGGCATGGAACCACATGTAGACACGTGGGAATAGAGCACGGACAGCTTGGCAGGGGGGACACTAGCTGGAAGCAAGAATGAGCAGCCGGGCCTGTGCCCAGGGAGCACCCCAGGAGCGCCTCCACCATGCAAAGTGGAAACTGGGCAGCACACAGCTCTCGGCACCCTGACACTGAGCAACTTTTCTGGGTCAGGAAGAATCTGAGCCAGTCATCAGGGGCCCAAGTACACAGGGCCCCCGGGGGTGGGGGAGGATCAGGGCAACACGCTTACCCACAGCCCTTCCCCAGCCCTGTCTCACCTGACAGCTGCACCTGCCTGCACACGGTGTTCGCTCCCCACCCCACCCCCATTGTCCATCCAAGCCCTCCATCTGGCCTCCACTGTCCCAGCCACCCCCCCCCCCCTTGTGTCCTTGGGGCTCCAGACACTGGGCCTTCCCAGATCTTCCCCCACAACGAGCTGCCTGCTCTGCCGCTGGCCATCAGGACTCACAGAGGCCTCCTGGGTCATGAGGTGCCCTGCTACACTGCCCGGGGCCTGTCCTTTCTCCCATAGTCCTCCTGGCCACCCAGCACCTCCATGCTGCCTGGCCTACAACACATGCTCAATAAACACCCACAAGGGAACAGGCAAGCTGCTTCCCAGAACCCAGTATGTTCCTGGCTGACAGCACACACTTCCCACAGGAACACTTCCCACTGGGAATGCTGCCTGCAGGGGGTGGGGGGTCCCCTCCCTCAGCTCTCCAAGGGAAGGGCATGCACCAAAGCTGTAGGAAGGCGTCCTCAGTGGGGGGCTGTGAGCGGGTGGAGTGGGTGACAGACAGGGGGAGGGTCCAGGAGGAGGGAACAGGAGGGGAAGAGCCCCAGGACAGCCCGGCCAGGATGGCTCCCACTGGGGCCCAAGGGGGCTGGGCGCAAGGTTGCGGTCTTAGGCAAACCTTAGTGATAAAACCAGTGGTTTATTGATGCTAATTGTTGAATACTTGGGAATTTTAAACCACTGGTAGCTTGAAGTCAGTCATGGTTGGATTCGGAAATTCTAAGAGCTACAAGTGCAGGAACAGCAGCCGTCTCACTGCCGCTCCCCAGGCCTTTGCTCCTCCAGGAAGTTAACAGGAGAAAACAGGCATTATCAACATTTCGTCCCAATGAAAATACGAACTTTGGAAATGTAGGCATGTGGTAGGTCAGAAATGAATCATAAAACCCAAATTCCGACCGATGAGTCCTCCCTCAAGGAGTCCAGAGGCGAAGCTTCCTTCCAAAGCCAGCGGCTTTATTTTTATTTTATTTTTTTAATATATTTTTATTGATTTCAGAGAGGAAGGGAGTGGGAGAGAGAGAACCATCAATGATGAGAGAGAATCATTGATTGGCTGTCCTGCACGCCCCACACTGGGGATTGAGCCCACAACCTGGGCATGTGCCCTTGACTAGAATCGAACCAGAGACACTTCAGTCTGTAGACCGACACTCTATCCACTTAGCCACACCAGCCAGGGCAAAGCTGGCGGCTTTAGACAGTCAGTAACTTCTCTGGATGTTCACATTTGGGACCGGTTGTGCTTTTCAAAGATGGCTGCAACACCTTGTCCAATCCTATATGCTCGTCCTGCCCTGGGACCTTGACATTCCTCGCATCAGACTATGGTGGGCCCCAGTGCCCGCCCATGCGCCCCGGGGACCTTCGGATTGCCTTGAGCGGCCCCAGCGCACCCAGCAGGAGAGACTCCTGGCTTCATGCTGAGGTGCCAGCACTGGCACTGCCTGCGCTCCTAGCTCCTTCCTGTGGAACCAGCCACCGTGCCAGGAGGAAGAACAAGCCCCCATGGAAAGGGCACATGACAAGGAGCAGGGCCACCAAACCTCAACCAAGCCGAGCTCCCAGCCAAGAGCCAGCCAATGGGGCAGGGGCCGGTGGGCGGGGGAGCTGAAAGTAGGCCTAAGTGGAACCACTCAGATGAAGCCACACTGAGCAGCGATGAACCAGCCCCACCTGAGCCTTGCCCAAATGCAGATTCCTGAGCAAAATCTGTGGTAGCTTTGTTTCAGCCACTAAGTTTGACATAGTTTACTCAGCAGCAACACAGAACTAGAATAATATTCCTCATCAGAAAACGGGGGAGAAATTCTAACATCCTCTCCGTAGGGTTTGCGACATCCGGTGAGAGCAGGGGATAAGTGCCGGCCAGCTCCTGGCCAGCGCATAGCAAGCATGGGTCACCCTCTCAGCCTCCCTCCACTCTCCACCCACTGTGTTTCAGGCCTGACCAAGGCAGATTTTGTCTTGGGACAAGATTTAGACTGTCCTGCTCTATCTGGTTAACAATAAACCCTTGCCTTTCAGAGACAGACACATCCCGATGGCCATGCAGGTCTACAGACCAACTGCCTCATAATATGGAAGTCCCTGCCCAGGCACCCAACACAGAACCACACAGGGTCCATGAGCCTGTATTGGCCACAGGGTTTCCCCCACCCCCGGTCTGTGTTTCTTTTTTTTTTTTTTAATTAAATCTTTATTGTTCAGATTATTACAGTTGTTCCTCTTTTTTCCCCCCATAACTCCCCTCCTCCCAGTTCCCGCCCCACCCTCCGCCCTCACTCCCCACCCACTGTCCTCATCCATAGGTGTACGATTTTTGTCCAGTCTCTTCCCGCATCTCCCACACCCCTTTCCCCCCCAGGAATAGTCAGTCCATTCCCTTTCTATGTCCCTGATTCTATTATAATCACCAGTTCATTCTGTTCATCAGATTATTTATTCACCTGATTCTTAGATTCACTTGTTGATAGATGCATATTTGTTGTTCATAATTTGTATCTTCACCTTTTTCTTCTTCTTCCTCTTCTTAAAGGATACCTTTCAGCATTTCATATAATACTGCTTTGGTGGTGATGAACTCCTTTAGCTTTTCTTTATCTGTGAAGCTCTTTATCTGACCTTCAATTCTGAATGATAGCTTTGCTGAATAAAGTAATCTTGGTTGTAGGTTCTTGGTATTCATCACTTTGAATATTTCTTGCCACTCCCTTCTGGCTTGCAAAGTTTCTGTTGAGAAATCAGCTGACAGTCGTATGGGTACTCCCTTGTAGGTAACTGACTGTTTTTCTCTTGCTGCTTTTAAGATTCTCTCTTTGTCCTTTGCTCTTGGCATTTTACTTATGATGTGTCTTGGTGTGGCCCTCTTTGGATTCCTTTGTTTTGGGGTTCTCTGCGCTTCCTGGACCTGTAAGTCTATTTCTTTCACCAGGTGGGGGAAATTTTCTGTCATTATTTCTTCAAATAGGTTTTCAATATCTTGCTCTCTCTCTTCTTTTGGCACCCCCATAATTCAGATGGCTCCCTACACTATCTTCGTATTTTTGGATTCTTTTTTCATTTTGCTTTTCCGGTTGGGTGTTTTTTTCTTCTTCATATTTCAAATCTTTGCCTTGATTCTTACGCTCCTCTGATCTGCTGTTGGGAGTCTGTATAATATTCTTTATTTCAGTCAGTGTATGCTTACTTTCTAGTTGGTTCTTTATCACAACATCGAGGGTCTCATTAGATTTCTTAAGGATCTCACTATATTTATTGGCGGTCTCACCAGTCTTTTCGAGGGCCTTACTAAGTTTATCGGCGGCTTCTAGACAGTTCTTGAGAGACCTTAAAAGTGTGGTTTTGAACTCTATATCCTCCATTTCTGTCAATTGTGCCCTGTTTCTTTGTCTCCGCATTTTTTATGCTTTCTTGGTGCACCCCCTTGTGGTCTTTGTGCGCAGTCTTGTTGTAGTTAAGCCTTGATTGTTGTAGGTAATACTGGGGGGGATTTGACCTTCAGGCCAACTGGCTGTGAGAATCAGCTGTGTCTGCAGTGGGAGAACTTCTGTCCTCTAGGGAGGTGCTAATCTAGCCTTTGCCTAAGGCTATCCCACAAATGCCTTTGTGCAAGGCTTGGGTAGGGCGGGTCCCAGGGGATCAACAGGGCGGGTGGAGCGAGCAGTTATGGCTGCTCTCAGTCCTGTCCCCAGAGGCTCTGCCTCTCAGAGTCCCAGCAACCGCTGCAAACCTCGGAGAGAAAGCTGCCCTCGAGTTCCAAGCGATACCAGACAGTCCCGCTTCTCCCGTTTGAGTCTGGGTCCCCAGAGGCTCGCCCAGAACTGGAGCTCAGAGCCTGAGACTCCCTCCGGATTGAAACAGACAACCACGCCCTCAGCCGCCAGCCCACTCCACACGCACCTCCTCACCTTTGTATTTTCTGCACTGCGCCTCCTCTGAGTCCCGGTATGCTTTTCTCTTTCCTTCTAGTTGTAGAATTTCCCCTCAGCCAGCCTTCCTGTGGTTCTGGGTGATGTCTGTTCCATCTTTTAGTTGTATTTTTGAAGTGGTTGTGCGAGGCAGCAATCTCCGGTGTTTACCTACGCCGCCATCTTGGTTTCTCCTCCCCGCTCTGTGATTCTGACATGCCCTCTCCCAATCTACCCTCCACCAAAAACCACGTGGTCTCAGCCAAACCGAAATTCCACTGCACTCTGTAGTATAACTTGATATCCAGTATTGTGATTTCTCCAACTTTGTTCTTTCTCAAGATTGCTACAGCTATCTGAGGTCTTTTTTGGTTCCATATAAAATTTTGGAGTATTTTTTCTAGATCTGTAAAATATACTGTTGGAATTTTAATAGAGATTGCATGAATCTGTAGACTGCTTTGGGTAGTATGGACATTTTAATGATTTTAGTTCTACCAATCCATGAACACAATATACTCATCCACTTGTTTATATCTTCTATCTCTTTTTTCAATGTCCTGTAGTTTTTGGAGTACAGGTCTTTTACCTCCTTGTTTAAGTTTATTCCTAAGTATCTTAAGTTTGTTTGTTTTTTTGCTATGGTAAATGGGATTGGTTTTTTAGTTTCTCTTTCTGAGAAATCATCATTGGTGTATAGAAATGCCATTGATTTCTGGGTGTTATTTTTGCATCCTGCTACATTGCCAAATTCATTTATTAAATCTAGTAGTTTTGTAATGGAGTCTTTAGGGTTTTCTATGTACAATATCATGTCATCTGCAAATAATGAGAGTTTTACTTCCTCCTTTCTAATTTGGATGCCCTTTATTTCTTCTTATCTGATTGCTGTGGCTACATCTTCCAGTACTATGTTAACGAGAAGTGCTGAAAGTGGACATCCCTGTTTTTTTCTTCATCTTAAAGGAAACACTTTTAGTTTTTTCACATTGAGTAAGATGTTAGCTGTGGTTTGTTTCTTTATTCCCACTTTGCTGAGAATTTTTATCACGAATGGGCTCTGGATTTGTCAAATGCTTTTTCTGCCTCTATTGATATGCTCATATGATTTTTTATTCTTCTTTTTGTTTAAGTGATATATTATATTAAATGATTTGCAGATATTGTATTAACCTTGCATTCCAGGAATAAATTTCATTTGATCATAGTGTATGATCTTTTTAATGCATTGTTAGATTCAATTTGCTAATCTATTATTGAGAACTAGAGGCCCGATGCATGAAATTCGTGCACAGAGAGGGGGGCGTTCCCTCAGCCCATCCCTCAGCCTCTCCAATTTGGGACCCCTTGGGAAATGTCCGACTGCCGGAAGTCAGACATCCCTCTCGCAACCCGGGACCACTGGCTCCTAACCACTTGCCTGCCTGCCTGATCACCCCTAACTGCCTCTACATGCCTGCCTGCCTGATCGCTCCTAAGCACCTCTGCCTGGTAGCCTGATTGCCCCCTAACTGCTCTCTCCTGCCAGCCTGATTGCCCCCTAACTGCTCTCCCTGGCCGGCCTGATCACCACAAACTGCTCTCCACTGCTGGCCTGATCGCCCTTAACCATCTCTGCCTGGGCCCCCGCCACTATGGCTTTGTCTGGAAGTACATCTGGATGATGTCTGGTCTAATTAACATATTTCCCTTTTACTTGTATAGATTTTTGCATCTATGTCCATCAGGGTTATGAGCCAGATGTAGTATCTTCATCTGGTTTTGGAATCAGGAAAATGTTGGCCTTGTAAAATGAACTTAGGAGTCTTCCCCACATCTTGAATTTTTTGGAATAGTTTGAGAATATAGATGATAATTCTTTGAATGTTTGGTATATAATTCAACTGTGAAGCATTTGGTCCAGGGTTTTGTTTGTTGGGAGGTTTTTTATTACTGTTTCGATTTTGTTGGTTATAATCAGTCTGCTTAGACTTTCTCTTTCTTCTTTATTGTATAAGTATTACATACGTCCTTTTTCCCCCCATTGACCCCTTCTAGCCCACCCCTGCCACCATCCTAGGTTTTCACCACTCTTGTCTGTGTCCATGGGTTATGCATGTATGCACAGAAGTTCTTTGTTTGATCTGTTCCCACCCACCCCTGCTTCCCTCTGAGATTCGAAAATCTATACCTTGTCTCTGGATCTATTTTGTTCATAAGTTTATTTTGTTCATTAGGTTCCACATATAAGAGAGGTCATGTGATACTTGTCTTTCTCTGACTAGCTGTTTCAGGTTTCTTAGGATATATTCCTTTGTGGGATCACTGGGTCAAATGGGAGTTCCATTTTTAATTTTTTGAGGAAATTTCATACTGTTTTCCACAATGGCTGCACCAGTCTGCATTCCCACCAGCAGTGCATGAGGGCTCCCTTTTCTCCACATCCTTGCCAGCATTTGTTGTTTGTTGATTTGTTGATGATAGCCATTCTGACAGGTGTGAGGTGATACCTCATTGTCGTTTTAATTTGCATCTCGGATGATCAGTGACTTTGAGCATCTTTTCATATGTCTCTTGGCCATCTGTAAGTCCACTTTGGAGAAGTGTCTATGTAGGTCCTTTGCCCATTTTTTAATTGAATTGTTAGTCTTCCTTTTGTTAATTGTATGAGTTCCTTATATATTTTGGGTATTAACCTTTTATCAAATGTATCATTGCCAAATATGTTCTCCCATGCAGTGGGCTCCATTTTCATTTTGTTGATGGTTTATTTTGCTGTGCAGAAGCTTTTTATATTGATGTAGTCCCATTTGTTCATTTTATCCTCAGTTTCCTTTACCTAGGAGCTGTATCCATAAAGCTACTGCTAGGACATACATCTGAGATTTTGCTGCCTATGGTTTCTTCTAGGATTTTTATGGTTTCACAACTTACATTTAAATCTCTTATCCATTTTGAGTTTATTTTTGTGTATGGTGTAAGTTGGTGGTCTGTTTCGTTGTTGATTTTTTTGTATGGACGGTCGACCCAGTGAAGTCAGTGGGATGTGAAAGTCCACTACTATGACTGTACTGTTGTTGGTCTCTCCCTTAAAGTCCTCTAGAAGTTTTTTTTTTTTATATATTTATGTGTTCTTATATTGGGTGCATATATGTTTATCGGGGTTATACCATCTTGTGGGATTGATCTCTTTAGTAATATGTAGTGGCCTTTGTTGTCTCTCATGATGGCCTTCATTTTGAAGTCTATTTTGTTGGATATGAGTATTGCTATCCCGGATTTTTTTCATTTCCATTTGCATGAAATGTGTTTTTCCATCCCTTCACTCTCATCCTGTTCTGAGATGGGTCCTTGTAGACTGCATATATTTGGGTCATGTTTTGTATCCATTTGGCTACCCTATGTCTTTTGATTAGAGCATTTATTTCATTTACATGTAAGGTTATTATTGATAGGTACATATTTATTGCCATTTTAACTCTATGCTTGTGTTTGTCTTTTTCTTCCTATCTCCTCTTCTAATTATAGTAGACCTTTTAGCATTTCTTGCAGTGCTGGTTTGGTGGTAATAAAGTCCGTTATACTTTTTTGTCTAGGAATCTCTTTGTTTCACCATCTATTTTGGGGTAGCCTTGCTGGATATAGTAATCTTGGTTTCAGATTCTTGCTTTTCATTATCTTGAGCACTTCATGCCATTCCCTTCTGGCCTGTAGAGTTTCTGATGAGAAATCAAATGGCAGCCTTATGGGAGCTCCTTTGAAGGTAACAAATTGCCCTTCTGTTGCTGTCTTTAAGATTATCCCTTTGTGTTTGATTTTGGGCATTTTAATTATGATGTGTCTGGGCATGGGCCTGTTTGGGTTCTTCTTGCTTGCAACTCTCTGTGCCTCCTGAACTTGTGTGACTTTTTCCTTCACCAGGTTAGGGAAGTTTTCTGCCATGATTTCTTTAAATAGGTTGTGTATCCCTTGCTCACTTTCTTCCCCTTCTGGTGCTCCTGTGATACGAATATTGTTATGTTTCATGTTGTCTCACAGCTTCCTTAAGCTGTCTTCCTGTTTTTTTAAATTTTTTCTTTCTTTTGGTCTTCTAATTTACTGATCTTATCATCAGCTTCCCCTAATCTGCTGTGTATTCCTTCCAAGGTATTTTCTATTAGTGTTACATCATTCTTCATTTCTGACTGGTGTTTTTTCATAGTTACTATATCTTTTCTCATGCTATTGATCTTCTTGTAACAATTATTCTGAACTCTATATCTGATAAATTTCTTATCTCCATTTCATTAGCTCTTCATCTAGAGAACTTTCTTGCTCTTTCATTTGGGTTTTATATTTTTGTCTTCCCATTTTGGCTGCCTGTTTGTGTTTGTGTCTATGTATCAGGTAGGTGTGCTACAACTCCAAGTCTCTTGTGTGGGACAATGTGAGACGCTGTTTGTGACTGGTCCTGAGTACCCTGTTTGGAGCTATGAGCAATCCACAGCTTGTGGCTCCCTCTGGGTGCCTTTAGAAATGATCCAGATGTGCAGCAGAGTCTACTTTTCTGAGCCTTGGGCCCAGAAGGAGATCAGGCAAAGACTCAAAGCCTCCAGAGATCTGCCTCTACCTGCAGTCTGATTTTAATTCATTCTTGATTAGCCTCAGCAAGGCATAGACTCCACAAGGTGTGGCCACAGTTTTCCTACAGGGTGGAGCAATTGATTCCCCTCCTCAGGCAAAAACTTCCTAGATGGTAAATGTGTGCCTGTGAAAGATGTCCTCTGCAGTATGAGAGAATGACTCAGCACAGGAAACCAGGATGGTTACCTCCCGAGCTCTAACCCCAGAGCCACAAATGCTGGATTCTCCTCACACAGTTCTAGTCTACACTTCCCTCACTCTGCTGGAGCCCAAAGTGAGTGGCTGTACATGAAATTTTGTGTGTTGGCCTTTTAAGAGGGTGCCTATATTTCCAGCCATCTCTATCCGGCAAATAGTAACCCTGCTGCTTTTCACAGCCAAATGTTATATGGGCAACTTTCTCAGTTCTGGTGCTCTCTGCTGGGGGGATCAGCTTGGGGATTAGACACAGAGGTCTCAGTGGAAACTCCCACAGCTGAGATATCCCTCTGGAATTTCAGCTGCTGTCTGTGGGAACCGGGCCACCCCTTCCACGCCGCCACATTTCCTACCAGTCTCTATGGGATCTCCACTTTCCATCTTCAGGGTTCTCTCCAGCTAGTCCTCAGTTGATTATTTGGGATGGTTTTTCTGTATTTTAGTTGTATTTCCAGTTTGGTCTTGGAAGAGTGTCAGTTTAGTTTCCACATACTCCACTGCCATTTTCTAACCCTTCTTCTTGATTAATTCTTGGGAGATTGTATGTTTTAGAAAATGATCTATTTATTCCAGATTATATAATTTATTTGCATAGTGTTGTTCATAATATTTTTAATAATCCTTTGTATTTCTGTGGTGTCTGTTGTTACTTCCCATCTTTCATTTCTATTTTATTTATTTTGGTCCTCTCTCTCACTCTTTCCCTCCCTCTGTGTGTGTGTGTTTTCTTTTCGAATGAGTCTAGTTAAATGTTTGTCAATATTGTTTACCTTTTCAAAAGCCAGCCCTTGGTTTCATTTATCTTTCGTATTGAGATTTTAGACTATATTTTGTTTTATTTCCATTCTGATCTTGACAATTCCCTTCCTTTTACTCACTTTTGGGCTTTACTTCTTGTTTTTTTCTAGTTCCTTTAGTTGTAAGGTTGGATTGTTTATTTGAGATTTTTTTTTCTTGCTTCTTTTTTTAAATCATTTTTTACTTTTCAATTACAGTCGACATACAATATTATATTAGTTTCAGGTGTACACCCTGGTGATTAGTCATTACATAACTTTCTAAGTGATCATCCTTATATATCCAATACTCATCTGACACCATACATAGTTATTAAAATATTATTACTAGAAGGAAAGAAAATGGTGGTCAAATAGGCAGACATGTTTTGCATCTCCTTCCAGGGCCAGACTGGAAAATCAACTAACTCAGAGAACATCCACCTGGCATTAACAAATTAGACACAGCTGAGGAGGCAATTTTCACTAAGGAAGGGCAGAGGATGCCTTGAGGCTGGTAAGAGCAGGGATCTGGGCTGGGGAGGGATGCCTAGCCTCCGGGCCCAGAGGTGAAGTGGAGGCTGCATTGCAATAAAGCCGCAACCCTTGGCAACAGGCGTACTACCCAACTGTGAAATACCGCAGGGCTGCTGACGCCTGGGAAGTCTAGACCTGGAAGCAAAGCTGCAGGAGGGGTGCACCCCAAAATATGGCCTGAAAAGTAGCCTGAGCGGCATGATGCCAGGGGGAGAGAAACCCACAGTTTCGCGGTTGTTTTGGTTTTGATTTGTCTTTGTTTTTATTTGCTAAATAAAGGACTTTTCAGTTGCAAAAATTCACCTGAGGCTCTGGTGCAGGGAGAGGCAGAGATTTTTGGAACCTGAGGACAGGCTGGGGAAGGAGGCAGGACAGCAAGGTGGCCAGACATAACCCTCCAAACCCAAACAGCCATTTCTCCCCAGATGAGCTAGCCCCCCCCCCCCCCCCCCCCCCCCCCCCGCTGGGCTCAAGGCAGGTAATACAGCCTGTCACACCCTGCCTGAATTCTGAGCTATACAAAGGAAACAAAGTCTCTGAATAGCCCCAAAGAGCCTTCAGTGATTGGGTTGGAAGAGGGGGGCGGATCTGCCCCACTATTCTAGGAACCAGACTGATAAAAATTCCAGTTTGCCAGCCAACCCCACTGGTCTCTATACAAGGATCTCTGACCAACTAAGACCAGAGTAATATTTTGGGCCACTCAAGGAAGAGTTGCTCTGGATCAGGGAAAATAGATCGATCTGATCCCAGGATAGCAAAACAGCACCAGCCCCACCTAAAGACCTGACAGAAACAGACACTTGAGTGATTAAGATTGACAGCTGGCAGACAGGCAAAGAAGGCAGATTGATTATGTCTGCTTGCAGCCAAGGCCTGTGGAGACAGACACAAGCAGAGGAGCAGTGGGCTCCGTGGAGCTACAATATAGTGCTGAACATCAAACTCAGTGCCTGACAGTGGTCACAGAATTGGCAGACAGAACAGAAGAGTGGGGTCCTAAAGCAGTCCACATGGGGCATTAAAATGCAGCTGAAGCAAATGACACTTCACTTTTTTATTAAATTTTTCAGTATTATATTCATTTTATTTATTGTTATTTTATTTTTTCCACCTTTTTCTTCCTCGTTTCTCCCTTTTCCATCTTGTTTTTCTTCTCCTTTCCCTACTTTCCCTTTTTACTTTTCTTTCTTTTTTTTTTTTTTTTTTTTAATATATTTTATTGATTTTTTACAGAGAGGAAGGGAGAGAGATAGAGAGTCAGAAACATCGATGAGAGAGAAACATCGATCAGCCACCTCCTGCACATCCCCCACCGGGGATGTGCCTGCAACCCAGGTACATGCCCTTGACCGGAATCGAACCCGGGACCCTTCAGTCCGCAGGCCGACGCTCTATCCACTGAGCCAAACCGGTTTCGGCTACTTTTCTTTCTTTATACCCCTTGTTACAAAGCGATCTGCTTTGTCAGCGTTACTGATGTTATTACTATTGTCGTCTCTGTTGCCTTACTCATGGATCTAATGTCACCGTCCCTGCTTCGACTCCAGGGAAACCCTGCTCTTCTCAGTCTTTACTACGCCGTTTTTTCCTCTCCTCTCTTGCTCTTTTCTTCTCCTAATTTTTAAAATTAGTTTCACTTCCTAAATTCAGGACTGTCTGCTCTCTCCTCTATTCTCCTTCTCAAAATAAACAAATAAACACACTAACAATTTTTTTTTTTATTCCTATCCACTCATTCTCTTTCTCCCTCCTCTGTACTATCCATGGTCCTTCCCCTATTTATTCAATTCCTTAACCTAATTTTCTGTATTTAAGCTCTTCCTCTACAGATTCTGTCCCCACCTGACCCCCATTCTTCTGGGTCTTTTTTGTTTGGGCTTTTTGTTTGTTTCATTGTGTTGTCTCCTCATATTCTTTCTTTTTTCCTTCTCTTTCTTTTCTCACTGTAAGTTTTGCTCTCTTTTCTCCGTTGGGAGCTGCCCTTTGTCTTCACTAGCAGAGAGGTGTGGAAAAGGAGCACAGAACTCTGGTGAACCTTGAGCCCTGGCAAAGGTCAGGGCTATGCACCAACTATTAAGTCGAGACAATGGTAGCTGAAGCAATTTCCTGACCAGATAGTCATGTAAATCCTTACTGATAAGATGGTCTGTCTGTTACTGGAATTGCCTGCCTAAGGGCTATAGGTGTATCACAAACTGAATAAAAGGATGGCAAGGCCTGAGCACAAGTGGAGTCCTTCCTCTTGCTTTGGGCTCCTGCCTGGCCCCCCAATTTCCAAATTATTATTTCTTGTCTCATCTCTGTCATTTGCGCGTGGCCCTTCTCCAGAGCCCAAACCCTGAACCACGTGGGACATGGGACATCACATCTGGCGCCTCGACGGGGGACCCCTGGAGGAGAAGATTTCACCTAGGCAGGGGTGGGCAAACTTTTTGACTCAAGGGCCACAATGGGTTCTTAAACTGGACCGGAGGGCCGGAACAAAAGCACGGATGGAGTGTTTGTGTGAACTAATATAAATTCAAAGTAAACATCATTACATAAAAGGGTACGGTCTTTTCTTTTTTTAGTTTTATTCATTTCAAACGGCCGGATCCGGCCTGCGGGCCGTAGTTTGCCCACGGCTGACCTAGAGCAAAGAATGCAGTTTCACCAGCAAGGTGGGGAAGATTTCACTGGATAGGTGGGGAAGGATTCACCATACAGGTGGGGAAATTCACCGTGTGTAAAGCCCACGGCCAGCTGCAGAAGTTGTGATCTGTAAGTAGGATGGGAACATCTTTTTTAGCCAGGCTAATGGGACAGAATTCAGTTAAAAAACTTTATTGTTGCCGAAACCGGTTTGGCTCAGTGGATAGAGCGTCGGCTTGCGGACTGAGGGGTCCCAGGTTCGATTCCGGTCAAGGGCATGTACCTGGGTAGCGGGCACATCCCCAGTAGGAGATGTCCAGGAGGCAGCTGATCGATGTTTCTCTCTCATCGGTGTTTCTAACTCTCTATCTCTCTCCCTTCCTCTCTGTAAAAAATCAATAAAATATGTTTTATAAAAAAAAAACAAAAAACTTTATTGTAGACTTTTGGTTTGCATGCTTAAGAATAAAGGAATCAAAGTGTCAGTTCTCTTACAGTTTTTGCATGTTATTATAGAACATAACCTTTGGTTTCCTGAAGAAGGTACATTAGATATTGAATGTTGGCAAAGAGAGGGTCAAACTTTGAAAAAAGCTCAGCAGCAAGGGAAAAACTTGCTTCCAAACTGTTTCTCCTTGTGGCACATGATATTGCATTTGCTAGAGCCTTTTAAAGAGGCCAAGGAGGGTAAACCTCCTCCCCTTGCACCCTCCGCTCCTAAAGAGGAGCAAAAGGAAAAATGGGAGGAATGGCCTTCATGGCCCCCTCCACCTCCATGTCCTAATCCTGAAACATTTAATTCGCAAAATACGAAAATGTTAATCACCTATGCAGAGAGCCATCAGAGAAGCATTGAAGGACATGTCGGTGGAAGAAAGACTTGCTTTTCCTATTATACAGGTAGCTGACCCACAGCTCCTGAATCAGATAATAAGACACCATGAAAAATTTGGCTTTAAAATGATAAAGGCCTTACGAGAAAGCGTACTTCAGAACGGCTAATGGCTCCTTTTACAGGAGAAATTAGCAATAACATTTCTGGAGCATTCTTAGCTCCTTATGATCGGTATCTCTGGCTCGTGCAACTCTGGATGGAGGAGATCCTTTACTGTGGAAGGGAGGACTTTTGGAGAACTGTCAGGAGCGAGCCCACGCAAACCGCAGACGGAATGACCAAATAACCTGTGAAATGTTAGCGGAGCCGGGACGGTATAATGACGAGCAAACTCAGCTAAATGATGTGCAACAGGCATATGAGCACAGTAGGCTTGGGGACGAACAGGACATTTTAAAAAGGATGTAGGCAGCCAAGAAGGACACCAGGTGGCGCCCCAGGGAAAGGCGCGAGCATCCCGCCTCCAGATCCAGTCAATGCAGATTGAACCCTTTTCTGTCCTAGACATTAAAAAAGAAGCTATTGGGCACTTTTCTATTAATTACTCTCTTATCTGTCTTTGTTGTTTACTGCTAGTTTATTAAGCATAACTTTAATTTAATTAAATGAAAAGAAATGATAGATGGCCAGGCCATTGCTGAGTTTCCCCAGAACAAACAGAATGTGGGAATGGGGAGAGGAAGAATATGAGTGGTACACGTGGCTGATAACACAGGTTCTAAGAAAATTCCTTCGACAGAAAGAAGTAACTAAAAAAGGCCCCAGCCCATTGACTAGTCTTTTGGTCGTTCTATAAGATGGATGCCCACTCCCGAGAATGCTATTTTAAAAAGTCTCATCTTACCAAACCGGTGTGGCTCAGTGGATAGAGCGTCAGCCTGCCCACTGAAGGGTCCCAGGTTCCATTCTGGTCAAGGGCATGTACCTTGGTTGCAGGCACATCCCCAGTAGGAGGTGTGCAATAGGCAGCTGGTCGATGTTTCTCGCTCATTGATGTTTCTAACTCTCTATCCCTCTCCCTTCCTCTCTGTAAAAAATCAATAAAATACATATATTTTTAAAAAGCCATGTTTTTCCCCGGTTTGTAATTTAAAAGTTTTACAAAATATAGGAATGTGTTTGGGATATCTGTGCTTGTGAAGAGAGAAAGCTAGCGTAAAACAAATGCACGCACCACCCGATTTCAGATTTTAGATAGTTTTGAGCTAAACTTAATCTCTTTACGATGCTACAGAATAAAACCCAAAGACTGCTTTTTTTCAAAAGAAAGATAGCGGAGATGACCCAAAGATTTCCATATTAAAGGGTAATTTTTGTATAATAATGTACTGCATTCCAAGGTTGCCTCCCAAATCTTGGGGGCACTCCTGTTTTTATAAAATAAAATAAAGTAATAATTTAGCATTGACGCCACTGAATGTCAGTAAATTGTCTCTGTTACAAAATTTACCAAAGAAAATACCTTCGATAATTATAATTGGATTTAAAATCTCAAAATTGTTAAAACATAAATAAATAATATTTAGGTGGGGAGAAACTAGCTTCGCTCTTTGACATTTAAATGGACCAGGTTAGACCAAACTTGTTTCGCCAGCCGAAAACAGCATTTCCCATGGCTGCAATCTCTTAAAGAAAAAATGTGATCATTTTAAAATTCCCACCTGCAAGCAACCTGGCAAGAAACAATGTAGCTAATTTGCATTTGAATGGCTACAGGCCTGCTTCCAATCACTGGCAACTTAAAACTTTGGAAGTTTGCTGAATTAAAAAATAAAGTTAAATGTCTAGGTATTTTGAAATGACAAAATACTAAAATGTTATTCTAAATTTGCCTCATGAAAAATCTAGAGGATAGAATTGAATTTGTTAATTATGTCTTGTATTTTTTTAAATATAAAGTTACTATTAATTTGAATATTTAACTTGCCACCATAAAATTTAAGACTTCTAAAAATTTAAAATTCAACTTAAATTGGGAGAAATCATATAGTTGTGGTAAAATTTCAGCCTACTCTAGTTAAAAAAAAGAGGATTAATTCTGTGATCTGAACCAAATTTTTAATACAAAAACCAGTTTAAATTTAATTGATATCTTTTAAGATAATTATAAAACATATATAATCTTTAAATCATATATATATATATATATATATATATATATATATATATATATATATATATATTATGGTCTTTCCAAGTGAAATTTCAAGACTTTGACCAAGAGGTAACTTTGGAGCATTTCACGTGCCCTGAAATGTTTTCAAAGGTTTGTTCTTTCTTCTTAAAGGAAATATTTTAAATTTAACTGATCTAATATACTTGAAATCACATGGAAAGCTTTATCAAATAAAAATTATTAACTATATTTTATTTATATACATATATTTTAAATGTTATAAAAGTTTGGGGCCCTTAGAAGGGCAAAATAAAGTAGCAAAATATTTCTTAAATAAAGCCTGTTATGCCCAGATTTCAGGATCCCCAAGAGACCACACCAGGGAGCCAGCCGTGTCCGATGCAAAAGCATAAGAATCTTTATTCAAGCCAAAACCGGTTTGGCTCAGTGGATAGAGCGTCGGCCTGTGGACTGAAGGGTCCCAGGTTCGATTCCGGTCAAGGGCATGTACCTGGGTTGCGGGCACATCCCCAGTGGGAGATGTGCAGGAGGCAGCTGATCGATGTTTCTCTCTCATCGATGTTTCTAACTCTCTCTCTCCCTTCCTCTCTGTAAAAAATCAATAAAATATATTTAAAAAAAAAAAAAAGAATTTTTATTCAAGCCTGGGCTTGAGCTCCCCCAACACTCGCCGACACAGCGGCAAGCGGCAGAGGGAGCGAGCTTTGTGGGCAGAGGGGTTTTATAGGGGGTTGGAGTAAGGGGAGGAGAGAGGACTGTGGGCCCTGCTGATTGGCAGGGCGCAAGTCGGAGTCTTGTTACACAGGACGTGGTCGTATCTCTGGCGAGCACTTCCCTTGATTGTCATTGGTTAGTTTAAAGAAATCCTAGGCGTGGCCAGCAGAGGCTTGGGCTTCCGGGAAGAAGCTCCTTGCTGAGCACATGGCTGCCCAAAAATGGAGGATTGGGGCGAGATGGAGGGCGTAGCCCTCGCCCTTTCAAAGCCAAATTTTTCAACAACAATGGAATTTTAAGACGAAATTTTAAAAACAAAAACCCTAGAGGCCTGTAATTTTAAATAGGCTGGAGGTGGGGCAACATTTGTGACTCCTGAATCAAAACGTATTAAGTTTACTAAATTTGCTTACTTTACTTTTTCTATAAAGTTATCTACTTTAATTATTTAATAAATTAGCTTTTTAAAATATAATCAAGGTCTCATACTCAAACTGGTGGGCGGGGTATGAAGTAACCTGCAGCCCAGAAATACCTGAGTGACTAACCAGGTACCTTGTATGGACTATACATTGGACCACCAATCCACACCTGCCAAATACCCTAAGCCCTTGTTCTATATGGACAATGCAGTAAGCCACCAATCAGTATGCGCCGAGTACACTAAGCCCCCCACCCCTTCCCATTCCGCCCCTCAAAAGGCGTGCCCACCCCTGTACGTGCTGCTGTCCTCCCCTTGTGAGGCAGCCCGGCAGGTCCTTCTCCTCTAATAAAGCCTGTAGTCCTGGTTTTCGGCCTCTGTCTGATTTTTCATAAGTTAAGTTATATGAGAAGCCAATATTTTTATAAGCAATTGGATCCTAGTAAAGTCTTCTAAGAAAATTACTGAAACCTCCCATAATCCTTCTGCATATGCAAATAAGCCAAAGGGGATACTCTTTAAAAGTAAAATTCTAAGCTTAATAAAAAGGAGAAATTTTAAAATTTTGAAATCTCTTCCACTAATATTTACAAGGTAAACTAAAGATTATTGTTAAAGTACTAAACCTGACCACAATTAAAGTCACCATAATTGAAAAATCACTTGAAATATATGGCTTTGCAGCAGTATGTGTAAAAGTCATATAAAACAACAATGTTTGTTTGTTACATTGGTTGCATTGGTGTAAAAAAGACAAAGGTTTGTCAGAGAAACTCCCTAAGGGTGGCCTAGAAGTTACCTGGAAAGAAATAAAGAGAGGTTTCCTTTAAATACCTGAAAAACTATAGTTAGAAATCAATGTATTAGGCCTCAAAAAGAAAAGTAATTTGTGTTTTTGTATCCCTAAACAAAGCTTATGTAAAACTACTCAAAGACTAATAGCAGAAATTTAATTAGTGTCATTTATTGTCCACAGCCAAAGATAAGTAAAATTAAAAAATAAGCCTTATTTCAGACTAATTTAAATTCGCCAATTTAAATAAATAAATATTCATGAAATTTAGTTGTACTAGGCAGGAAACTATTCTTAAGCATTAATTTTTTATTGATGGTTCATCTCATAGTAAACTTGCTTAACATGCAATGAATCCAAACCAGTCATATTTCTGTGCATAAAATTAAAAATTAAAAGCTATCAATTCTGCATTGCAGGATTTCCAAAAGCCTCTTAATACTATTTAAATCCAAAAAAAAGAAGGGGGATAGTGGGATAATCCCCTGTGAATAAATTACATCAAGAAAATTTTTTACTTTGAAAATCATGAAAACATACATGGTGTCAAAATAAGCCAAACGAAAATAGTTTGGGCACAATGAAAAGAAAAAAATCCCAAGTCTAGTTTATAGAAAAGATTCCTTTATTAACCTTTGGTCGATAATATGCTTGTATGTTTCCAGAAAACTCTGCCAAGCCTGTGTGGTTCCCCACAAAAAATATTAAACTTCGACATGGATCGGAGGGAGGAGCCAGCCAGGTTAATGAGGACCCTACACCTGAAGCCACACCTTGTAGCTACAGACAATCGACTACCTCAGCCGCAGATAACAGCAGCCCCAAGCAACCCTCTGAAGATAAGAAGTGGGAGGAGGACAAGGCAGATGAGGCAGATGGTGAACAGCCCAGAGATCACCGGGGGCATGGTGAAGAAGTCAGTCCAGAAAGCTGAGCGAATTTGTGAGGAGACCAGAAACCCAAGAAGGCCTGAGGAGGTCTTTCTTGCCATGCTAGCAGTAATCAGCCGTGTGTCTGCAGATGCAGAATGAAGAATCTTAAAAGGACTTGAGCCCTTTAGGTGACATTCACTTTTCAAGAATTATTAAGGAAAAGAAAAGGGGGAGATGTTGGAAGCTGCCCATTGTCTTCACTAGCAGAGAGGTGTGGAAAAGGAGCACAGAACTCTGGTGAACCTTGAGCCCTGGCAAAGGTCAGGGCTATGCACCAACTGTTTAGTTGAGATAATGGTAGCTGAAGCCATTTCCCAATGAGATAGTCATGTAAATCCTTACTGATAAGATTGTCTGTTACTGGAATTGCCTGCCTAAGGGCTGTAGGTGTATCACAAACTGAATAAAAGGATGGCAAGGCCTGAGCACAAGTGGAGTCCTTCCTCTTGCTTTGGGCTCCTGCCTGGCCCCCCAATTTCCAAATTATTATTTCTTGTCTCATCTCTGTCATTTGCACATGGCCCTTCTCCAAAGCCTGAACCCTGAACAACGCAGGATGTGGGACATCACATTCTCTCTCCTAATTCTCTTTTCTCTGGTGGTCACTTCTAGGCGTCTTGTGTACATTCGTATTCTGTTCCTTTTGTGTTGTATGTTGTATTGTATTTTGTGCTGTTCAGTCAGCACCTCCACAACGGTTGGCATGACATGGTAGAGAACAAGCCACATAACCAGATACCCTGAGAGAAGACTCCATCCACAAATGGGACAGTAACACTCAAGACCCAACTACATCAAGATAACCCAAACAGGGGGCATCCCTAGAATACCCAGCATAGAAGACCTGAGAGACTGAACCACTGGTCCCCACAAAACAACTATGACATAAGAAAAATTTCAAAAATCTGGGTGGCACCCTAACCAGTTTGGCTCAGTGGATAGAGCGTCAGCCTGTGGACTCAAGGGTCCCAGGTTCGATTCCAGTCAAGGGCATGTACCTTGGTTGTGGGCACATCCCCAGTAAGGGGTGTGCAGGAGGCAGCTGATAAATGTTTCTCTCTCATCAATGTTTCTAACTCTTTATCCCTCTCTGTTGGGGGCCAGATGTAAGCTGGCAAGGTCCTTGCACCTGAAGGGGCTGGCAAGGCTGGGACCCTTACCCACACAGTTTTCCCAGACTTGTTTGGATGGCGATTATCAGTAGAATGGGAGTAACATTTGTAGAATGAGAACAGCCTTTCATAGCTTGCCCAGAAGTCTGTAACTATTTACTGAGATATGCTGTACTGAGAACTTGTCCTTCTGCTATGTCTCTCCCTTAGAGATTAAGAGGAACAAAGAATACATTCCTCTTGACAGACCTCCTATTCAGTGTGTTGTGTATAAATAGGATTGTATAGCTAATAAACTCACTTCAGTTCATCAAGAGAACTGGGGTCCTCCCGACCCCGCTTTCCTGTCTTTCTTTCTTTTCTCAATTCCCACCTCCCTGCCTCAGCCCGGCTCAACCCTGTCAGGCTGGCCCTGACAGATCTGGCGCCCGAGCTAAGGGACTGAGGAACTGGGAAAAAGACGGTGAGGAACTCCGCCGGGCTTGGAGAGATGACGTGAGGATCTCCTCCGGATAAAGAGTGCACTCGTTAAGGTAACGGAGGAGCAATTTTTTGACAATCGGGAGTAAAGCATGGGGCAATTAGAATCTAGAGAAAATGCCCTTTATGAGCAAATGTTAAAGTTTATGTTCAATAGTAGAGGAACTAAGGTTAATGACAAGCAAGTAGACAATTTTTAAAAATTCATTCAGGAGGTCTGCATTTCCTTATCGAATTTAATACGGGATTATTTAGATCCCAGGCATGACCATAATCAACGGTCTCTTAAGCCAGAAAAAAAGGAGAAGCAGCATGATAGCACAAAACAGGAGTCTAAAAAAGACAGTGTATTAAAAAGAAATAATGTAACTTTTAAAGACAACTTAACGCCTCAAAATGAGGATTTTGAGGAAGTCGCTGCTCTATGTCATGATGATAATACAGGTGTTGTTCAGGCAGAAGAGGAGGAAGAATGTTTTTCTGCTGGAACTGAAGAGGGCAGTGATATAGAGGATGTGTTGGAATCCTTTTTAGAAACATTAAAGCTTCTTGGCAAGAAAAAGGGAAGCCGCGGGGCCGTTCCCGCCGCTCTCCGCTGCCTTGTGCGGCACCAGTTCCAAGGAAAAGTCAAACACACAAGTGTTACTTGTGGAGGAACAGGACACATAGCAAAACAGTGTCCTTCTAATAAAGGGGTTAATAAAGGAAATGGCAGAGGTCCCAAACAACCTGGACTATGCCCTAAATGTAAAAAAGGAAAACATTGGGCAAATGAGTGTAAATCTAAGACAGATATCCAGGGAAATTCTTTGCCTCAACACCAGTCGGGAAACTACCAAAAGGGACCAGCCCAGCCACGGCAAATGACAGGGGCATTGTCTATTTACCCTCCTGTCCCTGTGCCGTCTCAAGGCCAGCAGGCTGCACAGCACCCAGCCCGCCCCAGAGAGCAAAATAGATACAAGAGCTATTCCGAGCAGCCCCCGGGAGTGCCGGGCTGGACCTTGGATCCATAGAAATAAGACATTCTGTCTGCCCTGGGTGCTGCCCTGCCTACTGAAATAAACAAAATATCATTAGATTTAAAACCTCCCACATAGAAAAGAAATGATGATTTCCTTGCATTTCTGATATAGCTACAGCAAATGCCACCGGATCTGAAATTTAAAAATACGTCTGGGATTTCTGTACACGTGTAAAGAGAAAACTGGCTTGGAACTAAGGCGCGCAACATCTGATTTTGGACATTTAGATAGAGTTTCAAGCTGAAATCTCTTTACAAATATACAAAATAAAACCCAAGACTGATTATTTCCTAATAAAAATAGCAAAATTTAACCCAAAGGAAAAAAAAAAAAAAGATGCTGGCTAGATTCTAGCAGCAGGATTGGCATTTCCATAATAAAGAACAGTTTTTAAATACTAATAAAGAATATTAAAAGGTTAATTTCAAGGCCAAAAAGGAAAGTCAGTAAAATTATCTCTGTTAAAAGAATTTACTAAAGAATATGCCTTAAAATAATAAATTGGATTTAAATCTCAAGAATTATTAAAATATATTAATTATAAAAATCTAAGTAGCCCAGGTAAAAGACGGCTACGCCCTTTAATTAAGGCTGGCTTCCCAAAGCAATTTCTAATAGAGGAAGGGCTCTATTAGAAACAGAGCAGGTAGGCCAAAAATTTCCTGCCAGTGACAACTTTTAAAGAGAGGCTTGCTTCCCAGTTTCCCATCCTTGGTAGAAAGAATGTAACTAATTTGCATTTTAATGGTTACCTGTTTTCAGTGAATGGCACCCCAAGGCTTAGGAGTTTACTAAATTAAATTAGATATTCTGAAATAACAAAATGCTAAAATATTAATCTAAATGTCCCTCACGAAAAATCTAGAGGACAGAATTAAATCTATTGATTATGTCATGTATTTTTGAAGTTTATTCTTAAAAATGTTACTGATTAAGAAATACTAAATATTTAACTTGCCAGCTAAGAGTTTAAAGTTCTGGTTACATAAATTGGGAGAAATCATATAATTATAATAAAATTTCAACATTTACCTAATTAAAAAAGAGAATAAATTCTATCATCCCAACCAAAATTTTTAAATACAAAGATCAGTTTTAATTTAATTGATATCTCTTAATAATTATAAAAGGTATATAATCTTTAAATTATATATACACATATATATTTAATAGTTTTTTTTTTAAATATATTTTATTGATTTTCTACAGAGAGGAAAGGAGAGAGACAGAGTCAGAAACATCGATGAGAGAGAAACATCGATCAGCCGCCTCCCGCACATCTCCCACTGGGGATATGCCCGCAACCCAGGCACATGCCCCCGACCGGAATCGAACCCGGGACCCTTCAGTCCGCAGGCCGACGCTCTATCCACTGAGCCAAACCGGTTTCGGCATATTTAATAGTTTTTTAAGTTAGATTTCAAAACTATAATCAAGGAATGACTTTAGGACATTTCATGGGCCCTGAAATGTTTTCAAAAGTTTATTCTCTTTTCTTGAAGGATTTTTTAATAAAGCTAATTTAATATTCTTGAAATCACATAGAAAGATTTATCAGATAAATATTAATAAATATATATTTTAAGTTTTTGCCTCTAAGAAAGGGCAAAACAAGTTATCTTATTTAATATTTCTTAAAATACAGCAGTAGAATTTTAAGATATAATTTAAAATAACAAAAGCTCATTAATAATTTTTAATATTTTACAACAGCATATTAACATTTATTCCAAACAAGCTTACAAACTAATTGTTTGGCAGGAATTTAATAAGAACATAAAAGGATTTTATCCCTTCCACTGTGTGGAAGGCCCCCTGGGAAGGCACTTAAGCATTCTATATTGACCTCTCTTGACCCTTTTTACCAAAAGGGGTCTCTCTTCCAATTGCCCACAGCTGTTACCTAAGCTCTCTGTTCATACTGAGGTTGAAGCCTCATGGTGGCTAGTACCATGGATCTGTCTCTTGCCCAATGGCATAAGCTGGGCCCACTCTAGAGAAGAAATCTGGGTTCCCCATGATCAATGCCGGGGCCCCGCCAGCAGGTGAGGGGATCCAAAGGCAGTTACTGGGCATGGAGGCCACAGGGGCATACGCTATCAAGGAGACTGAACTAAACCTCACATCACCCTGCTTGGCCCCGGAGGATGGCTGGTTAGTCAACGACGGGTAAGACTCCTCTGGGAGGGGCAACCTAAGACAGGCACAGTCGCAGGGGGCCTCAGGGGAGAACTTGGGGGTCAACAGAGGTGGGGCAGAGATCCTCACCCCCCCAGCTATGCAGGGGCTTGAACACTCGCCCCTTCTGAGGGAGGTCTCCTGCCCCCATGGCTGCTGCACTTCCCATGCCCAGCTCAGATCGGGACCCAGATAACAGAAAGAGACTTAGGCCAGCCGAAATTGATACCCAGATAACAGAGACTTAGCTAACAGCAGCTACCCTATATATAAATCTAGCTTAACACCAGGAATGCTCAGGGCCTTCTCAAGGATGCAAAATAATCCTTTCCATTTATATTTACAGTGTAAACTAAGATTGTTATTAGATTATTAAATTTAACAGTAAAATAGTAGTCAAGTTTTCAGATTAATTAAATTTTACTAATTAATATAAGTAATTATTCATAAAGTATTAGCCAAAATTTTCATTTCATGGACAAATTGCTTAACATACTATAAACCTAAAGCAGTCATATTTTTATACAAAAATTAAAATTTAAAGTTATCTAGACTGCATTACATAATTTCCAAAAACCTCCTAATATTAAAAAATAAAAAAGGAGGGATAGTGGAATAATAACCTGTTAAGTAAATGATAACCTGTTAAGTAAATGCCTTAATTGCTTTAATATTTTTACTTGAAAATTAATTTTTTCATTTATAATGCTAATAGCAAGACACTCATGAAAAACATACATGGTGTCAAAATAAGCCAAAGGAAAATCGTTTGGACAAAAATTAAAAGAATCCCAAGTCTAAATTATAGATATAATTCTTTTATTAACCTTTGGTCGAGAATACATTTGTATATTTTCAGAAAACAACTCCAAGATCATGTGGAGTCCTGCAACAGAGAGGAATTATCAGGACTGCTCCAGCCACAGAATAGCAGTGGCCTCATGAGACAACGAGAAGAGAAGCAGTCCAGAAATAAAGATGGTGAAGACGCCTTATCAGGCTAGCAGTCAGCAGCTGGGCATCACTGCAGGTTGTCCAGGACCAAACCAGAGAGGGTCGAACCTACATTGCCACCATTTGTCCACCATCGAGAACTGAAATATTACTGCTGACATGTACACATAAAAAACTGTCAGACACTGAATCATAAACATCGCCTAAAAAACAAAGAAGGGGGATCTGTTGGGGGCCAGATGTAAGCTGGCAAGGTCCTTGCACCTGAAGGGGCTGGCAAGGCTGGGACCCTTACTCACACAGTTTTCCCAGACTTGTTTGGATGGCGATTATCAGTAGAATGGGAGTAACATTTGTAGAATGAGAACAGCCTTTCATAGCTTGCCCAGAAGTCTGTAACTATTTACTGAGATATGCTGTACTGAGAACTTGTCCTTCTGCTATGTCTCTCCCTTAGAGATTAAGAGGAACAAAGAATACATTCCTCTTGACAGACCTCCTATTCAGTGTGTTGTATATAAATAGGATTGTATAGCTAATAAATTCGCTTCAGTTCATCAAGAGAACTGGGGTCCCCCCGACCCCGCTTTCCTGTCTTTCTTTCTTTTCTCAATTCCCACCTCCCTGCCTCAGCCCGGCTCAACCCTGTCAGGCTGGCCCTGACACCTCTCCCTTCCTCTCTGTAAAAAATCAGTAAAATATATTTTTTACAAAATCTGGGTGGCATAGCATTTGATCTAATACATAGGAACAATCACAAAGAAACAGCTAAGATGGAGAGACAGAGAAAGAACTCCCATATGAAAGAAAAGGAGGAGCCGAGACTGGTTTGGCTCAGTGGATAGAGCGTCGGCCTGCGGACTGAGGGGTCCCGGGTTCGATTCCGGTCAAGGGCATGTACCTGGGTTGCGGGCATATCCCCAGTGGGGGATGTGCAGGAGGCAGCTGGTCAATGTTTCTCTCTCATCGATGTTTCTGGCTCTCTATCTCTCTCCCTTCCTCTCTAAAAAATCAATAAAATATATTTAAAAAAATAAATAAATAAATAAAAAAGAAAGAAAAGGAGGAATTACCAGAAAAGAAAATAAATGCAATGGAGGCAAGCACTATGTCAGAGAAAGAATTCAACATAATGGTTATAGAGATGCTGAAAAGCTGGGTGAGAAATTCATGAAAATGTGTAAGAATCCAGAGGAAATGAAGAATGACATAGCTGCAATAAAGAACACAATGGATGGTTTCAACAGTAGACTAAGAGGACCAAATCAGTGACTTAGAAGGCAAGGAAAGAAAAAAACAAACAAACACCTAAACGGAGCAGCAACTGGAAAAAAAAAAAAAAACTGAGCAAGGAATAGAAAACCTGTTTGAAGAAATAATTACAGAAAACTTCCCTGACTTTGGGAAGAAAAAAGTCACACAAGTCCAAGAAGCACACCGAGTCCCAAACAAGATGAACCCAAAAAGACCGACACCAAGACACATCATCATTAAACTGGCAAACAACAATGACAAAGTAAGAATCTTAAAGGTTGCCAGAAAGAGACAGAAAGTTACCATCAAGGGATCTCCCATTGGACTATCAACTGATTTCTTAACATAAACACATCAGGTCAGAAGGGAATTGAATGAAGTATACAAAGGACTGAAGTATACAAAGCAAAGGACTGAATCCAAGAATACTCTTTTCTTTTTGTCTTTAAAAATTATTTTTAATTAAATTAAATCTTTATTGTTCAGATTATTACAGTTGTTCCTCTTTTTCCCCCCCATAGCTCCCCTCCATCTGGTTCCCCTCCCACCCTCTGCCCTCACCCCACCCCCACTGTCCTCCTTCATAGGTGCATGATTTTTGTTCAGTCTCTTCCCCCATCCCCTACACCCCTTTCCCCCCCAAGAATAGTCAGTCCACTCCCTTTCAACGCCCCTGATTCTATTATAATCACCAGTTTATTCTGTTCATCAGATTATTTATTCACTTGATTTTTAGATTCGCTTGTTGATAGATGTGTATTTGTTGTTCATAATTTGTATCTTTACCTTTTTCTTCTTCTTCCTCTTCTTAAAGGATACCTTTCAGCATTTCATATAATACTGGTTTAGTGGTGATAAACCCCTTTAGCTTTTCCTTATCTGTGAAGCTCTTTATCTGACCTTCAATTCTGAATGATAGCTTTGCTGCATAAAGTAATCTTGGTTGTAGGTTCTTGGTATTCATCACTTTGAATATTTCTTGCCACTCCCTTCTGGCTTGCAAAGTTTCTGTTGAGAAATCAGCTGACAGTCATATGGGTATTCCCTTGTAGGTAACTGAGTTTCTTTCTCTTGCGGCTTTTAAGATTCTCTCTTTGTCTTTTGCTCTTGGCATTTTAATTATGATGTGTCTTGGTGTGGTCCTCTTGGGATTCTCTGTGCTTCCTGGACTTGTAAGTCTATTTCTTTCACCAGGTAGGGGAAGTTTTCTGTCATTATTTCTTCAAATAGGTTTTCAATATCTTGCTCTCTCTCTTCTTTTGGCACCCCCATAATTCAGATGGCTCCCTACACTATCTTCGTATTTTTGGATTCTTTTTTCATTTTGCTTTTCCAGTTGGGTGTTTTTTTCTTCTTCATATTTCAAATCTTTGACTTGATTCTTGCGCTCCTCTGGTCTGCTGTTGGGAGTCTGTATAATATTCTTTATTTTAGTAAGTGTATGCTTAATTTCTAGTTGGTCCTTTATCACTACATCGAGGGTCTCACTAGATTTCTTGAGGGTCTCATTAAGTTTATTGGCGGTTTCTAGAAAATTCTTGAAAAACCTTAAAAGTGTGGTTTTGAACTCTATATCCAGTAGTTCTCTTTCCTCCATTTCTGTCATTTGTGTCCTGTTTCTTTGTCTTGGCATTTTTTATGCTTTGCTGTGTCGATAGAGTGGCTTTCTGTGCCATGTGTACTATATGGCCTCCCCAATTACCTGAGGTAAACACTCTTGGTGCACCCCCTTGTGGGCTTTGTGCACAGTCTTGTTGTAGTTAAGCCTTGATTGTTGTAGGTAACACTGGGAGAGATTGACCTCCAGGCCAATTGGCTGTGAGAATCAGCTGTTTCTGAAGTGAGAGAACTGGCTCCTGGATCTCTAAGGAGGTGCTAATCTAGCCTCTGCCTGAGGCTACTCAGCAGAAGCCAGCTGTGAAGCAATGCAAGTTGCCTTGGGGCCTTGGGCCATCTGCAAAAGCCTCAGTGGGCTTGGGTGGGGCGGGGTCCCAGGAGATCAACAGGGCAGAGCGAGCAGTTATGGCTGCTCTCAGTCTGCCCTCAGAGGCCCCAGCAATCAATCGCTGCGAGCACCTCTGAGAGAAAGCTGCCCTCAAGTTCCAACTGATGCCAGACAGTTCCGTTTCTCCCATAGGAGTCTGGGTCCCCAGAGACTCACCCGGAACTGGAGTTCAGAGCTTGAGACTCCCTCCTGATTGAAAAAAACAACCGTGTCCTCAGCCACCAGCCCTCTCTGTATGCACCTCCGCACCTTTGTATTTTCCTTCCGCACTGCACCTCCTCTGAGTCTCGGTATGCTTTTCTCTTTCCTTCTAGTTGTAGAATTTCCACTCAGCCAGCCTTCCTGTGGTTCTGGATGATGTCCGTTCCATCTTTTAGTTGTATTTTTGAATTTGTTATGGGAGGCAGCAATTTCCAGTGTTTACCTTTGCCGCCATCTTGGTTTCTCCTGAATCCAAGAATACTCTTGAATAATAGCCTTATCATTCAAAATTGAAGGTGAAATCAGGAGATTCTCAGACAAAAAAAAAGACTAAGGGAGTTTATTACCACCAAGCTAGCACTACAAGAAATGCTAAAGGGACTCCTGTAAAAAGAAGAAATAGAAAGGGAACAAGGAACACAGGCATAAAGAAAACAAATGGCAATGAACAAGTACCTATCTACTTATATAAAAACCATGGGTGGTGTTCGTCACATACAGCAACTGAGCGGAAGGAAGTCAGTCCTACAGGAGTTGTCTTTGCAATGGCTGCGCCCTCCCCCAAGCTGTTTCCCAGAGCTGCTTCCTGTAAGGGCGGAGTTTGAGGCAGGAACCTGCCCTGGGAGTGTGGAGGTAGATCTTTCTAAAGTGTACCACATCACCAAGGGGTGAACCTGAGTGGGGGCGATGAAAGGCTTAGAAAAGACAGACAAGAGAATGAAAGCCGGGTCTCAGTGGGACGCTGCTTCTCTGAGAGACAGCGACCATGCCCACAGCCATGCCTTTATTTTATAGCAGATGCTACGAGGCAAAGTAAGGGCATGACCAAAATGTTTACAAACACTCTCCTGGCTTTCAATCCTACTCAACTACATGCACCTGAACTCTATCAAGCCCACATCACTCAGGCATGTGGGGCCACATGTTTGGACCATAGGTTTAAGCTTACAGCTATAGCTATTTGCTATAATTGTGCTGGGAGGGCCCTGCCCTCCAAGCTGGGACTTGCACCTGGCAATGAGAGGAATGTGCCCTCTCATCAGACCAAGGCTTAAAACTGTCCAAAACACTGTAGCAACTCCCCACAATAAAGTTGTAATTCTGTTTCTTTGTTACTGATGTTGTGGCCCCACCCCATAACAAAGAAACAAAGGAAAATTTCCCCATCGAATTTCTGAATAGTATTACTCCTTCGGGAATGCCATGTCATAAATTAAAATTGAAAGTGGGTGCAATCATCATGCTATTGAGATTTCTTTGTAATTGAGATTTCTTTGTAATGGTACCAGATTTATTATCAAAAGATTACGACCTAACATTATCAAAGCTGAAGTATTAACAGGATCTGCAGAGGGAGAGGTTGTTCTGATTCCAATAATTAATTTGTCCCCATCTGACACTGGCCTCCCATTTAACTTGATTCGATGACAGTTTCCCATGATGTGATGACTATTAATAAATCACAAGGACAAACTCTAGACAGAGTAGGCATGTTCCTACCTGAACCTATTTTTGCACATGGTCAGTTATATGTTGCTTTCTCTCGAGTTTGAAGAGCATGTGATGTTACAGTTAAAGTTCTAAGTACTTCATCAGAAGGGAAATTAGTCAAGCACTCTGAAAGTGTTATCACTCTTAATGTGGTGTACAGGGAGATATTAGAATAAGTTTAATCACTTTATCAGTCATTGTTTGCATCACTGTTGTTTTTATATCATGTTTTTGTTGTTTTCATATCATGTTTTTGTCGTTTTTATATCATGCCTCTGTTGTTGTTATATCCTTTTGTTACTGTTTATTTATTAATAAATTTATATATGATTTTCATATACATTTTACTAATTTCCTTTCCTCTCTCACACTTCTATTATAGAGAAAGGGCAAATAGTAATATTAAAATATCTCTGCTAATTAATTCCCTTTTTAAAAAAATATATGTTATTGATTTTTTACACAGAGGAAGGGAGGGGGATAGAGAGTTAGAAACATCGATGAGAGAGAAACATCAATCAGCTGCCTCCTGCACACCCCCCACTGGGGATGTGCCCCCAACCAAGGTGCATTCCCTTGACAAGAATCAAACCTGGGACCCTTGAGTCTGCAGGCCGATGCTCTTTCCACTGAGCCAAACCAGTTAGGGCAATTAATTCCCTTTTAATATGCACGAATTTCATGCACCGGGCTACTAGTCAATAATAACCTTAAATGTAAATGGAGTAAATGCTCCAATCAAAAGACATATGGTAGCTGAATGGGTAAGAAAATATGACCCATATATATGCTATCTACAAGAGACCCACCTCAGAACAAGGGACTCACACAGACTAATAATGAAGGAATGGGAAAAAAGTTTTTAGGCAAATGGAAATGAAAAAAAAGCTGAGGTAGCAATACTTATAGCTGACGAAACTGACCTCAAAGTGAAGGCCATAACAAGAGATAGGAAGGCCACTTCATAATACTAAAGGGATTGATACAGGAAGAGGATATAACCTCGGTAAACATATATGCACCCAATACAGGAGCACCCAAATACATTAAAAAAATACTTCGGGAAAACATCAAGGGAGAGATTAACAGCAATATAATCATAGTAGGGGACTTTAATACCCCATTGACACCACTGGATAAATCCTCTAAACAAAAAATCAGCAAAGAAACAGTAATCCTAAACAACTCACTAGATCACATGGAATTAATTGACATATTCAGATCAACTTACCCCAAAACGAAGGAATATACATTCTTCTCAAGTGCACATAGGACATTTTCAAAGATAAACCACATATTAGGACACAGGCTAAGTCTCTACAAATTCAAGAAGATTGGAATCATATCACTTATGTTCTCAGGTCAAAATGGCATAAAATTAGAAATAAACTACAATAAAAATAATAAAAAGCAATCAAACACATGGGGGCTAAATAGCATGCTATTGAACAATGAATGGGTTACCACAGAGATCAAAGGAGAAATAAAACATCCTGGAAATAATTGAAAATGAAAACACAGTGATCCAAAATCTATGGGACACAATGAAAGCAATCTGAGATGGATGTTCATAACACTACAGGCCTACCTCAAAAAACAAGAAAAAAATGGTAATAAGTTATATAACCTTACAACGTAAAGAACTAGGAAGAGAGCAACAAGAAAAGCCCAGAGTATATAGAAGAAAGGAAAAAATAAAGGTCAGAGCAGAAAGAAATGACATAGAGACCCAAAAAAGAAAAAAATACAAAGGATCAATAGAACCAAAACTTGGTTCTTTGAAAGGACAAACAAAATTGATGTACCTGTAGCCAGGCTCACCAAGAAACAAAAAGAGAGGACCCAAATAAACAAAATCAGAAATGAACAAGGTGAAGTAACAACCAACCCCACAGAAATACAAAGGATTGTAAAAAATACTGCAGACAACTGTATTCCAATAAATTGAACAACCTAGAGTAAATAGACATATCCCTAGAAAAATACAATCTTCCAAAACTCAATCAGTAAGAATAAAAATATCTGAATAGCCAGGGGTGGGCAAACTTTTTGACTCGAGGGCCACAATGGGTTCTTAAACTGGACCGGAGGGCCGGAACAAAAGCATGGATGGAGTGTTTGTGTGAACTAATATAAATTCAAAGTAAACATCATTACATAAAAGGGTACGGTCTCTTTTTTTTTAGTTTTATTCATTTCAAACAGGCTGGATCCAGCCCGCGGGCCGTAGTTTGCCCACGGCTGGAATAGACTGATAACTACCGATGAAATTGAAGCAGTAATCAAAAAACTTGGGAAACAAAAGCCCTGGTCCAGATGGCTTCCCAGGGGAGTTGTACCAAACATTCAAAGGAGAACTAACACCTATCCTCCTCAGACTATTCCAAAAAATTCAAGAGGAAGGACACTTCCAAGCTCTTTTTATGAAGCCAGCATCACCCTAATCCCAAAACCAGATAAAGACACTACAAAGAAAGAAAGAGAATTACAGGCCAATATCCCTGATGAACATAGATGTTAAAATCCTCAACAAAATACTAGCAAATCAGATTCAGCGTTACATTAGAAGGTTCCTACCATGACCAAGTGGTATTTATTCTGGGGATGCAAGGGTGGTACAATATCTGCAAATCAATAAACGTGATACATCACCTAAACAAATTGAAAGACAAAAACCACATGATCATATCAATTGATGCGGAAAAAGCTCTTCACAAAATCCAACAACATTTTTTAATAAAAACTCTCAGCAAATGGGAATGAAGGGATCATAACTTAACATAATAAAAGCCTTATATGACAACCCTACAGCCAACATCATACTCAATGGGCAAAAACTAAAACCATTTCCCCTAAGAACAGGAAGAAGACAGGGATGTTCCCTTTCACAACTCTTATTTAATGTAGTACTGGAAGTCCTAGCCTTAGTGAACATACAAGAAGAAGAAAAAAAAGGTATTCAAATTGGAAAAGAAGAGGTAAAACTGTCATTATTCTCAGATGATATATTTTACATAGAAAACCCCAAAGACGCCATCAAAAAACTATTAGATTTTAATAAATGAATTAGGCAATGTAGCAGGATACAAAATAAACACCCAGAAATCTATGGCATTTTTATACACCAATAATAAACTCACAGAAAGGGAAACTTTAAAAAATCCCACTTACCATTGCAACAAAAAAATTAAGATATGTAGGAATAAATTTAAGGAGGTAAAAGACCTGTATGTGGAAAACTACAGGACATTGAAAAAAGAGATAGAGGAAGACATAAACAAATGGAAGAATATACCATGTTCATGGATTGGTAGAATCAACATCAATAAAATGTCCATACTACCCAAAGCAATCTACAGATTCAATGCAATCCCTATTGATATACCAATGGCATAGCCCTAGTTGGTTTGGCTCAGTGGATAGAGTGTCAGCCTGCAGACTGGAGGGTCTTGGGTTTGATTCTGGTCAAGGGCACATGCCGGGTTGCAGGCTCGATCCCCAGTAGGGGGTGTGCAGGAGACAGCCAGTCAATTATTCCCTCTCATCATTGATGTTTCTCTCTCTCTCTCCCTCTCCCATTCTCTCTGAAATAAATAAAAATATTTTTAATATCAACAGCATATTTCACAGACCTAGAACAAACTTTCTAAAAATTTATATAGAAAAAGAAAAGACCCCGAATAGATGCAGAAATCCTGAGAAAGAAGAACAAAGTTGGAGGGATCACAATGCCAGATATCAAGCTATATTTCCAAGCCACGGTTCTCAAAACTGCCTGGTACTGGCACAAGAACAGACATATAGACCAATGGAACAGAACAGAGAGCCCAGAAATCGACCCAAACCATTATGCTCAATTAATATTCGACAAGGGAGGCAACAGCATGCAATGGAAACAAGACAGTCTCTTCAATAAATGGTGCTGGGAAAAGTGGACAAATACATGCAAAAAAACTGAAAATAGATCACAAACTTACACCATCCACAAAAATAAATTCAAAATGCATAAAAGACTTAAACATAAGATGGGACACCATAAAAATCTTGCAAGAATCTATAGGCAGCAAAATATCAGACATATGTCATAGCAGTATCTTTACCAATATATCTCCTAGAGCAATGGAAATTACCATTAGGAGAAAATAAATAAATGGAACCACAACAAAATATAAAGTTTCTGCACAGCAAAAGAAATCTTAAACAAAACAACAAGAAAGCCCACTGCATGGAAGAACATATTTGCCAAATTTACATCTGATAAGGTTTAATCTCCAGAATTTATAGGGAACTCATACAACTTAACAAAAGGAAGATAAACAATCCAATCAAAAAATGGGCAAAGGACCTAAATAGACACTTCTCAAAAGAGGACATACAAAGGCCAAGAGCCATATGAAAACATGCTCAAAGTCACTAATCATCCGAGAGATGCAAATCAAAATGACAATGCGGTACCATCTCACACCTGTCAGACTGGCCATCATCAACAAATCAACAAACGACAAGTGCTGGCAAGGATGTGAAGAAAATGTAACAATCGTGCACTGCTGGTGGGAATGCAGACTGGTGTAGCCACTGTGGAAAACAAGTATGGAGTTTCCTCAAAAAAATTAAAAATGGAACTCCCATTTGACCCAGTGATCCCACTTCTAGGAATATATCTAAGAAACCGGAAACACCAATCAGAAAGAATATATGCACCCTAAGTGCCCTTCCACAGGTGAGTGGATTAAAAAACTGTGGTACATCTACACAATGGAATACTACGCTGCTATAAAAACAAAGGAACTCCTACCATTTGCAACAGCATGGATGGACCTGGGGAGCATTATGCTAAGTGAAATAGTCAGTCAGAAAAAGATAAATATCACATGATCTCACTCATTTGTGGAATATAATGAACAAGGCAAACTGATGAATAAAAACAGATTCAGAGACAGAGAAGCATCTATCAGACCATCAAACCTCAGAGGGAAGGTAGGGGAGGGTGGGGATATGGGAGAGAGATCAACCAAAGGACTTGTATGCATGCATATAAGCCTGACCAATGAGCACAGACACCAGCAGGGTGAGGGCATGAGTGGGGGTGGGGGGAGCAAGGGGGGATAAAGACACATATGTAATACCTTAATCAATAAAGAAAATTTAAAAAATTTTATTTAAAAAAACTGTGGTACCTCTACACAATGGAATACTACGCTGCTGTAAAAAAGAAGGAATTCTTACCATTTGCAACAGCATGGATGGACCTGGAGAGCATTATGCTAAGCGAAATAAGCCAGTCAGAGAAAGATAAATATCACATGATCTCACTCATTTGTGGAATATAATGAACAAGGCAAATTGGTGAACAAAAATAGAGCCAGAGACATAGAAGCATCACACAAACTGTCAAACCTCAGAGGGAAGACAGGGGAGGGTGGGGGGAGGTAAGAGAACAACCAAAGGACTTTTATGCATGCATATAAGCATAACCAATGAACACAGACAGTAGGGGGTTGAGGGCATGTGCTGGGGGTGGAGAGAGGTCAATAGGGGGAAAGAGAGACTAATGTAAAACTTTCAAGAATAAAGAATATATATATATTAGAGGCCCGGTGCACAAAAATTTGTGCACTCGGGGAGGTTCCTCAGCCCGGCCTGTGCCCTCTCGCAGTCTGGGACCCCTCAGGGGATGTCCACCTGCTGGCTTAGGCCCACTCCTTGGGGGATTGGGCCTAAGCTGGCAGTCAGACATCCCTCTGGCAGCCCGGGAGCCCTCAGGGGATGTCTACCTACCAGCGGGGAGCAGGCCTAAGCTGCAGTCGGACATCCTTAGTGCTGCTGAGGAGATGGGAGAGGCTCCCACCACCACCACTATACTGGCAGAAGTCATCCTGGCTTGTGGCTGAGTAGAGCTCCCCCTGTGGGAGCGCCCTGATCACCAGGAGGCAGCTCCTGCATTGAGTGTCTGCCCCCTGGTGGTCAGTGTGCCTCATAGTGACCAGTCATTCCTAGTTGTTCTGCTGTTAGGGTCAATTTGCATATTACCCTTTTATTATATAGGATTTATACATTTTATATATATATATATATATATTTATTTATTTATTGTTGAAAGTTTTACATAAGTCTCTCTTTCCTCCCATATATATATTGTCTGTGTCCATTGGTCATGCTTATATGCAAGGATTATATAGGATATATGTATTATATATCCTATATAATAAAAGCCTAATATGCTAAGTATCCAGTCATCCAGTTGGCCATTCAACCAATCAAAGCATAATATGCTAATGATATACTAAGGTCGTTCAACTGCTTGCTATGACCTGCACTGACCATCAGGGGGCAGATGCTCCGACTGGTAGGTTAGCTTGCTGCTGGGGTCTGGCCGATCAGAACTGAGCAAGATGGGCCAGACACATCCTGGAGCCCTCCCGTGGTCCCTCCCCAGCTGGCCAACTTTCCATATCCCTCCCCCAGCCCTGATTGTGCACCGGTGGCGTCCCTCAGCCTAGCCTGTGCCCTCTCGCAATCTGGGACCCCTCTGGGGATGTCAGAGAGCCAGTTTTGGCCCTACAGCAGAATGACTGGTTGTTACATGCACTGACCACCAGGGGGCAGACACTCAATGCAGGAATGGCCCCTTGGTGGTCAGTGCACTCCCATAGGGGGAGCACCCCTCAACCAGAAGCTGGACTCATGACTGGCAAGCGCAGCGGTGGTGGCGGGAGCCTCTCCTGCCTCTCCTGCAGCACTAAGGATGTCCAACTGATGGCTTAGGCCCACTCCCAGCTCGAGAGTGGGCCTAAGCCATCAGTTGGACATCCCCTGAGGGCTCCCAGACTGCAGGATGGTACAGACCGGGCTGAGGGCCTGTGCATAAATTTCATGCACTGGGCCTCTAATATATATATATATATATAATTATTATTATTATTATTATTATTTTTAATATATATTCTCTGTGCTGCACTTACATTCCCGTACTATTCTGTAACAACAAGTCTGTGTTTCTTTTTGTTTTGTTATTGTTGTTGTTGTTGTTGTTAATTCTCACTCGAGGATATTTTTCCATTGATTTTTAGGGAGAGTGGAGGAGAAAGGGAAAGACAGAAAGAAACATTGATGTGAGAGAAACACATCGATTGGTTGCCTCCTGCACAAGCCCAGACTGGGGAGAAGACTGCAACCAAGGTACGTGCCCTTGACCAGAATCAAACCTGGGACCCTTTGGTCTGCAGGCCAATGCTCTATCCACTGAGCCAAACTGGCCAGGGCAAGTCTGTGTTTCTTAATCCCTTCATCTTTTTCACCCATCCCTTTGACCACCCTCCCGTCTGGCAAACATCACAATGCTCTCTGAATCTATGAGTCTGTTTCTGTTCTGCTTGCTCATTTTTGTTTTTTAGATTCTATTGTTGATACATGTATATTTATTGCCATTTTAGTGTTCATATTTTTCCTTTTTTTTTTCTTCTTCTTAAAAGGACCCTTTATTTATTTATTTTTTATTATTATTAGTTAAGGTATTACAAATGTGTCCTCATCCCCCCCATTAACCCCCAACCTCCCCCCCACACACAAACTCATGCTCCCATTCCCCTGTTGTCCATGTCCATTGGTTTGGCTTATATACATGTATACAAGTCCTTCAGTTGATCTCTTCCCCTTACCCCCGTCCTCCCCTACATTCCTTCTGGGGATTAATAGCCTGATCACTGTTTCTCAGTCTTTGCGTCTGTCCCTTTTCATCAGTCTATGTTGTTCTCTATAATCCACAAATGAGTGAGATCATGTGGTATTTATCTTTCTCTGACTGGCTTATTTCACTTAGCATAATACTCTCCAGTTCCATCCATGCTGTTGCAAAAGGCAAGAGTTCCCTTTTTTTTACCGCAGCATAGTATTCCATTGTGTAGATGTACCACAGTTTTCTAATCCACTCATCTGCTGATGGGCACTGAGGCTGTTTCCAAATCTTAGCTATGGTGAATTGTGCTGCTATGAACATAGGGGTGCATATATCCTTTCTGACTGGCGTTTCTGGTTTCTTGGGATATATTCCTAGTAGTGGGATCACTGGGTCAAATGGGAGTTCCATTTTTAGTCTTCTGAGGTAGCTCCATACTGTTCTCCACAGTGGCTGCACCAGTCAGCATTCCCACCAGCAGTGCAGAAGGGTTCCTTTTTCTCCATATCCTCTCCAACACTTGTTGTTTGTTGATTTGTTGATGATAGCCATTCTGACAGGTATGAGATGATAACGCATTGTCGTTTTGATTTGCATCTCTCGTATAATTAGTGACTTTGAGCAGGTTTTCATATGTCTTTCGGCCTTCTGTATGTCCTCTTTCGAAAAGTGTCTATCTAGGTCCATTGCCCATTTTTTTATTGGATTGTTTATCTTCCTTTTGTTAAGTTTCATGAGATCCCTGTCAATGTTGGAAATTAAACCCTTATCGGTGGTATCATTGGAAAATATGTTCTCCCATGTAGTGGGTCTTCTTGTTGTTTTGTTGATGGTTTCCTTTGCTGTGCAAAAGCTTTTTATTTTGATGTAGTCCCATTTGTTTATTTTCTCTTTAGTTTCCATTGCCCTAGGAGCATTATCAGAGAAGAAATTTCTTCGGCATATGTTTGCGATTTCGCTGCCTGTGGATTCCTCTAGTATTTTTATGGTTTCCCGTCTTACGTTTAAGTCTTTTATCCATTTTGAGTTTATTTTTGTGTATGGTGTGAGTTGGTGATCTAGTTTCATCCTTTTGCATGTATCTGTCCAATTTTCCCAACACCATTTATTGAAAAGACTGTTTTGACTCCATTGTATGCTCTTGCCTCCTTTGTCGAATATTAATTGGGCATAGTGGTTTGGGTCGATTTCTGGGGTCTCTATTCTATTCCATTGATCTATATGTCTGTTCTTGTGCCAGTACCAAGCTGTTTTAAGAACAGTGGTTTTGTAATACAGTTTGATATCTGGTATTGAGATCCCACCTACTTTGTTCTTTCTCAGGATTGCTGCAGCTATTCGGGGTCTTTTTTTATTCCAGATGAATTTTTGGAACATTCGTTCTAGATTTGTGAAATATGCCGTTGGTAATTTAATGGGGATTGCATTGAATCTATAAATTGCTTTGGGTAGTATGGACATTTTGATGATGTTGATTCTACCAATCCATGAACGGTATATTCTTCCATCTGTTTATGTCTTCCTCTATCTCTTTTTTCAGTGTCCTGTAGTTTTCAGCATATAAGTCTTTTACCTCCTTAGTTAAGTTTATTCCTAGGTATTTTAATTTTTTTGGTGCAATGGTAAATGGGATTGCTTCTGTAGTTTCACTTTCTGTAAGTTCACTATTGGTGTAAAGAAATGCAATGGATTTCTTAGCATTAATTTTGTATCCTGCTACATTGCCGAATTCATTTATTAAGTCTAATAATTTTTTGATGGAGTCTTTAGGGTTCTGTATGTACAGTATCATGTCATCTGAAAATAAGGACAGTTTTACTTCTTCTTTTCCAATCTGGATGCTTTTTATTTCTTCTTAGTGTCTGATCCCAACGGCTAGTACTTCCAGTACTATGTTGAACAGGAGTGGTGAGAGGGGGCATCCCTATCTTGTTCCTGTTTTTAGGGGGAATGGTTTTAGTTTTTGCCCATTGATTATGATGTTGGCTGTGGGTTTGTCATATATGGCTTTTATTATGTTGAGGTATGATCCCTCAATTCCTATCTTGCTGAGAGTTTTTATCAAGAAAGGGTGTTGGATTTTGTCAAATGCTTTTTCCGCATCAATTGATATGACTATGTGGTTTTTTTCTCTCAATTTGTTTATGTGATGTATCATGTTTATTGATTTGCGGATATTGTACCATCCTTGCATCCCTGGGATAAATCCTACTTGGTCATGGTGTATGATCTTTTTGATGTACTGCTGGATCCGATTTGCTAGGATTTTGTTGAGGATTTTGGCATCTATGTTCATGAGGGATATTGGCCTATAATTCTCTTTCATTGTATTATCTTTATCTGGTTTTGGGATTAGGGTGATGTTGGCTTCATAGAATGAGCTGGGAAGTGTTCCTTCCTCTTGGATCTTTTGACATAGTCTGAGGAGGATAGGTTTTAGGTCTTCCTTGAATGTTTGGTAAAACTCCCCTGTGAAGCCATCTGGCCCCGGGCTTTTGTTTGCTGGAAGCTTTTTGATGACTGCTTCGATTTCCTCCATAGTTATTGGCCTATTGAGATTTTTAGATTCTTCCTGGTTAAGTTCTGGAAGGTTGTATTTTTCTAGGAATATGTCCATTTCCTCCAGGTTGTCTAGTGTGTTGGAGTAGAGTTATTCATAGTATTTTCTAACAATCCTTTGTATTTCTATGGGGTCTGTTGTTATTTCTCCTCTTTCATTTCTGATTTTGTTTATTTGGGTCCTCTCTCTTTGTTTCTTGGTGAGCCTGGCTAGAGGTTCATCAATCTTGTTTATCCTTTCAAAGAACCAGCTCTTGGTTTTGTTGATCTTTTGTATTGTTTTTTTGGTCTCTATGTCATTTATCTCCGCTCTGATCTTTGTTATTTCCTTCCTTCTGCTTACAGTGGGCTTTTTTTGTTGCTCTCTTTCTAACTCTTCGAGTTGTAGAGTTAGGTCATTTATTCTCATTGTTTCTTGTTTCTTGCAGTAAGCTTGTAGAGCTATGAACTTCCCTCTTAAGACTGCTTTTGCTGTGTCCCATAGGTTTTGGATTATTGTGTTTTCATTGTCATTTGTTGCCATAATGTTTTTTATTTCTTCTTTGATCTCTCTGGTAACCCAGTCATTGTTTAATAGCATGCTATTTAGTCTCCATGTGTTTGATTTTTTTGGATTGTTTTTGTTGTAGTTGATTTCCAGTTTTATGCCTTTGTGGTCTGAGAAGATGCTTGATATGATTTCAATTTTCTTGAATTTGAAGAGACTTTGTCTGTGACCCAATATATGGTCTATCTTTGAAGATGACAAATGTGCACCTGAGGAGAATGTATATTCTGTGGCTTTAGGGTGAAATGTTCTGAAGATGTCAATTAATTCCATCTGATCTAGTGAGTCATTTAGGATTGATGTTTCTTTGCTGAGTTTCTGTTTAGAGGATTTGTCCAGTGGAGATAATGGGGTGTTAAGGTCCCCTACTATGATTGTATTGCTGTCAATCTCTCCCTTGATCTCCTCCAGAAGATTTCTTACGTATTTGGGTGCTCCTATATTGGGTGCATATATATTTACCAGAGTTATTTCTTCTTGTTGGACTGCTCCCTTTAGTATTATGAAGTGACCTTCTTGATCTCTTTTTATGTCCTTCACTTTGAGATCTAATTTGTCAGATATAAGTATTGCTACCCCGGCTTTTTTTTTCACTTCCATTGGCCTGAAAAACCTTTTTCCATCCCTTCACCATCAGTCTGTGTGCGTCTTTTTTTCTGAGGTGGGTTTCCTGTAGACAGCAGATATATGGGTCATGTTTTCTTATCCTCTCATTTACCCTATGCCTTTTGACTGGGGAATTTAATCCATTTACATTTAAAGTTATTATTGATAGAAACTTGTTAGTCGTCATTTTTGTTCTTTACCGCTGCGTTCCTTCTTTGTTTCCTGTTTTTTCTATTTACAGCAGACCCTTTAGCATTTCTTGCATTGCTGGTTTGGTTGTAATAAACTCCCGTAGACCGTTTTTGTCTGTGAAGCTCCCGATTTGACCCTCAATTTAGATTGATAGCCTCGCTGGGTACAGTATTCTTGGATTCAGACCCTTCCTTTGCATGACTTTGTATATTTCATTCCATTCCCTTCTTGCCTGATGTGTTTCTGTTGAGAAATCGGTCGCTAGTCTGATGGGGGATCCTTTGTAGGTAACTTTCTGTCTCTCTCTGGCTGCTTTTAAGATTCTTGCTTTGTCGTTGGTGTTTGCCAATTTAATTATTATGTGCCTTGGTGTAGGTCTTTTCGGGTTCATTTTGTTTGGACTCTGTGAGCTTCTTGGGTTTGTGTGAGTTTTTTCCTCCCTATATCAGGGAAATTTTCTGTTACTATTTTTTCAAACAGGTTTTCTATTCCTTGCTCAGTTTCCTCTCCTTCTGGCACCCCTATTATTCGGATGTTGTTTCATTTAGCATTGTCCCAGAGTTCTCTTAGGCTCTCCTCCTGCTTTTTAATTTTTTTTTCTAGGAGCTGTTCTGTTTGGGTATTTTTTTCTACCTTGTCTTCTAGCTCGCTGATGTGGTCCTCTGCTTCTTTTAGTCTACTGTTGATGCTTTCTATTGAGTTCTTTATGGCAGTGATGTCATTTTTCATTTCTTCTTGGTTTCTCTTCATTTCCTCTTGGTTCTTCTTCATTTCCTCTTGGTTCCTACACATATTGTTGAATTGGTCTTCCATTTTTTTCATCCACCTTATGACCATTACTCTGAATTCTTTCTCTGACAGTTGCTTGCCTCCATTGCCTCCATTTCGTTTACTTCCTTTTCTGATGATGCCTGTTTTTCTTTCATATTTGGGTTGTTTCTTTGTTTCACCATGATTTCTCTTCTCAAGGTGTTTGGTTATGTAGTTCTCTCTCTGCTGCGCTTTCCATGAGAAGAAGCAGTGCTCGTCTGAGTTCACGCAGTCACGCTGCTTGCGATCCCTTGTTTCCAGGTTAGTAGCTGGTCTCTGGATGCCGGCAACAACCACCCAAGATGGCGCAGTCTCCGCTGCTTAGCTGGTGCACCATGAGAGGTTTCAGCCGCAGTCTCCAACCGTCCTTTTTTTCCTGGGGGTTCTCGGTCTTTCCTAGCTGCAGACAGTCTCTCAGCTGAAAATCCTCTGCCTATTCGGGCTGTATGTTACCCGTTTCAGCTGCTCACCCTTATCTGCTCCAGGACAAGGCATAGGACACGTCCGTTTATACCACCGCCATTTTCCCTCCCTAAAAGGACCCTATAACATTTAATGTAATACTGGTTTGGTGGTGATGAACTCCTTTAGTTTTTATTTTCTGGGAAGCTCTTTACATGTCCTTCAATTCTAAATAACAGCTTTGCTGGGTAGAGTATTCTCAGTTGTAGGTCCTTGCTTTCCATCACTTTGAATATTTCTTGCCTATTCCTTCTGGCTCACAAAGTTTCTGTTCAGAAATCAGCTTACAGTCTTATGGTAGTTCCCTTATAGGTAACTAACTGCTTTTTGGGGTTAGGCCTATATTGCTATGCATTTTCCTTTTAGGACTATTTTTACTGTATCCCAAGATTTTGGGTTGTTTTGTTTGATTTTAATTTTTCTCAAGGTATCTTTGGATTACTTCTTTGGTCTCATTTTTAACCCATTCATTGTTTAGTAACATGTTATTTTGCCTCCATGTGTTTGCATGTTTTTCAGGAGGTTTTTTTTTTCTCCTTGTAATTGATTTCTATTTTCATATCATTGTGGCCAGAGAAAACACTTAATATAATCCCAATCTTCTTAAATTTATTTAGCCTAATATATGAGCTACCATGGAAATTTTTTCATGTATATTCTGCTGCATTGAGATGAAATGTTCTAAAAATATTAATTAAATCCATTTGGTCCAATGCATCCTTTAAGGTGGCCGTTTCTTTATTGATTTTTTGTCTGGATGATCATTCATTGGTGTCAATGAGAGCTAAAGTCCCCACTATGACTGTATTACTGTTGATCTATCCCTTTATGCCCATCAAGATTTGCTTTATATATTTACGTGCTCCTATGCTGGGTGTATAAATGTTTACAAGGTTATATCCTCTTTGTTGATTTGATACCTTTATCATCATATCATGTCCTTCTTTGTTTCTTATTATAGCCTTTGTTTAAAGTCTATTTTGTGTGATGTACTAGTAAGTATTGGTACCTGTTGGGGACATAGTTCCTCCTTTATCCTGTTTGCTGCACCATTATTGGAGTACTTACTCCTCGAACCCTAGGTCCTTTATCCTGCCTGACTATGGCAACTGTTGGGTCTGAGACCCTCTGTCAGGGACTGGACCCCCTTAGACACCAGGTATTCAACAGAGAAGCCATGAGAAGTTGTGGGTATATGAGAGAGTCTTTATTGTAGCCCAAGTATCCATTGCTATGACAGAAGCTACTAACTAGACAAAGCAGTTCTTCAAAGTAAAGTCCATGCAGTAGCAGTACACCAGCTAGGTAACAATACATCTTTCCTACAAAGTAGCAGTAGCCTCCAACATAGGAGCTATACAAAAGCCTCACTCAGCAGCCATTGTTAGAACCCCAGCCTCCCCAAGTGGCTGTACACCAGCTAATCAGTAACAAACTTTATACTACTTAGACAAAAGAGGCTTCTTTCCAAATAGTGACCTCAGTGTTTGGGCTAAAGACAGGGATGCCTGCACAGTGTATGGCTTGCTGTGTCCTTGCTTTTGCATCTGCGTATAGTAAATTAGCCTTGATTAGGAACCCCGATTAGGATTCCCATGCTCAGAGTGGCCTTGAACATCTGGCATACTCTGACAGGGTTCTCACACTACCCCAGTTATTTTTTTTTCATTTCCTTTTGCATAAAATATCTGTTATCTTTTTACTATCTCTTTTTTTTTCTATCTGAAGTGGGTCTCTTAGAGAAAGCATATATATGGGCCTGTTTTCTTATTCATTCAGCAACCCTGTGTCTTTTCATTGAAGCATTTAATCCATTTACATTTAAAGCAATTATTGGTAGGTACATATTTATTGCCATTTTATTATACATATTTATGTTTCTTTTTTTTTCTTTCTTCTTTTTAAAGTTCCTTTAGCATTTCTTGTAATATTGATTTGGTGATGATGAACTTCTTTTATTTTTTCTTTCTTGGAAGCTCTATATTTCTTCTTTAATTTTAAGTGATAGCCTTGCTGGGTAGAGTAGTCTTAGTTGTAGACCTTTGTTTTTCATCACTTTGAATATTTTGTGCCAATCTCTTCTGGCTTGAAATGTTTCTATTGAGAAATATGCTGACAGTTTTATAGGAGCTCTCTTGTAGGTAACTAATTTTTGTTGTTGCTACTTTTAAGGTTCTCTCTTTCTCTTTAACCTTTGCCATTTTAATTGTGAAGTGTCTTGGTGTAGGCTTCTTTGGGTTCATCTTATTTGGAACTCTGTGCTTCCTGAACTTCTGTATCTTTTTCCTTCACTGGGTAGGGGAAGTTTTCAGTCATCAGTTTTTCAAACAGGCTCTTTCTCTCTTCTGCTTCTGGTACCCCTATGATGTGGATGTTGTTACTTTTGAGTTGTCCCAAAGGTCACTTAAACTATCTTCATTTTTTAAAATTCTTTTTGCTGTTCTGATTGGGTATTTTCTGTTACCTTCTCTTCCAAATTGCTGATCTAATCTAATCTGCTGTGGATTCTTTCTAGTGTATTTTTCATTTTATATATTATAGTCTTCATTTATTACTGGTTCTTCTTTATGGTTTCTATGTCCTTTCTTATGCTTGCTATCTTTTTGTTGAAGTTCTCACTAAGTTCATTTGTTCTTCTCCTAAGTTTCTTGAGCATTTCTATAACCATTGTTTTGAACTCTGCACCTTGTAGATGGCTTGCCTCCATTTACTTTTTGTTCTTTTTCTGGACCTTATCCTTTTCTTTCCCCTTGGAACATATTTCATTGTCTTCACATTTTGTCTGTCTCTCTTAAGCAGAATTTTTTAAACAATAAGAAAAATTATCATTTGAGAGAATTGTATAATACATTGTTCAGTAAAGCAAGTCAAAAAAATTTTTAATTAAATAAAAAGGCATGACCAAAGAGAAGGTTTACCCACATCATCCTTCCTGGACCATCTCTGGGAGAGCACTCCCAGCACCACAATCTCCTGCACCTAACCTCTACATGTGGCCAGAACTCACAGATCACACCTGTGCTAATGTGTTTTTCCTCACCTGTTTGTTCAACTCAAACCACTAGGGCTCTATCTGTACATTCAAGAGACCTTTGGTTGATAGAAAAAATATCATTAGATTCTGGGGCTAAAGGGTACATATAAGTATGGCTAACAATATTAACATCTAAACAAACTAAGCACTTTCTGGGCACACTTTTAGGTCATCTTGTGAGCACTTTACATGTATTAACTCGTGTTATTCTACCAATCCCCAAATCCCTGATGGAGTAAACTGAGGCACAAAAAAGTTAAACCATGCATCTAAGAGCATACACCTAGTGAGAGGCTGGGTTCAGCTCCAAATCCTGGCCCAGCCCAGGACCTGTACTGTGCAGGTGGCCAGTCAGTGGTCAGCATTGTAATAACAAATGAGTTAATATGTTGACAGACTTATAGGAGCTCCCTTGTGGTAACTAACTTCTTTTGTTTTGCTGCTTTTAAAGTTCTCTTTATCTTTAACCTTTGCCATTTAATTTGCATAAGTTAATAAAATATGAGGTGGACGTGCTCCCAGGGCTCCAGAATCTCACCATGAAATGAGTGACCTGGTTGACAATGAGCTCTGTTTCTATCTCATCCTTACCTTTGAGTAACTGTGCAGCCCTGGGCAGGTTACTCAACCTATCTGAACTTCAGTTCCCTCATCCATGAAATGAGGAGAATAACAGCTACCTGGTCCAATTGTTATGGGAACTAAAGCAAACAAGGTTATGCATGAAATGTGTCAGCATAGGACTGGCACACAGCAGATGTTTGATGATACAGGGTAGGTTAGTGTGATCCTTACTGATTTCCTACAGAAGCTATTCTCTGTGTCTAAGAGGTTTCCACTCCCACCCAGAGGGGCCCATGTGCTCAGAGCTTCGGGGAACCTCAGGCTTAGCCATTAGGCAGCTCAACCTCAATAGGACAGGGCAGCAACAATATAAGAACTCTGAGTACCAGGCAGAGAGAGAGAAATGGGGGGCCTGCCAAAGACCCAGCAAATCCCTGTAGGAAGGGGCGGGGGGCACTCCCACACCTGTCCCTGTGGTTTAATTCTCCTCACAAATCTGTGCATGCCCATCCTACGTGACAGAGGAGGAGCTGAGCTACCGCGGGCACGGAGCCAGAGCTGGAAGGTCTGTCCAACAGGGACTCCCAGGACCGGTGGTATTGGTACGGAGTCCAGGACACCAGGGCTCATGGTCCGTTCCTTCCCTTCTCCTGGCTCATGGGCTCTGTGGAGCTGGAATCCTGACGCCTGTGCAGACACTGCCCCCCCCCTCCCCCCCAGGCCCAGGCCCTGGACACTGGGAAAGATCAACAGGCCACCTGCAGAAGCGTTCTGGGTGGGCCCTGGGGGAGAGCATCCCCAATCTCAGGAGTCAGTCCAGGCCTGTGACATCATCCCCTGCTCCAAGCCTGGAAGTCTGACGTCCACCCTGTTCCGTTGATCCTGGCCCCATCCCAGGCTCACTCCCCGGGCTTGTGCAAGGATTCCTCCCTGCTGCAGACAGCACCGTCCCATGGAGCGCACCTCAGGCTCGGCAGGGACACACTCCAGGGCCACGGTTGGCTTCATGTGCCAGGGCCCAGGGGATCTCATCCCCTGCCAGGGTGCTTCAGGGTGCCCGGCCCACAGGTGGGTGCTTGGGTCCTCACACATATTTGGGACAACACCCACATGAGGCGCCTTGTGAGCTGGAGGAGAAGGGAGAAGGCAGCAGGGGCTACTGGCTTCTCCCTCCAGAGCCCACAGAAGAGATACACTGCATTGTGCCTGGGGAGGGGTGCAAGCACAGAATGAGAGGTGAGGCTGCATTTTCAAGCGACACCCCCACCCAAGGAAGAGGTTTCCTCTTGCATACTCATCCTGATATGTCAGCAGCCAGCTGGGGTCCAGACTCTGAAGATGTCAGAACCCTGTGAGGTCAGAAAGGACCCCTGCCTCAGACTATTCTAGAGAGAAGGCAGGAGCAGGGCCAGGCTGGGCAGCCAGCCATTATTTCTCCACCGACAGGCAGGGTCCCTGCATCTGTGATGCCATCCAGGCTGGAGATGTCAGTTGTCATGGCATTGGGGCCACAGATGCCCTCCGGGGCTGCTGCCTCATGGAGGACCCATGTGGCTCTCCTCTGTGACAGGGCGGGTGGAGGGACATCCAGGGGTAGGATTTTCTGATGATCATTTGTATTGTGGGGCTCATGGCCCACAGCACAGCCTGTGCCAACAGCAATGGGGGTGGGGGTGGGGGAGGAGGGGGGAGGAACTGCACACGTGCAAAGCAGCCCGAAGGGGCTTCCATGCTGTGAGGGTGCAAAAGGGGCTGGGACGCTGAGGGCAGGTCCCGGCAGCCACAGTGAAGGTGTGGAGGGCAAGCCGCAACCGGTGCTGTGGGGGCACGTCGAGGGATCCTGCCTGAAGTCAGGACTAGACTTTCAGGCACTAACGCAACCGAACTCCAGCTCTGGGGGTGGCTCAGTGCACTGTGTCCCATCACTGGGGGAATGTTATGCTGCCTTTAAAATATGACTTAATAAATTTTTAATGACACAGACCAAATGCTCCCTTCTCACGCTGCAATCCCTGTCCCCCAACAACGGCTGCTAGCTGTTCCATGACAAGACTCGAGCAGCACCGAGGAGCCGGAGGAGCTGGGTGAACCTCCCGTCTCCAGCCAGGCCCTGCCTTCCACTGGAAGGGGGGCCCCAGCAGCCCGAGCAGCCCAGGGAGACCTTGTGAAGGAAGAAGATTCCTGGCTCCATGCAGCCCTCGTGGCAGCTGCTGGAGTCAGACACTGACCCTGACGCACTGCGGGCTCCCGCCCTGTAGGCCCTCCACAGCCTGAAGGCAGGCTTGGAACCAGCCAGGAGCAAGGCCTCGTCAGCCACCAGCCCTTCCAGCCTGCGGGAAGGGTTTTCTGCTTATTCCAACCACATGGCAAATTAAGTTCTATTTAGCCTCTTGTAAAAGTATTTTCCTCTCTTAGTTTAATAAAAGCTGGAGCCATGCCCTTGTTCAGACGGGATGGGTCCCAGCCCCGTGTAGGGAGAGCAAGCAGCCTGCGCCCACCGCCCGAGCCACGCAGGACGCAGACTGCTCTCCCGATGGCCTCTCACAGCTGCGGAGGAGCTGAGGCCAAGGTGTCCTTGGGCTCGTTCTTCTCCTCCTCCCCCTTCTGGGAATGTGTTGGGTGGAGAAAGGAGCACAGAGACGGAAGGAAAGAATGCCCTGTCCGCGGACACCCAAGCGTAAGGCCCCACACAACACACAGCACAGCGCCCACCACAGCCGCGTCTCCACTGGCCAGGCTGCTTTTCCCAGCGCGTGGATGGACCCTCCACACCCCAGGGGGACAAGCCTTGGCTTCTCTCCCCTTGGCCCGGGCCCACCATTCCTGCACAAGAGACAGTGTCCTGTCACATCTCACTTGGTCTTCAGCAACAACAACCTCGATGGGCCCCTCCTCCCTCGGGAAGCTGCCCTCCTGGGCCCTGGGGAACAGATCTCCTCAGAGCGCCCAGCCAGCGGCTGGGACGATGGGCTCAGAGCTGCTGGCCGTGCTGAACCGCCCCAGCCCTCGAGAGCACCTCACCCAACCTGCACCCCTGGTAGGGCTGGCCTGCACCGGCAACAGCCTGTTAGGGCTCAGCCCCTGGCCTCCATCGGGGACAGCTCCCTGACTGAGGGCCAGCCTCGCCCCAGGCCACTCACAGGATGGCTAAGGCCTCACTTTCAGCCATGTTGCCAGCCAGTACCTTCCTCTGCCAGGCTCTGCCTCCAATTCCCCTGCAGATGTGTTTCCTGAAATCATGCAATAACCATCCATCACCCAACCCTCCGGTTCAGAATCTGTTCCTGGAGAACCCAACCTAAGACAGATGTTGGCAGAGCCAGCCCAGGAGACAGACTCCAGGGTGCTGGGAGCTGGTTCTCTCATCCCCGTAGTGCAGCCAGCACCGCAGGACATGGGAGCAGAGGCCTGCTCCTGCCCTGGCCTGAGTGATGAGCATGCGTGGTGAGCACACGTGGTGAGTACGTGCGGTGAGCATGCAGTGGTGAGCACGTGTGGTGAACACACATGGGGAGCATGCAGTGGTGGATGCACATGGTGAGTATCCAGTGGTGAACACGCATGGTGAGCACATGTGGTAAGCACACTTGCTGAACATACAGTGGTGAGCACACACAGACCCTGAGGGACAGATGAATGATGACTCCGACACACGTTTCTGTGAATGAGAGGCCAAGGGCCCACCTGGCTGTAGGAACCAAGCAGCCCCATTTGCCTGCCTCCTTAGGCTTTTATTGTAGCAACAGCTTGAACTAAAATTAACCTCTAGACACAATCAGCAGGGTGAGCATCCTTGAGAAAGCACATGCTTCTAAAGACTAACCACAGAGATTCCAGCAAAACACCTGGGGGCTCCAACTTGTTTGGAAAAGTCAATGCAGGGGCTGCTGCCTTCGGCAAGGTCCCCATAAGAGGCCTCTGACCTTTCAGAGAATCCTCCTTACAGACTTTCCAACCAAGTCCTGTGCTTCCCCATAAGCATGCAGTGGTGAACATGTGTGGTGAGCACACAGTGGTGAGCATGCGGTGGTGAGCATGCGGTGGTGAACACGTGTGGTGAGCATGTGTGGTGAGCATGCAGTGGTGAACTTGTGTGGTGAGCATGCAGTGGTGAACATGTGTGTTGAGCATGAAGTGGTGAACATGTGTGGTGAGCATGCAGTGGTAAACACGTGTGGTGAGCATGCAGTGGTGAACACGTGTGGTGAGCATGCCGTGAACACGTATGGTGAGCATGTGTGGTGAGCATGTGTGGTGAGCATGCAGTGGTGAACATGTGTGGTGAGCATGCAGTGGTGAACACGTGTGGTGAGCATGCTGTGAACATGTGTGGTGAGCATGCGTGGTGAGCATGCAGTGGTGAACACGTGTGGTGAGCATGCGTGGTGAGCATGTGTGGTGAGCATGCAGTGGTGAGCATGTGTGGTGAGCATGTGTGGTGAGCATGCAGTGGTGAACATGTGTGGTGAGCATGCAGTGGTGAACACGTGTGGTGAGCATGCAGTGGTGAAATGTGTGGTGAGCATGCAGTGGTGAACATGTGTGGTGAGCATGCAGTGGTGAACACATGTGGTGAGCATGCAGTGGTGAACAAGTGTGGTGAGCATGCGGTGGTGAACATGTGTGATGAGCATGTGGTGGTGAACACATGTGGTGAGCATGCGGTGGTGAACATGTGTGGTGAGCATGCAGTGGTGAACACGTGTGGTGAGCATGCAGTGGTGAGCATGCGTGGTGAGCAGGGACAGGCGTTCTGGAGCAAAGGACAGGTTGACAGCATCCCTAATGCCAAGGGGTTGAGAGAAGAGGTGAGGATGAGGACTAGAGAGTAGGTGGCACTTGCTAAGGCCACTGATTCATTAGAGAAAGAAAATGACAGGCTTGGGTGATTAATTACCAACTCAAGGCAAAATGTGAGGCTACAGGTGTCTCACCGCTGCTTTGAAGGGAACTCCAATCTCCTGCAATGAAGAAGAGAGAGCGGAGCTCATGCTCAGGACTGGCTAGGAGTGTGGGGCTTCGAGGCCCTGGCAAAGCACAGGACCTGAGCCTCAGGGTGGGGACACTGGTGGAACACCTCTCCGGTCCCTGGACCTGCTGAGGAGCCGACAGAGTAGCCTACTCCCCTCCAACAGGTGGTGGCCCTCATGGCGCAGGCCCTGAAGCAGCTCAAACAAGATGGGAGTCATACAAGGTAAAGCCTTGCCCCTGAGCCCATGCCCTCCTGGCCACCAACCCAAGCACTAGAATCCCACACAGCTCAGCGGGGAAGGCACTGGGCCTGTGAAAGGAAGAAAAAGATGGCGTCCCCAGTGAGTGGCAGGAGCAGGGAGTAGGTACTGTGCTGCAACACAGGACAGAGAGTCTGGAGAAGAGAAGAAGCACTAATACAGGGGTGTCCTGTGAGGTGGGGCTGACACTCTGCAGGAGCCAGGAGAGCAGGGCTCGCACACGTGGCCACACTCAGTGCAGCGAGTGCCAGAGTCGCTGCAGCAGAGCACAGAGCACGGGGGATGGCCTGTTAGAGTGAGCAGACTGTGTAGAAGGAACACACCAAGTACGCTTGCAGCGCTCACTCCGGACAGCCCTCCGTCATCACTCGGCATCTCCTCACCACGCCAGGCATCTCAGAGGCACCATGTTCCAAACTCTTCCTTCCCCACCCAGGCCATGTGCACCTAGCCACTACCCACTGTTTACCTCACCCCAGTCCACCTGCCTCTGAGCCAGGGTCCTCTGGCCAGGACAACCACCAAGCCTTTCTGCTTTCACACAGGCTCCTCCACCCCAACAGGCACACACCACAGCCAGAGCACCACTCTCAAGCACAGGTCAGATCTCATCTTTCCCTGGGCCCCAGGCACATGAATGAGAGGCAAAGGCAGGGTGTGCCTGGCACAATCCCTGCCTGGCTCCCTAGCCAGGAAGTGTGAGTGTTCAATACAGACTCTGTAGACTGCCCTTGACTTCCACATTCTGTTATCAGAGAAATGTGTGCATGGTCTCTCTCCATTGCTAGAGGGAGTGGGGTTCTTAGGGTATCTCTGGAATAAGTATTTCCAGAGGCCCCCATGGGCGCATGAGATGTGATAGAAAACTTTATTGTGTGGAATTACATCCTTGGGTTTCCTAAGTCCCACTTCTCTTAATTCAGTCCTGGAAGATATGCAGGCGGGGATTCAGCAAAACTGAAAGCAAAGCCAGTGTCCAGAGTTCCCATCCCATGGTGGAGCCGGGTCCAGTCCAGCATCAGGCTAGTTGCGTCCACCAGTCCACTGTGTGTAGGTCCACCTCACTGGGGGCCACACGGCCAAATGCAGGAGCATGAGAGCCACTGAGAAGCCAGGAGCATAAGAGGCAAGAGAAGGAACTTCTTTGTTTAGGATATTAAGTCTCTCATATCTTCCCACTCTTGCAACGTCCACGCCTACTCTGTCCAATGGCCTGTCCCAGGTGTGACTGACAGGAAAGTACTTTCCCTGCGTCACCTGGACTCTATTGGCGATGGCGTCTATTCTTCCCCTGTCTAGTCCTTTCCCCCAGCAATCTTTGGGGAACAGACCAGTGGCCTTCTTTTTGCTCCTTTTCTGTTAATTAATAACCAGGCTAGTTACAATGGTATCATCTGGACAGCCACCTCCCTTCTGCTTTCCTCCTCTCCTTCTCAAGAACCACAGCTTCCAAAGCCAACCTCTCTGTCTCTGAGAGAAGCTATGAAGGTGTGGGCAGTGGTAGTCTCATCCCCTGCATTATGAAAGCCACATAAGACTCTGGTCAGGTAGCTCAGTTGGTTAGAGCATCGTCCTGATATGCCAAGGTTGCAGGTTTAATTACAAGTCAGGACACATCAACCAATGGATGCATCAATAAGTGGAACAACAAAATCTCTCTCTCTCTCTCTCTCTCTCTCTCTCTCTCTCTCTCTCTCTCTCACACACACACACACACACACACACACACACACTCTGCCCCTCCCATTCCTTTCTCTCTCTCAAATCGATAAAAAATAAAATAAAAAGACAAATAGGGAAGGCAACACTCAACTCTCAAGAGGAGAACCAAGATGGTATGTAGATAAATGCCATCTCCCACAGCCACATCAAAATTACAACTAAAATACAGAACAACCATCATTCAGAACTGCCTGAAATCTGGCTGAATGAAAGTCCTACAACCAGGCAATGGGATCCAAGATGGCAGCCGACAGGAGGGCAGTGAGCAAGATACTGTGAGTGAGTGAGAGCGCGAAGGAGAGTGCATGGACATGTAGCTCAAGTGTATAATTGTGCGTGAGGGACAGTTATATTCCACAGGACTGGTGGGGGCTGGCGGACCAGGCTCCCCTGGCTGGGCAGCCTCTACTACTGCTGAAATCTCTCCTGGAGCAGCCGGCTCTACCGCAGAGACCGCGCCATCTTGAAGGAGAGAGTGGCTGTGACTGGGAGCCCAGCCTCACCTCCACCTGGGGAGACCTCGGATACCTCCCGGGACCCTACAGCCAAACACCCAGGGACCGGCTGCCTCAGCTGCGAACCCACGATCACCGAGACCCCAGCCTCCCTGGCCGCAGGCTCCTAAAAAGTTTGTCCAGGGGGAGATAAAGTGGGTCCTGCACCTTCTCACAGAGCAGACAGAAGAAAAAGCTGAATCGAATAACATCCACCTGGAATTGGCGAATTAAACACAGCTGGTGAGACAATCTATGAACGGAAAGGACAGAGGTCACCTGGCGAGAGGTGGGCTCGGGGATCTGGGCTGGAGGGAGAAACTCGCAGCCAGGACTAGAGTCTCAGAGGGAGACTGCGCTGCACCAAATCCGCGGCCCTTGGGGTCAGAGTAGCCCTCAAATGTGGAAGAGAGTCCACAGGGCAGAGGGGGACTCTAGATCTAAGCCCACAGCCATGGGAGGCTGCGCCCAGAAAGGCCGCCTGAAGTTCTACACCAGCCGCGCAGTGCCAGGAGAAAGACACGAGGCAGCATGGTTACTCTGTCTTTATAACTTCCTTGCTTTTACTCGCTAAACCCAATGCATAGGATCTTTCAATTAAAAACACTCACCAAGACTGCAGGGGAAGGTGGTTTTTGTGGAAACTGGGGAGCAGAATAGGAAGAGATGATCAGGAAGCCAGCTCTGGGACAGTCCGTCACTCCAACCTTGAACGGCCATTTTCCTCCTGAAGACTAGGCCCCTTCTAGCAGCACAGCCACACCCAGCCTTGAGCTCGGCAGGGAAACAAAGATTCTAAATACCCCCAGGGAGCCCTTGGGGACTGGGTTGAGGGGCCATTTGGTCCTGGAAACTAATACAGAAACACCACCACTCCGTCTATTTCAGAAATAGACTCTTGTGTAAATAGGACTGAAAGCAGGCGGAAAAACAAAGCTGGCAGATTGGTCCCACCTGGTTGACACCAAGGCTGTGGAGACAGACAGAGGAGTAGTGGGATCGCTGGGGATTTCAACACAGTGCTGACTACCTGACAGGAAACTGAGACATGGCAGACAAAACAGTAGAGAGGGGTCTTAAACCAGCCCCCATGGGTCATTGAAGCTCCGCTAAAGTGAACGAACTTCACTACTTCACTTTTTTATTGTTTATCTTTTACTTAAGAAACTAAAATTTTTTTCTCACTTTATTTTATTTTATTTTTTTACTTTTTAAAGTTTTTTTGTATTAGTGTTCTACATTCTATTTTTGTTTTTATTTTTTATCATTATTTTACTCTATCTCAATTTTTCCTTTATGCCTACCTTTTCTTCCTCATTTTTCCCTTTTTCATCCTGTTTCTCTTCCCCTGTTCCTGATTTAGTTTTCCTCTCCTTTTGGACTCCTTGTTAACAATTGATCTTCTTTATCTGCTCTATTGACACATTACTATTAAAGTAGTTTCTGTTGGCTTACTCGTATATCTAATTTCCTCTCCAATGCTCCAAGTCCATGCACATTTCTCTTTTCTCTTTCTTCACTAGCCAATTTTTTCCCTTTTTTTCTTTATTTCTTTCTTGGTTTTGTTGTTTGTTTGCTTGTTTGTTTGTTAGTTTGTTTTTTTCTGTTTTTGTTTTTGTTTCTTTTTATTTTATGCTTTTGTTTTTCCTCTCCTCGCTTGTTCTCTTCTACTAATAGCTTAATTAGTATTAATCACCAGCTCAGGCCTATCTGCTTCCTATTCTCGTTTTCTAAAAAATAGACAAATACATAGATAGATAGATTAAGGGAAAAATTGTGCATATATATATTATTATTATATATATACTTTTTAATATATATATTTTTTCAATTATTATTTTCTACTTTTTTTTCTTTTTAAGTATTTTGTTTTTTACTTTTCTCCTTATACACTCATTCTCTTTCTACCTCCTCTATACTGAATCATGGCCATTCCCCCATTCATTCAATTCCTTTACCGTACCTTCTGGAAATAAGCTCTGCCTCTTCAGATTTAGCTCCCCTCCTTTTCTGGGTGTTCATTGTTTGCATATTTTGGATTAGTTCTTGGTTTTTTGGAGTTTTCTCCCCATATACATATATTTTTCCCCCTTCATTTTTCTTCTCTTTCTTTCCTCTCTTACCGTTTTTCCTTTTATCCATACCATTTTTGCACTCTTTTCTCTCCCCTAAGTCTCTTTTCTCTGGTGGTCACTTTTATTAGGGGTTATTGGTATTATGAATACATTTGTGTTTGCTACCCTCTGTGTTGTGTCTTGTCGAGTCCTATTTTGTGCCTTTAAGTCAATGCAGTAGAGAGTGAGCTACATAACCAGACACCGTGAGAGGAGCAAAAATGGAGAGACAAAGTAACAGTCACCATATGAAAGAAAAAGAGGAATTGCCAGAAAAGGAAGTAAATGAAATGAAGGCAAGCAATTTGTCAGAGAAAGAATTCAGAGCAATGGTCATAAGGACGCTGAAAAGGATGGAAGACAAATTCAATAACACGTGTAAGAACCAAGAGGAAATGAAGAAGAGCCAAGAAGACCTGAAGAATGACATCACTGCAATAAAGGACACAATAGAATGCATCAACAGTAGACTAGAAGAAGTGGAGGAATGCATCAGTGAGCTAGAAGAGAAGGTAGGAAAAAATACCCAAGAAGAGGAGCAACTGGGGGAAAAAAAACAACCTTAAAAAATAGGAGGAGAGCCTAAGGGAGCTTTGGGACAACATGAAACGTAACAACATCCACATAATACAAGTGCCAGAGGGAGAGGAAACTGAGCAAGGAATAGAAATCCTATTTAAAGAAATAATGACAGAAAACTTCCCTGACTTTGGGAAGAAAAAACTCGCACAAGTCCAAGAAGCACACGGAGTCCCAAACAAGATGAACCCAAAAAGACTGACACCAAGACACATCATCATTAAATTGGCAAACATCAACGACAAAGTAAGACTCTTAAAGGCTGCCAGAGAGAGACAGAAAGTTACCTACAAGGGATCTCCCATCAGACTATCAAGTGATTTTTCAACAGAAACACATCAGGCCAGAAGGGAATGGAATGAAATATACAAAGTCATGCAAAACAAGGGACTGAATACAAGATTACTATACCAAGCAAGGCTAACATTTAAAATTGAAGGTGAAATCAGGAGCTTCACAGACAAAAAAAGGACTAAGGTAGTTTATTACCACCAAACCAGCAATGCAAGAAATGCTAAAGGAACTGCTATAAAAAGACAAAATAGGCAGGGAAGAAGGAACACAGGCATAAAAAATAAAAATGGCAATGAACAAGTACCTATCAATAATAACTTTAAATGTAAATTGATTAAATACCCCAATCAAAAGACATAGGGTAGCTGAATGGATAAGAAAACATGACCCATATATCTGCTGTCTACAGGAGACCCACCTCAGAACAAAGGACTCACACAGACTGATAGTGAAGGGATGGGAAAAATTTTTTCAGGCAAATGGAAATGAAGAAAAAGCTGGGGTAGCAATACTTATATCTGACAAATTAGACCTCAAAGTGAAGGCCATAACAAGAGATAAGGCGGGCAACTTCATATTACTAAAGGGATCGATACAGCAAGAGGATATAACCTTGGTAAACATATATGTACCAAATACAGGAGCACCCAAATACATTAAAAAACTTCTGGAAGATATCAAGGGAGAGATTGACAGCAATACAGTCATAGTGGGGGACTTTAATACCCCACTAACACCACTGGATAAATCCTCTAAACAAAAAAATCAGAAATCAGAATCAGAAAAAATCAATTCCAAATGACTCACTAGATCAACAGAATTAATCAACATCTTCAGAACATTTCACCCCAAAGCCACAGAATATACATTCTTCTCAAGTGCACACAGGTCATTTTCAAAAATAGACCACATATAGGGACATAGGCCAAGTCTCTTCAAATTCAAGAAGATAATAATCATATCAAGCATTTTCTCAGATCACAATGGCATAAAATTAGAAATCAACTACAATAAAAAAAATCAAACATTTGGAGGCTAAATAGCATGCTATTAAATAATGACTGGGTCACCAAAGAGATCAAAGAAGAAATAAAAATCATCCTGGAAACAAATGACAATGAAAACACAACAATCCAAAATCTATGGGGCACAGCGAAAGCAGTCCTGAGAGGGAAGTTCATAACTCTACAGACCTACCTCAAAAAACAAGAAAAAATGGTAATAAATTACCTAACCCTACAACTCAAAGAGTTAAAAAGGGAGCAACAAGAAAACCCCAGCATAAGCAGAAGGAAGGAGATAATAAAGATCAGAGCAGAAATAAATGACATAGAGACCAAAAAAGTAATACAAAAGATCAGCAAAATCAAGAGCTGGATCTTTGAAAGGATAAACAAGATTGATGAACCTCTAGCCAGGCTCACCAAGAAGCAAAGAGAGAGGACCCAAATTTGAAAAATCAGAAATGAAAGAGGTGAAGTAACAACTGACCCCACAGACATACAAAGTATTATGAAGAAAAAAAAATACTTTGAACTATTCCAACAAACAGGACAACCTACAGGAACTGGACATATTCTTAGAAATATACAAGCTCCAAAAACTCAATCAGGAAAAATCAAAAAACCTGAATAGGCCGATAACTACTGAAGAAATTGAAGTAGCAATCAAAAATCTTCCAGCAAACAAAAGCCCTGGTATAGACAGCTTTACAGGGGAGTTCTACCAAGCATTCAAAGAAGAGCTAAAGCCTATCCTCTTCAGACTATTCCAAAAAATTCAAGAGGAAGAAACACTTCCAAGGTCTTTCTATGAAGCCAGCATTACCCTAATTCCAAAACCAGATAAAGACACCACAAAAAAAAGAGAACTATAGGCCAATATCCTTGATGAACATAGATGCTAAAATCCTCAACAAAATTCTAGCAAATCGGATCCAGCAATACATTAGGAAGATCGTACACCATGACCAAGTGGGATTTATTCCGGAGATGCAAGGATGGTACAATATCCGCAAATCCATAAATGTGATACATCACATAAACAAATTGAGACAAAAATCACATAATCTTATTAATCGATGCAGAACAAGCATTTGACAAAATCCAACACCCTTTCTTGATAAAGACTCTCAGCAAAGTGGGAATAGAGGGGTAATACCTCAACATAATAAAAGCCATTTATGACAAGCCTACATCCAACATCAGACTCTATGGGCAAAACCTAAATCCATTTCCCCTAAGAACAAGAACAAGACAGGGATGCCCACTTTCACCACTCCTGTTTGATATAGTAATGGAAGTACTAGCCATAGCAATCAGACAAGAAGAAGAAAAAAAGGCATCCAAATTGGAAAAGAAGTAAAACTGCCCTTATTCTCAGATGACATGATACTGTACATAGAAACCAAAAAAAACTACTAAACTTAATAAATGAATTTGACAATGTAGCAGGATACAAAATTAACACCCAGAAATCTATGGCCTTTTTATACACCAATAATGAATTCACAGAAAGAGAAACTAAAAAAACAATCCCATTTACCATTGCACCAAAAAAAATTAAGATATCTAGGGAAAAAAGTAACTAAGGAGGTAAAAGATCTGTACTCAGAAAACTACAGGACATTGAAAAAAGAGATAGAGGAAGACATAAACAAATGGAAGAACATACATGATCATGGATTAGTAGAATCAACATCATTAAAATGTCCATACTACCACAGCATTCTACAGATTCAATGCAATCCCCATTAATATACCAACAGCATATTTCAAAGACCTAGAACAAACTTTCCAAAAATTCATCTGGAATAAAAAAGACTCCAAATAGCCACAGCAATTCTGAGGAAGAAGAACAAAGTTGGAGGGATCACAATACCAGATATCAAGCTATATTACCAAGCTACGGTTCTCAAAATTGCCTGGTACTGGCACAAGAACAGGCATATAGACCAGTGGAACAGACCAGAAAACCCAGAAATTGACACAAGCCATTATGCTCAATGACAAAGGAGGCAAGAGCATACAATGGAGTCAAGACAGTCTCTTCAATAAATGGTGCTGGGAAATTTGGTCAGATACATGCAAAAAAAAATGAAACTAGATCACCAACTTACACCATACACAAAAACAATCTCAAAATGGCTAAAGGACTTAAATATAGGACGGGAAACGATAAAAATCTTAGAAAAATATCAGACATGTGTCGTAGCAATATCTTTACTGATATAGCTCCTAGGGTAATGGAAATTAAGGAGAAAATAAACAAATAGGACTACATCAAAATAAAAAGCTTCTGCACAGCTCTGGCCAGTTTGGCTCAGTGGATAGAGTGTCAACCTGAGGACTGAAGGGTCCTGGGTTCGATTCCGGCCAGGGGTATATGCCCGTGTTGTGGGCTTGATCCCCAGTGTGGGGCATGCAGGAGGCAGTTGATCAATGGTTCTCTCTCATAAATGATGTTTCTGTCTCTCTCTTTCTCTCCCTTTCTCTCTGAAATCAACAAAGATGTATTTTTTAAAAAATAAAATAAAATAATAAAATAATAATAAAAAAAATAAAGCTTCTGCACAGCAAAGAAACCATTAACAAAACAACAAGAAAGCCCACTGCATGGGAGAACATATTTGCCAATGCTATTTCAAATAAGGTTTTAATCTCAAAAATTTACAGAGAACTCATACAACTTAACAAAAGGAAGATAAACAATCCAATCAAAAAATAGGCAAAGGACCTAAACAGACACTGTTCAAAAGAGGACATACAGAAGGCCAAGAGATATATGAAAACATGCTCAAAGTCACTAATCCATCCGAGAGATGCAAATCAAAATGGCAATGCGGTACCATCTCATACCTGTCAGAGTGGCTATCATCAACAAATCAACAAACGACAAATGCTGGCGAGGATGTGTAGAAAAGGAACCTCCTGCACTTCTGGTGGGAATGCAGACTGGTGCAGCCACTGTAGAAAACAGCATAGAGTTTTCTCAAAAATTAAAAATGGAACTCCCATTTGACCCAGTAATCCCACTTCTAGGACTATATCCCAAGAAAACAGAAACTCCAATCAGAAAGGATACAAGCACCCCTATGTTCATAGCAGCACAATTTATAATAGCTAAGATTTGGAATCAGCCTAAGTGCCCATCAGTAGATGAGTGGATTAAAAAACTGTGGTACATCTACACAATGGAATACTACGCCACTATAAAGGAACTTTTACTATTTGCAACAGCATGGATGGAACTGGAGATCATCATGGTAAGTGAAATAAGCCAGTCAGAGAAAGATAAATATCACATGATCGCACTCATATGTGGGATATAATGATCAACATAAACTGATGAACAAAAATAGATCTAGAAACAAATGGCAGGGGCGGGGGAGGGCAGAGAGTTAGAGATCAACCAAAGGACTTGTATGCATGCATATTAGCATAACCAATGGACACAGACACTGGGGCGGTGGGGGCTTGCCCTTGGGGGTAGGAGTTTTGGGGGGGGGGTTAATCAGGGAAAAAGAAGATATATGTAAAGCTTTAAACAATAAAAAAAAGGCAAAAAAAAGAGAGAGAGAGAGAAAGTCCTACAACTAGAGAAGCAAAGAAGAAAGCACATAGAGACTGGTAGGAGGAGCAGAGGCACAGACCAGGCTGGTCTAACACCCACATGTGCCATTTTTTTAATCAGAAGGGAGATCATCCCTGCTGAGGCTGCCCGTGAGGAACAAGGGGTCCCAGCCCTACACCAGACCTCCAGCCCAGGGTTCCAGAGCTGGGAGGAGAAGTCCCCATAACTTCGGGCTATAAAAATCAGCGGGGAATGTGGCTGAGTGGCACAGAGGCTGCTGGGGCCCCAGGTGTTTCTTTTAAAGGGACAGCACATGAAATTACTTGAACTTGATCCCTCTTAGCTCCAATGCTGGGCAGCTTTGGGGAACCTAGACACATATGGGGAGGAACTGGATTGTCTGGCATTAGGGCAGGAACTCAGGGGCAGCTTTCTCCCGAGAGGGGTGCTCACAAGGATCATTGTTCCTGTGCTGGGACCTCCCCTGTCACAGGGCTGACTGGCAGCCATATCTGAGTTTCTATCAGCCTGACTCACATTGTTCGCTCCACCCTGGTGATTCCCTGAAACGCCACCCCATTCAACTTGCCTCTCTACCCAATCTGTTTGCAGCTGCTTTTTCATATGAATGGTCTGTTGGTCTGTCCTGGCTCAGGATCCAGACTTTGCTAAAATATCTCAAACAACCTGAAGCTGGTGTCAGCATGCTCCAAACTTATCAATAAAAGGCCCAAACCTGGCACTAGCACCAGCCTGCCTTGCTTCATAGATGGGCCTCATCTGGTCACTTTCAAGCCCATTATAAGTAGCAGCCACCTGCAGATCCCTCTGTAGCTCCTGACAGGTGGCCCCACGCAGTGGCTGACTTTGTACCTCCCAGGAGGCACCAGAGCCATTGTACCCAGTGAACAACTTCAGACCACAGCAGATTACAACTCTACACATCCACAAGTGACACACTCAAGGGGCAGACTCAGTGAGCACCAAAGCCCCACTGAAGCAAGTCCTGCTCCATAGGGTGTCTCCTGAACAGCAGCTCTCCTCTGTAGTCCCAGCTGGTCCTCACAGCCAACTGGCCTGGAGATCAATTCTTCCCAGGCAAATCAACATCAATCAAGGCTCAAGTACAAGACTGTGCACACAGCCCACACAGGGGCGCACCTAGAGTGCCCAGCCCAAGTGACTGGGGAAGCTGAGCCACTGGGCCTACAGGACACTTACTACACAAAGCTACCAATTCCAGGAGACATGGCAGCTCTACTAACACATAGAAACAAACATAGAGAAGCAGCCAAAATGCAGAGACAAAGAAACATGTCACAATGAAATAAATGGAAGCAAGAACTACTGGATACAGAGTTCAAAACAATGGTTATAAGTATGCTCAAGTATCTTAATGAGACTTTCAAAGATCTTAGTGAAAATATTAAAGACATGAAAAAGGGCCAGTCAGAAATTAAGCATAAACTACCTGAAATAAAGAATAATTTACAGATTAGAAGATTCCAAGAATCAAATCAAAATTTGGAATATGAAGAAGCAAAAAACACTCAATCAGAAGAGCAAAAGGAAAAAGGAATCCAAAAATATGAAGATAGTGTAAGGAGCCTCTGGGACAACTTCAAGCATACTAACATTCGCATCATGGGGGTGCCAGAAGGAGAAGAGAGAGAGCAAGATATTGAAAACCTATTTGAAGAAACAATGACAGAAAACTTCCCCTACCTGGTGAAAGAAATAGACTTATAAGTCCAGGAAGCACAGAGAGTCCCAAACAAGAGGAACCCAAAGAGAACCACACCAAGACACATCATAATTAAAATGCCAAGAGCAAAAGACAAAGAGAGAATCTTAAAAGCAGCAAGAGAAAGAAAGTCAGTTACCTACAAGGGAGTACCCATATGACTTTCAGCTGATTTCTGAACAGAAAATTTGCAGGCCAGAAGAGAGTGCCAAGAAATACTCAAAGTGATGAATACCAAGAACCTACAACCAAGATTACTTTATCCAGCAAAGCTATCATTCAGAATTGAAGGTCAGGTAAAGAGCTTCACAGACAAGAAAAAGCTAAAGGAGTTCATCACCACCAAACCAGTATTACATGAAATGTTGAAGGGTATTCTTTAAGAAGAGGAAGAGGAACAACAACAACAAAAATATGAACAATAAAATGGCAATAAATACATATCTATCAACAATTGAATCTAAAAATAAAAATAAATGAACAAAATAAATTGGTGAATAAAATAGAACCAGGGGCATGGAAGCATGGAACAGACTGATGAATCTCAGAGGGAAGGGGGTGGGGGGCGGGAAGAGATTAACCAAAGATCTTACTTATGGCCACAGACAATAAGGTGGTGAAGGTCTGGGGCAGGGTGGGAACTGGGTAGAGAAGGGGCAATGGTGGTGGTGGGGGGGGGGGAGGGACATCTGTAATACTCTCAACAATAAAGATTTAAAGGAGGAGGTGGAGGGGGAGGTGGAGGGGGAGGGGGAGGGGGAGGAGGAGGAGGTGGAAGAGGAGGAGGAGGAGGAGAAACACTTTAGTCCAAGAAAAGACTTTCTAGTGGTGTGGTTTCTGCCAAAAAGGCAGGGCCATGAGCAGCCAGGTGCTGTTGGCAAATAATTGCTTCCATATTTCTTCAATGGGCACCAAACCAATGTTCGTTAAAAATAAAATAAAACAGAAACAACCCCACCTTACGCTCCCTCAGACTCGAAGCCCATCTCTAGTAGCAGGTTATTTAAGTATCTCCCCGGCTACCTTCTGTGTTCCCATCCCTAAACTGTGAGTTCCCGAGGGCAGGGGTATGACCAGTTATTCTCGGAATCTTTCACCTGCACCTGGGCACGGGGCAATGCCCAGGGCTAGGAGGGCCAGAGGCCTGGGGCGGGCCTCTGCGGCTAGTTCAGCCCCGGGCAGAGGCGGGGACCGCAGGGTGGACGCAGCCCACGCCTCTCCCGGCGCCGGAGGCTGGAGCGCTCCTGGGGCGGGCTGCCAGCCTCACCCCCGGGCCCCACAGGGGCAGGTGCGGTCCCGCTCCCACGGTGAGCAAGGAATGCCTCCCACCTGAGACTGCAACTTGAAAATATATTTAGCAACTGACTAGAACCTAGTCCGAGCGCACCCACCCTCCCAGTTTCATTTGTTAACTTCAGTTAATGCTATTTCAGTCGCCGTTTCACTTAACTCTAAAACCCTGGCCCTGCGGCAGGGGTGGGCAAACTTTTTGACTCGAGGGCCACAATGGGTTCTTAAACTGGACTCAGAAGAAGGAGCTGCGGCCGTGTTCCCGACGTTGCCATGTTAACACTGCTGCTGGTGAAGGAGCGGAGGGGAGAGCAAGAGAACCCTCCGCTCTTTCGGCTCCGCGGGCGGATAGAACAGCCGGACAGGCCGGATCCGGCCCGCAGTTTGCCCACGGCTGCGCCTGCAGCGTAGTCAGACCTCTCAGTGCTCCTCCAGGACTCCGCCTCCAGCGCCCTCAGGGCGCCTGCTTGGGCCTCCCCGGTGCGCCCTGCCGTGCGCGGGGCGGGGGGAGCGGGGGTGGGGGGCGTGGGGGGGGGGGTGTGGGGGGGTGGGGGGGCGTGGGGGGCGTGGGGGGGGTAAGGTCTGAATGAAGATGAGAACCCACACGCAGGGGGCGGTGGGGTCAGCGCGGCGGGAAGTGAACGCTCGCCCCCTGCTTACTCCCCGGCCCTCTGGGACCCCAGGCCGTCACTCGGAGCCCTTCCCGCCGCCCCCTCCACGTGTGAGCCGGGGGCTTGGACACCTCCCCGTGCCCCCGCCAGGGTCAGCATTTCCTCCCGCCCCCGCCTCCCCGTCACCGCACCCAGCACCCAGCACGCAGGCAGCACGGCCCCGGAGCCCAGGGCGCCTGGCCCGGTGTGAGGAGCGCAGGCGGGGGAGGGAGGCCGCGGAGTCAGGAGCCCGAGGCCAGTGTTCCCAGCCCCTTCCCCGCTCCGCCCGTCGGGGGCCCCACTCTGCCCACTCGGTCCCCCGCGGCTGCGGAGACCCCAGCCTGCTCTTCCCCGACACAGGTGTCTCGCAGGCCCGCTCCACCCGCGTGCCCAGCGCGGCCACAGCGCACGGTGCCGGCACTTCTCACTGGTGGCCATCCGCCGGACCGTCCTGGCCGGTGGCAAAGCCGGACGCCGCTCACAGCGGGAAGCAGGCGAGAGGAGCCGGCGCGGGGCGGGCGGTGTGGGCCCGGGGCCAGGACAGTCCGCGCTGTGCCGCGAGGTCTGCCATGGGGGGAGGGGGGGACGAGGGGCGTCCCGCAGCGCGCAGGGTGCCGCGAGGGCCAGCTGCCCAGCCCCCAGGAGCCCCAGAGACGCCACAGGGCCTCCCTGCTGAGGCCGTCCAGGCTGGAGACAGGGCGCCCACAGGCTGGGCTCCCGGGGCAGAGCAGCCAGAGGTCCTCGGTGGCAGCCTGCGAGCCGGCGCCCAACTCCCGGGCGACCTGGTGCCGCGGTGCCCGTCCCGGAGCCCACACAGGTCAAGAGCCCATTCTTCGGGCAAGACGTCCCCAAAGGGTCCAACAGTCAGAATCAGAGCTGGAAGTGGGCAATGAAGGCTCTCAGGACACAAGCCTCACGGACACCTGAAGCTCTTTGCCCATTTTTCAGCAAGGGCACACTGAGGCCGGCGCTCTGGCCCTTCCAAGGCCATGCGGGTGGTGAGTAGTGGATGTCCGTTTCAAGTCCACAGCTGACAGCTTCACACCCACGTTCTTCCCCCCTGCTCTCCGCCCAGACATCAGGGGCTGGGCAGGTGGAGGTGCTCAGGTTCATTTCATGGTCATGCCCTCCATTCTCCCGCAGGCCCAACTGTATGACTTTAAGAGACGATGAAGCAAAGGCTCAGAGCCAATAGGAAGCGGAGCCTTCCTCTCCTTGCTCACCGACTCGGCTGGAGCCTCTCGTGCAGGGTGGGAGCTCCGGAATCCTCCTGCCAGGCTGTGAGCTGTCTGTGGCCTGGCCCCGTGGGCTTGGGGCACTTTCTATGACCCGCACCCTCAGCCCTTCTCAGCCATCCCCAAGGATGGCCACAGCCACCCCCAGGAAGGAGCTCATGCTCAGGAAAGTGGGTGCTGCCAAGATGCAGACTGCCACCATCAGACAAGGTTCCTGCCCCAGGAGCTGTGATCTGCAGAGAGGCTGTGACTCTGACAGCAGGTCGCCTGAGCCCTTCCCCTGTCCGACTGAAAGCACCTTAGAGAGGGAGGGAAGAGGGGGGAAGGGGCCTTAGAAGCAGCAGCGCCCACCCGCCCATCAGGACAGGTGAGGTCTAGGTCACAGAAGTTCCGGACTGAGACAGGGAGGAGGGAGCAGAGAGGACAGTGAGCTTGAACTAAAGCAGCCACCAGGGATGCAACAGTGCGGCCATCCTCAAGCGGGTGGCAGCAGGGCTGGCTGCTGGGACCAGAGCCCGGCAGGCACCGCCTGCACAGGAAGGCAGAGGTGAGAGTGACCCAGGAGGAGGCCGGAGGAGCCTAAGTGGGCAGGCCACGAGCAAGCCTGACCATGGAAGGTGGGTGCCACTCAGCCACTCCAAGGACGGCTTCCTCGGCCGTCCGACGGGGCTGATAATTCCTGTCTGCCGGAGTATTGGTGGGAGGAAGCAAGACCCCGTGTTCACACATGAGACACAGATGATACTGCACCTGCTGGGTACTGAGGCCTTCTCTGATGGCTGCTTGTATAAAGGTGGCACAATAGTCATTCCCATTTCCCAGATGAGATAACTGAGGCTTGGAGAGAGGAGTAACTCGTGTAAACCCACAGGACATGAAAGCAGGTTTCCCCAGGCTCCAGCCACTAAAGCACAAAGCCTATTTACTCAAGTCTTGCCCTGCAGAGATAAGTGGGATCATTTTCAATCTTCAAATTTCCATTCCTTGACATTCTGGGAAATTATTACAAAACTAGAGGCCTGGTGAACAAAAATTTGTGCACTCGGGGGGTCCCTCAGCCTGGCCTGCGCCCTCTCACAGACTGGGACCCCTTGGGGGATGTCCACCTGACGAGTTAGACGCACTCCCTGGGGGATCAGGCCTAAACTGGCAGTCAGACATCCCTCTGGCAGCCCAGGAGCCCTCAGGGGATTTATGACTTCGGCTTAGGGAGCAGGCCTAAGCCAAAGTCGGACATCCTTAGTGCTGCTGAGGAGGCAGGAGAGGCTCCCGCCACCACCGCTGCACTCACAGCTATCAGCCTGGCTTGTGGCTGAGCAGAGCTCCCCCTGTGGGAGTGCACTGACCACCAGGGGACAGCTCCTGCATTGAGCATCTGCCCCCTGGTGGTCAGTGCGTATCATAGCGACCAGTCATTCCCAGTTGTTCTGCTGTTAGGGTCAATTTGCATATTACCCTTTTATTATATAGCAGTGGTTCTCAACCTTCCTAATCCGCAACCCTTTAATACGGTTTCTCATTTTGTGGTGACCCCCAATTTCATTGTTACAAATTGAACATAATTAAAGCATAGTGATTCATCACAAAAACAATATGTAATTATATATGTATTTTCCGATGGTCTTAGGCGACCCCTGTGAAAGGGTCATTCGACTCCCAAAGGGGTCGCGACCCACAGATTGAGAACCGCTGTTATATAGGATGGCAACAGCTGCAAGAGGAGGCCAGAGTGAGGTGTGGCCTCCCTGAGCAGGTGGCAACCTCAGATATCTACAGAGAATCCTTCGTGCCCCCTGACCTCCCCAGGACAGCTGCGAGAAGAACAGCCTTTTGGCAGGTCCAGGACCAGCCCTGACTTCACATGTCACCATGGGGAGTGACCCCAAATCCTCCCCCCCCCAGGAGCGGCATCACTTTTGTGAGACAGTTTCAGAGGCTCCACTGAGCTGTTGGGAGGTACATCACAGGTCCTCCCTCGGGTCCCCACATTCCCCTAGTCTGAGTTCAAGTATGGAGAACAGCACAGGCTGTGGTTCCACCAGGCCTGCCTTTCTGCCCACCTCCCATTGACCAAAACACAACCATATGACCCCAGCCTTACCACCCAGGAAGCTGGGAAATGTAGTCCCCGTGTGCCCAGGATAAAGTACTGGGACAGGGGCATCTGACGGGCTAGTTCACGCAGGCCCCAGGTTAGATGTCCAGGCTCTGGCCCCACACTCCACCACCCACCCTCCCATGGGCCTCCCACACCCGTCTTCTCTGAGTCTGCTTCTGGGACAGGTGCTGAATCAAGACTTCAATCTGAAACCCCTCATGGAAACTTTGCTACAGGATTTTTGGTTAATAATGCGGATTTTTTTCAACAGATGGAGTTACACATATGTTGATATATATGCGATTTGATATTATGCTGTTTTGTTGTATTGACAACAAACTTCAAAACTTCATATGTCAAATTTTCTGAAGGTGTTAACATCACATATATTTTTATGCTTAAAAATGTCGAATTTCGTGCCAAAAAAAGAGCATTTGTGGGAAGTTTTAATTCATTACTTTATTTTGAAGAAAAGTGCTGCTGAAAACTTCAGGAAGCTTATGGTGAACATGCTCCATCTCAAGACACTTGTGAATGCTGGTTTAAACGCGTTAAGAGTGATGATTTCAATGTGAAAGACGAAGAACGTCCAGGTCAACCGAAAAAGTTTGAAAACCAACAATGACAAGCATTATTGGATGAAGATGCGTGCCAAACTCAAAAACAACTTGCAGAAGGATTAAACGTTGCTCAGCAAACAATTTCTGATCGTTTATAGGCAATGGGACAGATCTTAAAGGAAGGAAAATGGGTGCCACATCAACTGAATGAAACAAATGGCCTGGCAGGGCAGAGAGGAAGCAGACATGCTTGGAATTCCAAAAATGCAACTCCGTCTCAGGCCTCCACTTGCTTCCCAGACCTCCTGACTCGACTCGACTCAGAGAGCAGGGCTGGGAGAGCAAACCACCAAACTCCCACCCTCCCAGAGGCATGTGGGAGCCACCCAGCACCAGCCCCACTTGGGCTGCCTCTCTGGGTCCCCAGCAGCCTGTAAGCCAGTGGCCACCCAGGGGATGCCGGGCTGTCCCAAGAACGCAGCCTCGGGGAGCCCACCTCAGGGCTGCCATCTCCAGGAGGGTCCCCCACACCCGCTCTCACCCAGACACAAGGAGCCAGGAGGCAGCTCTAGCCAGTCCCCTCCCACTGACACCTGACCAACCCTGTCTGAACCCATCTCCTCCCTAAAGAAGGCCCATGACATCGGTCACAGGAGTCGGGCGGTGGGAGGAGGGCTCACCCGCCAGGAGACACCTGTCTGTGGTGCAGGGGGAGAGGCCGTCTCTAAGAGCAGGCTCTGCACCTGGGACCCGGCTGCCAACCCCGCAGCGGGCCTGAGCCCGCAGTAGCAGGAGGGAGGCAGACAGAGTGACAGACAGGGAGCAGCGGACAGGAAACGGCAGGCAGGATGTCACGGGGCGGCAGCTGGACACAGCCACCCTCTGCGCCTCCGCTGTGGAGCCCTCGGCACTTTTCGTCTTAGCTGGGGATGTGGGAAGCAAAAAATGTGTGCCGACATCACCTACGAGTCTGATGGCGGTGGTTCCAACTGTAAAGTAAAATAAAATGTGTTTATTTTTCTTCTACTCTCAGCCTCTTTGTCAAATCTCTTTGGCACACAGCTAAGCCTCAAAACCCAGTTACACTGCACCGTGCCCATGGCCACTCACCCCACGGGGCGTGGCCCACCGGGCAGGGCAGGGGAGGAGCGGAGCCCTGCTCCCCAGGCACAGCTCCCCCTGCAGAGGCCAGGCGGCCTCCCATCACCCTTGTGGGCAGCAGCTGCTCCCCCAGAGCCCAGCCCTCCTGGGGGTCCACAGCACTGTCAGGGCCACTGATGGCTAATGAGAGGTACACTGTGTATTTTATGTTTTATAAAACGTTTTTAAAATATTTTTATTGATTTCAGAGAGAAAGGGAGATGGAGAGAGAGAGATAGAAACATCCTATATAATAAAAGGGTAATATACAAATTGACCCTAACAGCAGAACCACTGGGAATGACTGGTCACTATGACACACACTGACCACCAGGGGGCAGACGCTCAATGCAGGAGCTGCCCCCTGGTGGTCAGTGCGCTCCCACAGGGGGAGCTCTGCTCAGCCACAAGCCAGGCTGATAGCTGCCAGTACAGTGGTGGTGGTGGGAGCCTCTCCCGCCTCCTCAGCAGCACTAAGGATGTCCAACTGCAGCTTAGACCTGCTCCCTGCTGGCAAGTGGACATCCCCCGAGGGCTCCCCGGCTGCCAGAGGGATGTCTGACTGCCAGCTTAGGCCCAATCCCCCGGGGAGCGGGCCTAAGTCAGCAGGTGGACATTCCCCAAGGGGTCCCAGACTGCAAGAGGGCACAGGCTGGGCTGAGGGACCCCCTCGAGTGCACAACTTTTTGTGCACCGGGCCTCTAGTCAATGATAAGAGAGAATCATGGATTGGCTGCTTCCTGCTGGCTCCACACTGGAGATCGAGCCCAAAACCCAGGCACATGCCCTTAACCGGAATCAAACCCAGAACCCTTCAGTCCACAGGCCAACGCTCTATCCACTGAGCCAAATGGGCTAGGAATATATATTTCTTAATTTAAAATTGTGAGGTAGTGGACATTGATAAGATATAGTCCTGGTATGCTGGTAAATGTTAAACAACCAGGTCTCCATCAATAAAGCTGAAATGTAGTACTTGCCAATTTCCATGGTGTAAATATTCTCACAATGGCCAGTTTTAAGCTACCAACATCATGTCCTGAACACAGGTCAAACATCACATGGGACATGTGAGACCCTCCTTTATTTTGTAAATATAGACCTCTTGCTACTCCCAGTTCCCTTGTCTTATGGAAATGTAACTTCTGCCTCTCCCAACTTCCCTGTCTTATGGAAATGTACCCTTTTGCAACTCTGTAGCCCTGTGTTTTTTCCATGGATCCCCTTAATTTTAAAAATTCCCTAACCCTGTCTATTTAACCCCCAAAAATTCCTATTTCAGTCCCCCTTTCCGATTAGGAAACCCCAACTGCCATTGGTGACAGGGGATGCTGGGTCTTTCTGGCTGCTTCCTGCTGGCAAAGGGGTTGTAGTTTGGGGGCGGCAGTCAGGGTCCCATTGGAAGTGGGCGGTCTAAGGGTCACGGATGATGGATATGGCGGCCTTCATTTGTGGTTCCATGTGGAGGACTAGTTATAGCTTTCGGGCTTCTAAATGGGAGGCTATGAAACACCACAAAGGTTAAACAGGCAACGGTTAGAGACAAACAGGATAAACCCATGTCTGAGAAGGGGAGCTAGCTCATAGGGATGGCGTTATGTTTCTAATTGTTGCCAGACCTCTGGGGCAAGAGGCTGTGAGGCCTTTTCCTTTGGCCAAGTTACTTGTAGCAAGAAGTGTTCATTATGGCACAGACCTCATCCTGCTCAATTGCCTAACTGCTCACGTGAGTACGGCTCAGAGATTTGAGAAGTGATCCTGATTTGATTGGTGTCAGTGGCAGCATAAACTGTCCTATCGACTACAATTCAGCACATTTTACTCTGAGAGGAATGTGGGAGATATATATATACTAGAGGCCTGGTGAACAAAATTTGTGCATGGGAGGGTCCCTCAGCCCGGCCTGTACCCTCTCCAATCTGGGATCTCTCAGACATCCCTCTCGCAATCTGGGACTGCTGGCTCCTAACTGCTCACCTGCCTGCCTGCCTGATCACCCCTAATTGCTCTCCCTTGCCAGCCTGATCACCCCTAGCTGCCTCTGCCTCAGCCCCCACCACTGTGGCTTTGTCCGGAAGGATGTCCAGAAGATATAGGGTCTAATTAGTATATTACCCTTTTATTAGTATATATATGTGTGTGTGTGTGTGTGTGTGTGTGTGTGTGTGTGTGTGTGTGTGTGTATCTTATATAATAAAGAGGTAATATGCAAATTAACCCTCACACCCTCACAAGATGGCTGCCTACAACCAGGCTGGCAGAGGGGTTAGTGAGGAACGACCAAAAGACTGAACAGAAGGCTGAGTGGGGCGACCAGGCCAGTGGGGGGGGGGCCGTGAGGGGCAACCAAGCCGGCAGGGAAGGGGCAGTTGGGGGCAACCTGCCCAGCAGGGGAGGGCAGTTAAGGGCAATCAGGCCAGCAGGGGAGAGCAGTTAGGGGCAATCAGGTAGGCAGAGTGGTTAGTGGCAATCAGGCAGGCAGGCAGGTGAGCAGTTAGGAGCCAGCAGTCCAGGATTGTGAGAGGGATGTCCGACTGCTGGTTTAGGCCCGGTCCCTGGATTCGGGCCTAAACCGGCAATCAGACATTCCCCAAGGTGTCCCAGATTGGAGAGGGAGCAGGCTGGGCTGAGGAGACCCCCCCACCCCATGCATGAATTTCATGCACCAGACCTCTAATATATACATATCCAATTGAGATTATTTGACCCTGAATTGGGCTGCTTATAACATACTTAGTAGTTAGGGATTTGGGGAGCCAGTATGGCTGAGAAAGTTGCTATGCCAGAGATACAGAAAAGCAGCTCTAAGTAGGAGCATCTTATGGTTTCTGGGTCCCAGCAAGGGCAGAGAAGATCTCCTCCAGGTACCAGTCAAGGGTTCAGGTGACACTTATGAAAAGACAGAATAAGAATTATTAAAAATATGAAAACACGGATTACCAAGAAGTACCAGAGTATGTTACTTATCTGGCACTTATTAACTCTTCAGGATCCCTTCAAAAGAGAAGTTTCACGTCCTCTAGAGGCTCACACAGATAGGAATCCAGTGATTTAGTTGATGGCAATGCAGCTCCATCCTCCTCCTGTTCTGGCATTCAAGGCTCACTCAAGACACAGATCTAGGAGTCGATGTTGCTGACCTGTGGGGAGACTTAAAGCCAGTGCCTGTAAAAGGACTTTTTGAGCTATTTAAAGGGCCTGCCCAAATAAATGAGGGCCATTCCCAAAAATCCTGGGGCAGCACTGTCCATGTTAGCTGATGGTTGTGATTATTGTGATCTTCAAAGGCAAAAAGGAGCTGTGAGTTAGGAGGCAGGGGTATATAGAAAAGGCATCCTTGAGATCTAGTACTGTAAACGACTCTGTGTCCTCCAGAATCTGGACAAGTAAAGCATAAGGGTTGGGGACAATTGGGTGGATAGGAATCACTGTCTTATTTACTACTTATAAGTTCTGAACTAGTCCGCCCCCTCTATTAGGCTCTTGTACCCTAAGATGGGGGTATTGTAATTACTATTACAAGGTTTCAATAAATCTTGGGCTTCTGAAATAGATGGCCTATTAGAATATTGAGTCCCTAGAGCCTCAGGGTTGAAAGGGTAGTGTTTCTGATGTGGATATGAGGCTTTCTGTGGGATCAGGAAGGGTGGGAAAGGAACCACTTACCCCAGCTGCACCCTAAAGGCTGAGAAAAATCCCTTATTGGCTTCCCAGACATGCCTGTAACAGCTACAGGCTCTGCGGACGATTCGCCAGGGCTTGGGAGGAGTACAGAGAAGGTGGCTCCAGCATCGGGGAGGAATTAATTTTCTTACCCAGGACTCCTGGGTAGAGGTGGCAGTCCTCTGAGGAGCCGTGTTGGGAGACCCCGGAGCCCGTCGTCCTATTGGGCCAGCTGGGTCGCTGGCCCACCCCAAGGGGCCTCCGTCTCCAGAGGCAGTCCGACTTCCAATGGTTTGCTTGGCAGACAGGACAGGGCCTGAGGGGCCTAATATGCCTCTTGGGGAAATTCCGGCTCATATGTCCAAGTTGGCCACACTTGAGACAAGTGACCGGGACTGACCATTTGCCTCCAGGCTCTGACGGGCGGCTCCTGCTCTCCCGAAGCGTGGCTACTATGATCTTCTCTATTCCTGTTGCCTTAGCCTGGTCTCTCTTGTTTCTCCTCTTTTCCTCCTGCTGGTCTCTATTAGAGAGCACAGAGCTGGCAGTCTTAGGAGGGTCTCTCAAGTATTCTCAGGACCAATAGCCAAATCATGCCATTTTCTCCTGACATCTGGGACAGCAGCCTGAGTGATAAACTTGTCCTTTAAAATTAGTTGTCCCAATTCTGAATCTGGGGTAATGTTGGTATGCTTGGCCAACGCCTCCCTGAGCCTTTCTAGAAAAGCCGAAGGGTTTTCATCAGCCCCTTGATTAATGGTGGTTAATTTAGAGTAGTTGATAGGCTTTGTTCTACCGTCTGAGGCCTTCTAGAACACAAAACTGGCAGTGCTTTATTTTCCACCTCAGTTGCAGGATTCCATTGAGGGTCTACAGGGGGGAGCTGTCTCTTGTCCTGTTAAGAATCCTCTATTTCCCCAGCATAAGTAAGGAAGTGATCACTCCCAAGTTCTCTTGCTTTTTCTAGTATATTTTGCTTTTCAGTGGCTGAGAAGGTCAGGTGTAATATGAGCATGATGTCTCTATATGAGAGATCAAATACTTGAATGAAGTTTTAGAAGACTTCAATATATTTGTTGGGGTCTTCTGAGAACTTTCCTGAATCACTTTTAATTTGTCTCATGTGCTGGGGTGAGAAGGGGATCTGGGTTAAAGTATGACCAGATCCTTCATCTGTCTCGGGGCAAGCTAAGGTTGGCTCAGCCTGGGAGGGGCAGGGCGCCGCCAATGCTACTTCCTCAGTGCACTTTGGGTTGTTATTGCCAGAAGCGAGGGACTTAGTTCACAGTTCTTGAATAAATCCGGCTTGTTCCTTAGGGTAAAGAAAGTTTGAACATATGGGACTTCTGACCATTTCCTATTTTTCCTACAAAAGGATCTAACTGTAGGACGGCGTTATAATTAAATCTGCCCACTGTGGGCCAGCTTTCACTATTCTCTAGTTGGTATTGAGGCCAAACCTAAGAGCAGAAAAAAATCAGGCATTTCTTTGAGGTTTGTGGGTCAGCTGATCCCAATTCTTGAGGATACATCCTAGGGGGCTGTCTGTATGTGGACAGCACGCTTCCCACCTGAAAGAAAGAAGAAGAAGTGCACAGGATGTTTCCTGTATCCATTGTGCGTACAAAGATGTCCTTGCCAGTGGGGCGTCCCCCACCTGGCCAGGGCTGAAGGGAGTCCCCACTCTCAAACTAGGAGTGAGGGGTTCCTTTGCCAAACAAAGCCGCAGGGTGGATTCACAGCCGCACTCACTCCGCGCCAGGACCTGAGCTCACGCAGGGGCCGCCCTCCTGCCTCCCTGTCTCATGGGGGAGCGTGCACACCCCATGGCTCGCTCTCAGGCCCCCTGTCTGTGGTTAAAAGGGCCCGAGTTGGCCGTAATGTCTTTGAAGTACCCACTGAACTGGGTGGGTCGGAGTGCCTGCTGAACCGAATTACTGAGGGGTCTGCTCTGGGCTGAGGACGAAGAGCACTGACACAGTAGCCTGACCCTGGTTTGGCCAATGTCCCAGGATCTGAGGAAAGCATAACCAGCTCCGGCCCCACCCGTGTAGAGTATGCCCTTGTCATTGAAGGGTTCATCCTCTGCCTGATTTGGGGGGAAAGGATTTAAATTCCCTGCTCACCGGCTTGACACTTAATTTTAACTGCACCTTAAGTTGTGCTGTTTTACTTCCAAACCTTAAAAATGCCCGCCTCCATGGGTGCAGCAGCAGCTTATTCTACAATGTCATTAATAATTTTTGATATTTTACAACAGCATATTATACATTTATCCCAAACAAACTTACAAACTAATTCTTTGAATGTTTGGCAGCAATTTAATAAGGACATGAAAGGATTTAATCCCTTCCACTGTTGTGGAAGGCCCCCTGGGAAGGCACTTGAGCATTCTACATTGACCTCTCTTGCCCTTTTTGCCAAGAGGGTCCCTCTCCTTACAATCCAATTGCCCACAGCTGTTGCCTGCGCTCTGTTCATGCTGAGGTTGAAGCCTCATGGTGGCTGGTACCATGGATCTGTCTCTCACCCAATGGCGTAAGATGGGCCCTCCCTGGAGAAGAAACCTGGGTTCCCCAAGATATGTGATCAATGCCGGGGCCCTGCCAGCAGGCCAGGGGACCCCAAGGCAGTTGCTGGGCGTGGAGGCCACAGGGGCATACGCTACCAAGGAGATAGAACTGAACCTCACATCACCCTGGTTGGCCCCGGAGGATGGCTGGTTAGGCAGAGACAGGTAAGATTCCCCAGGGAAGGAACAACCTAAGACAGGCACAGTCACAGAGGGGCCATCAGGAGAGAACTTGGGGGTCAACAGAGGTGGGGCACAGATCCTCACCGCCCCCCAATTATGCAGGGGCTTGAATATTCGCCCCTTCTGAGGGAGGTCTCCTGCCCCCACGGCTGCTTCCTGCTTCCCATGCCCAGCTCAGATCCAGACCCAGATAACAGAAAGAGACTTGGCCTAGCTGAGACAACAGAGACTTGGCTGACAGCAGCTACCCTATATCTAAATCCAGCCTCACACCAGGAATGCTCAGGGCCTTCTCAAGGATGCAAAATAATCCTTTCCATTAATATTTACAGTGTAAACTAAGATTGTTGTTAGAGTATTAAATTTGATAGTAACGAGTTTAATTGAAATAAGTATTATTAACCAAAATTTTCATTTCATGGTAAAATTGCTTAACCTAAAGCAGTCATATTTTTGTGCAAAACAATTAAAAATTTAAAGTTATCTAGACTACATTATAAAAATTTTCCAAAAGCCTCCAAATAATTAAATCAAAAAGGGGGGGATAGTGGAAAAATACCATGTAAGGAAAAATATCCTGTAACTAAATTACATCTAGAAAAATTTTTTCATTTGTAATGCTAACAGCAAGACACCCATTAAAACATACGTGGTGTCAAAATAAGCCAAAGGAAAATCATTTGGGCAAATATAAAAAGGGCCCCAAGTAAAATTTCCTTTATTAACCTTTGGTCGAGAATACATTTGTATATTTTCAGAAAACAACTCCAAGACCATGTGGATTCCTGCAACAGAGAGGAATTATCAGGAATGCTCCAGCCATGAGGACAAGAGGAAAAACAATCCAGAGATGGAAGGCGCTGACGACGCTTTGCCATGCTAGTAGTTAAGCAGCTGTGCGTCGCTGCAGGTTGCCCAGAATCAAACCAGAGAGGGTCTGACCTGCATTGCCACCATTTGTCCACCATCCAGAACTGAAATATCATTGCTGACATGTACACATAAGGAACTGTCAGACATTGAAACTTGGACTCAGAACTGTTGGACAAAGAAATTGGGACTGAAACATTTTTGTTCTTGATGCTTAAGTTTTACTTTTATTATGGTAGCTTTTTGTTCTTGATGTTTAAGTTTTATTTTCATTGTAGTAGCTTAATAATAAAAAAGGGGGGGAGATGTGGGAAACTGATATAGGGTTAAGCCTCGGACTGACCTGTTGGCAAAGTCACAAACAAGTCCCAGCTTAGAGGGCACAGTCCTCTTAGCATAATTAGGCTTCACCTTATAACACTCCCCAGATCTTATCTGGGAAGCTAATGGGCTGAGGGAAGTGCAGGAAGTGTAACTATGGTCAAAACAGGTGAAACTCACAAGAACTGTGTAACTATGGTGACCACTGCCTTGTTTACCTCTGACTATAAAGGGTTGGTGTGGCCTGAGCACTGGTGGAAGTCCTTCCCCTTGAGTTGGACTTGCCCACCTGGTCCCCCAATATTCCAAAATTATCTCTTGTCTCTTCTCTTTCATTTGTGTGCGGCTCGGCTCCTCTTCCAGATCCTGAACCCTGAACCACGCAGGACGTGGAGGGAAACATTCACAACACTGCCTTCAGGCTCTGTCCTTGGCAGTGGGTGTGGAGGGAGGCACGCAGGGCCTGGTGAGCAGGGCACGTGTGGAGGCTGTGGTCCCACGTGGAGGGCCAGGCTCTGGGGCTGGCTCAAGAGGTGCCCCCGGGAAGGCCATCGGCTCCTCTCACACCAAGGCCCTCAACCATCACAGCCCCATCCTCACAGAAGGCGGCCACAGGACAGCTCCCTGAGGGCGCTCTAGACACCGGCTGTGCATAAGAGCCAGTCACTCCATGGGCCTCGGTGTTCCCCTCTGTAAACTGGGGCAATAGAAGTGTCACCTATAAGGCTGCTCTCAGGATAATATATGTTAATGTGCCTGAGCTTGTCAAGGGCTCAATGTCATTCAAGTTCCCTCTATTCTCTTTCATGGGACCTAAAATAGGTGTATTTCTCTGATTGCCTCCAGACAGCCTTTCTCCAAGGATTCCACAGACCAGAGGGGGGGTGTCACTGGATGTCCCCAACCTGTGAAGAGGATGCGGCCAGCATGAGTGACTGCAACCCCCTTCCGTACAGACGTACACCCCGTGCCAGTGGCCAGGAGAGGGCGACAGGAGCAGCGCCTGGCTGGCCCACGGCTCTGGATTTAATGACCTGATCCACGTTCAAGCTTGCTGGCTGATACTAAAGCAGTTTTTACAAAGAATTAAGGAGGGGGTGGAAGAGGCTATGTAGATGGCTTAGTAAGAGGTTGAACATGCCTGGTAGTGACAGTAAAATGATTGTTGACTTAATTTCATTGTCCAATCAGTGCTTATTGAGCATCCACAGTGTCTGAGGGAGGCCCTGCCCTCAAAGCTGACACGCCCACTGCTGTCTGATATATCAGGCCTAGCAATGGCAAACAAGTCTCCCCACGCTACAGCATGGCGTCTGCAAATGATTGTGTGTGCTGTCAGATAGCTGTGTGGTTTCTACCTGTATTCCTAGAATAAAGCTTATTTTTGTCACGGTGTAGTGTTATTCGATTTAAATGTCTATGTTTCACATTTTTGTGTTTATATTCAACAGTGAACTTTTTGTGTAGCTGTGTGCATGCATCCATGTGTGCACATATGCACACACACGTGTGTAGGTGTTGACTTTATCAAGTTTTGACTTCCAGGAAATTTAAGGGAAATTACTTACCAAAGTTTGATAGACTTTGACTATAAAATTGTTTGGATCAGATAATACAATAGAAAAAGAAGTATTATAGGGGCTTCTGGTCACGTTGGCAGAATAGGTAAATGAGCACTCAGAGCTTCCTGCAACCACATCAAATTACAACTAAACTACAGAACAACCATCATTCGGAATCTAAAACCTAGCTGAACAAAAGCCCTGGAACAAGGACTCAGAGAAGAACCCACATCCAGGCCGGTGGGAGGCAGGGATGCAGCATGGCTGGCCCCACACCCACGTGTGGCAGGTGAAATTGGGAGGGAGATTTCGGCTGCAGAGGTCGCTGCTGAGGAGCAAGGGCTTCCTGCCTGTGACCGAAAACGCAGGCTGGGCTGCCGGCCGGCCGCCACCAAGGCCAACCTGTGAGAAAGGCGTGAGTGCAAAACGGTGTCCTCAGGTGGCGTGACCTGGGAGAACAGCAGACTCCCGTCTCAAAGACCATCCCCCTTCCTGCTCAAGCCCAAGGTTCTTATAAGGATAGAAGGGGAGGGCTTTTTCCTATCCAATTGCCTTGCTACCTTTCGTTGGCTCAGGCTCTATCCATCCCTCCACCTCTTTAGCTCTTGGTGAGCTTGTGTAACAGCCCCACCTGTGCCTTCCTGGCCCATGAGGGAGACTCTCGAGTTATCTGACTGCCTGTGGCAGGGGGAGGATGCTGCGGGGCCTGCCCTCTGGAAGACAGGCGATGGCACAGCCCTCAGTCTGCCTCCCATGCTGGACTGGTGCCTGCACATCTGGGGGAGCCGGATGGTATCTGCACTGGACACCACTGGATCCTGGTGCGCCCACATCCTCTGCACAGGCCTTGCACAGCCCACCCCTCCAAAGTGGCCAGACAGGCCCACTCTAGCTGGTGGCTGCCTACAGGAACAGCCCCACACCAGGCCCTCAGCCCAGGGTTCCGGTGCCAGATAAAGAAGTCCCCATAACTTCTGGGTGTAAAAACCAGCAAGGATTGTGGCTGAGTGAGACAGAGGCTGCTGAAGTCCCAGGCAATTCCTCTTAAAGGGCCCACGCATGGACTAACTCAAACTCACTCTGAGCTCCAACACCTTGAAAGATACCAGGGACATATGAGGAGAAACTGAATTGTTTGGTTTCAGGGCAAGGGCTGGAGGGGCAGCTTTCTCCCAAATGGAAGTACTGGTACAGGCCACTGTTTCTCTGCTGAGCCACCCCCGACAGAGCCTGCAGGCAGATGCCATGTCTGAGTCTCCATCAACCTGGCTCACACTGTTTGCCCCGCCCTGGTGATTCCCTGAGATCCTGCCTCACCCATCCAATTCCAATAACATTTCCATACAAACAGCCTGTCGTGGCTCATGCTGTGGACTTTCTTAAAATCTCTTAAATGCCCACAAACCACAAACAAGCAGCAGCTGACCTCAGCGGGCCCTGTATCCCTTGCTAAGCAGCCTCAAGGTTGGCACTAGCAGCTGGTACTGGTTGCAGCTTGGCCTCTTCTTGGCACCTCCAAGCCCAGCATAGGCAGCAGCCATCTAATCACTTTGTAGCTCATGTCAGGCGGCCCCAGGCAGTCAAGCTGTGGCTGACATTGGCCTGCACCTCCCAGGAGACCTAAGCGCCAACATATATGGTGGCCAGCTTTAGACCACACTGAAGCACCACATAACCACCTCCCTGAATGACATATTCAAGGGGTTGCCTCATCAGGCACCAGAGTCCTGCTAAAGTGAGTCCTGCTCCCCGGGTCAGCCCCTGCACGGCAGCTGCTCCACAGTGGACCAGCCAGTCTTCAAAGATGACTGGCCTTGTGTTAAACACCCCCACCGATGTGCCGGTAGCAAGCACGCCTTAACTACACAGGAGGGTACACACAGCCTACGTGCAGGGCGCACCTGAACCACCAGGCTAGGGTAACCAGAGAGGCCCCCAGAAGCCCCACTACACAAGGCCACTCCACAAGACTGGGAGATATAGCACCTCTATCTAATTCATAGAAACCTAATTCATAGCATTCTAATTCATAGAAACAAACAAGGGAAGCTGCTAAAATGACGAGACAAAAAAGATGTCCCAAATGAAAGAACTAAACAAAACTTCAAAAAATAAGTAAACAGCCCTGGCTGGTTTGGCTCAATGGAAAGAGCGTCAGCCTTCGGACTGAAGGGTCCCAGGTTCAATTCCAGTCAAGGGCATGTACCTTGGTTGCAGGCACATCCCCAGTAGGGTGTGTGTAGGAGGCAGCTGATAGATGTCTCTATCGCTCTCCCTTCCTCTCTGTAAATTTCAATAAAATATATTTTTAGAAAAAGTAAGTAAACAAAATAGAGACAAGCAGCAGCAAAATCTCAGACAACTCTATGTTTGCCAATGCAACTCTTAGGACAAAGGAAACAAAGAATAAAATAAACAAATGGTACTGCATCAAAATAAAAAAAGCTCCTTCACAGCAAAAGAAACCATGAACAAAATGAAAAGGAGACCCACTGCATGGGAGAACATATTTTCCAATGATAAATCTGATAAGGGTTTAATTTCCAAAATATATAAAGAACTCATATAACTTAAACAAAAGGAAGACAAACATTCCAATTTAAAAAATGGAGAAAGGCCCAGCCAGCATGGCTCAGTGGTTGAGCATTGACCTGTGAACCAGGAGGTCATGGTTCGATTCCTGGTCAGGGCACATGCCTGGGTTGCAAGCTCGATCCCTAGTGGGGGTAGGCAGGAGGCAGCCGATTGATGATTCTCTGTCATCATTGGTGTTTCTATCTTTCTCTCCTTCTCCTTTCCTCTCTGAAATCAATAAAAATATATTAAATAATAATAATAATAATAATGACAGAATACTTCCCCTACCTGGTGAAGGAAACAGACATTCAAGTCCAGGAAGCGCAGAATAACAAACAAGATGAACCAAAGAGGTCCACACCAAGATACATCATAATGAAAATGTCAAAGGTTAAAGACAAAGACTCTTAAAACAGTGGTTTTCAACCTTCTGGCCCTTTAAATACAGTTCCTCATGTTGTGACCCAACCATAAAATTATTTTCGTTGCTACTTCATAACTGTAATGATGCTACTGTAATAAATCGTAATGTAAATATCTGATATGCAGGATGGTCTTAGGAGACCCCTGTGAAAGGGTCATTCGACTGCCAAAGGGGTCGCGACCCACAGGTTAAGAACCATTCTCTTAAAAGCTGCAAAAGGAAAGCAGTTATTTACCTAAAGAGAGCTTCCATAAGACTGTCAACTGATTTCTCAACAGAAAATTTGCATGCCAGAAGATATTTGCATAAAATATTCAAAATGATAAAAAGCAACAACCAAGATTACTTGACCCGCAGGCTATCATTTAGAATTGAGGGAGAAATAAAGAGCTTCCCAGACAAGAAAAAGCTAAAGGAGTTCATCACCACAAAGCCAGTATTACAAGAAATGTTAAAGGAACCTCTTTAAGAGGGAAAAAAGAACAAAAATATGAATAATAAAATGGCAATAACTACATATCTATTAATAATTACTTTAAATGTAAGTGGATTAAATGCTCCAATTAAAATACAAAGAGTGATGAATGGATAAGAAAACAAGATCCATACATATGCTGTCTACAAGAAACTCACTTCAGATTGAAAGAAACACACAGACTGAAAGTAGCAGTATGTTCAGTGACATAAGCCAGTCAGAGAAAAATAAGTAATATGATTTCACTCATATGTGGAATCTAATGAACAAACTGAAGTCACCAGCAAAATACAGACTCATAGATAGAGAGCAGGCTGACAGCTATTCAGGGACGGGGGCTTGGAGAAGATGAAGGGATTGAGCAAAAAAGAAAAAAGGAGAAAGAACTCATGGACACAGACAAAAGTGTGTTGATTGTGGGGTGAGAAGAGTGGGGAAATGAAGGTGAAAGAGAGGATAGGGGAGATTAATGGCAATGGAAAATAAATTATATTAAAATAAATTTAAAATATAATTTAAAAAGTTAAGTCCAGAAAAAGCACTGGTCAGTTTGAGATTGTGGAAAGAAATGGAAACATTTTAACTAATTCACTTCAAAAATGGACTCTTTAAGCACTTCAAGGATCTAAAGTTAAAGAGGAACAATGAAATAATTCCTCACATACAACAAAAGATGGAAAGTCAAGGTGACAGGTTTGGCAGAGGTGGCTTAAGAAGTTGCAAGGGAAGTGGATGCTGCACAGACACCCTCCCAGGACTACACTGGAACTACAACTAAAATACAGAAAAACTTCCTGAATAATCAACTGAAGACTCACTGGGGAGAATACTAATCATCAAAGATGGAAAGTGGAAACCACATAGAGACTGGTAGGAAGGACAGAGGCATGAAAGGGCTGGCTGGGCTCCCACAAACAGCAGCTGAGTTCAGAGAGATATCTCAGCTGTGCCGGGGGGGGGGGGGGGCGGCGGGGCGTGTCACTGAGAACTCGGGTCTAATCTGTAAGCTGGGCCCACCAGCAGAGAGCACCAGAACTGAGAAGGGTACCCACATAACATCTGGCTGTGAAAAGCAGCAGGGTTCCTGTCTGCCAGGGAGAGATGGCTGGAAATGCAGGCACCCTCCTAAAGTGCCAACACACAAACTTTGATGTGGAGCCACTCACCTTATGCTCGAGCAGAGGGAGGGCTGAGTGGACTGAAGCTGTGTGACCAGAAGCCAGGGTCAGGGGCTCTGGTATATAGCTCAGAAGACAGAGACCCCTGTTTCCTGTGCTGAGTCAATCCTACACACTGCAGAGGTCACCATTTTCATGCAGACATTTGCTATAGAGGTGGCTTTCCTGGGGGAAGACAGTTGACCCACCCTATTAGAAAACACTTGTTCCACAGTGCAGAGTTTCTGAGGCCTATTGAGAGACTGAGAATAACAATTAGCCTCCAGACAGAAACAATAGCCCCACCCTATTGGAAAAAAAAACAAAAAACACACACCACACCTGTGGAGTATTTCCTGATGGCAATTCAAGATGGAATCCTATCAGTCTGTAGGCAGAGGCAGTCTCTGGTGGCTTTGAGACTTTGCCTGATCTAATTAGTCAGAAACAGCATTTCAAACTGTCATGCACTAGAGATTGAGAGGCATAGCAGATCTACCTAATACAAAGTCACAAACCCAAACAGGCAGCCAAAAGGAGGAGACAAAGAAACAAACCCCAAATGAAAGAACAAGAGAATTCTCCAGAAGAATAAATAAATTAAATGGAGATAAGAAATTTATCTGATACAGAGTTCAGAAAAATGATGGTAAAGATGCTCAACAGCATGAGAAAAGATAGAGTAACTAAGAAAACAGAAATAAAGAATGACATAGCACAAATAAAGAACACATTGGAAGGAATACACAGCAGATTAGGGGAAGCTGGGGATCAAATAAGTGAATTAGAAAACAGGGTTGAAAAAATCACTCAATCAGAGAATCAAAAAGGAAAAAAAATTAAAAAACAGGAGGACAGCTTAAGGGAGCTGTGGGACACCATGAAACATAACAATATTTTAATAGCAGGAGTTTCAAAAGAGGCAGAAAAGGAGGAAGGGATAGAGAACATGGTTGAAGAAGTAATGAAGAAAACTTCACTAATCTGGTTAAGGAAAAAGGCACACAAGTTCAGGAATCACAAAGAGTCCCAAGCAAGAAGAATCCAAACAAACAGGCCCAACCCAGACACATCATAATTAAAATTCCAAAAATTAAAGACAAACAGAGAATCTTAAAGGCAGCAAGAGAAAAGCAAACTATTACCTACAAAGGAACTCCCATAAGGCTGACACCTGATTTCTCATCAGAAACTCTACAGGCCAGCCCTAGCTAGTTTTGTTCAGTGGATAGAGCGACAGACTGCGGACTGAAAGGTTCCAGGTTCGATTCCAGTTGAGAGCACATCCCCAGGTTGTGGGCTTGAGCCCCAGTTAGGGGCATGCAGGAGGCAGTCAGTCAATGATTCTCTCATCATTGATGTTTCTATCTTTCTCTCCCTCTCCCTTCCTCTCTGAAATCAATAAAAATATATTTAAAAAATTGATTTGGTAGTGGATTTCCAGTTGGAAGAAGAAGAAGAAGAAGAAGAGAAGAAGAAGGAGGAGGAGGAGGAGAAGAAGAAGCAGAAGAAGAAAAAAGAAGAAGAAGAAGAAGAAGAAGAAGAAGAAGAAGAAGAAGAAGAAGAAGGAGGAGAAGAAGAACTATACGAGCCAGAAGGGAATGGCATGAAGTACTGAAGGTAATGGAAAGCAAGAATCTGAAACCAATATTACTATATCCAGCAAGGCTATCATTCAAAATAGACGGTCAAATAAAGAGCTTCACGGACAAAAACAGGCTAAAGGAGTACATCACCACTGAGCAGCATTACAAGAAATGCTAAAGGGACTGCTGTAATGAGAAGGAGAAATAGAAAAAGAAACCTAGGCATACAGAATTAAAATGGCAATAAATAAGTACCTATCAATAATAACCTTAAATGTAATTGGATTAAATGCTCCAATCAAAAGAGGTAGGGTAGCTGAATGGATGCAAAACATGACTCAACAATATGCTATCTAAAAGAAATCCACCTCAGAATAAAAGACACACACAGGATGAGAATGAAGGGATGAAAAAATTTTCCATGCTAATGAAAAAGAACAAAAAGCTGGGTAGCAATACTCATATCTGACAAAATCAACTTCAAAATGAAGGCCATCACAAGAGACAATAAAGTTTACTACATAATACTAAATAGATCGATTCCACAAGAGGATATAACCCTGGTAAACATATATGCACCCAACATAGGAGCACCTAAAGATATTTTTAAAAAACTTCTAGAGGACTACAAGGGAGAGATTGACAACAAGTCTTAGTATGGGGCTGTAATACCCTGCTGACTTCACTGGATAGATTGTCTGGACAGAAAAATTAACAAGGAAACAGTGACTCTAAAAGACACACTAGTTCTAATGGATTTAACTGACATTTATAGAACATTTCACCCCAAAGCTGAAGAATATATAATACATTCTTCTCAAGTGCACATGAATGCTTCACAAAGACAGACCACATGTTAGGACACAAAACAAGTCTCTACAAGTTCAAGAAGATTGAAATCATATCAAGCATCTTCTTAGATCACAGTGGAATGAAATTAGAAATCAACTACAGTAAAAACACCCCAAAACAATCAAACATATGGAGGCTAAATAGCATGTTATGAAACAATGAATGGGTTCTCAATAGGATCAAGAAAGAAATCAAAAACTTCCTGGAAACAAATGAAAACGAACATGCAACAACCCAAAATCTCTGGGACACAGTAAAAGCAATCCTGAGAGGAAAGTTCATAGCACTATAGGCCTACCTCAAAAAAAACCAATAAAAATCAACAATAAATTAACCCTAAAACTTAAAGAAATAGAAAGAGAACAATAAGAAAAGCCCAGAGTAAGCATAAAGAAGGAAATAATAAAGATTAAAGCAGAAATAAATGACATAGAGACTAAAAAAAAAATACAAAAGAAATCAATGAAAGCAAGAGCTGGTTCTTTGAAAGGATAAACAAGATTGATAAACCGTTAGCCAGACTCATCAAGAAACAAAGAGAGAGGACTCAAATAAATAAAATCAGAAATGAAAGTGGAGAAGTAACAACTAACACCACAAAATACAAAGGATTGTAATAAAACACTATGAACAATATTTGCCAATAAGCTGGACAATGTGGGTGAAATGGAAAAATTCCTAGAAAAATGCAGTCTCCTAAAACTAAATCAGGAAAAAACAGAAAACCTGAATAGGCCAATAACAACTGATGAAATAAAAGCAGACAAAAGCCTGGGTGTGACAGCCTCACAGGGGAGTTTTACCAAACAATCAAAGAAGAACTAACACCTATCCTCCTCAAACTATTCTAAAAGATCTAAGAGGAAGGACACTTCCAAGTTCTTTTTATGAAGCCAGCATTATTCTAATTCCAAAACCAGATAAAGACACTACAAAGAAAGAGACTTATAGGCCAATATCCCTGATGAACAAAGATGCTAAAATCCTCAACAAAATATTAGCAAATCGCATCCAGCAATATATTAAAAATATCACATCCATGACCAAGTGGGATTTATCCCATGGATGCAAGGCTGGTACAATATTAGCAAATCAATAAACGTGATACATCACATAAACAAATTAAAAGACAAAAATCACATGACCATATCAATAGACACAGAGAAAGCATTTGACAAAATCTAACACCCATTCTTGATAAAAACTCTCAGCAAAGTGGGAATAGAGGGAGCATATCTCAACATGATAAAGGCCATATAGGACAAACCTACAGCCAACATCTACTCAATGGGCAAAAACTAAAACCATTTCCTCTGAGAACAGGAACAAGACAGGAATGTCCACTTTCACCACTCTTATTCAACATAGTCCTGGAAGTCCTAGCCACAGCAATTGGACAAGAAGAAATAAAAGGCATTCAAATTGGAAAGGAGGAAGTAAAACTCTCATTATTCGCAGATGACATGATATTGTACATAGAAAACCCTACAGACTCCACCTAAAAACTACTAGATTTAATAAATGAATTTGGCAGTGTACCAGGATACAAAATCAACACCCAAAAATTTATGGCATTTTTATACACCAATAATGAATTCTCAGAAAGAGAAACTAAACAAACAATCTCATTTACCATTGCAACAACAACAAAAAATTAAGATACTTAGGAATAAACTTAACCAAGGAGGCAAAAGACCTGTACTCAGAAAACTACAGGATGTTGAAAAAAGAGATAGAAGAAGATATAAACAAGTGGAAGAATATACCCTGTTCATGGATTGGTAGATTCAACATCATTAAAATATCTATACTACCCAAGGCAATCTACAAATTCAATTCAATTCAATCCCTATTAAAATACCAATGGTATACAGCAGGAAGGCTGGGGAGGGTGGGAGGGCAGGAGGGGGGTGGGTAAGAGATCAACCAAAGGACTTATATGCATGCATATAAGCATAACCAATGGACATAAGACACTGGGGGGGTAGGGGAGGCCAGGGGATTGTCAAGGGCGGGGGGGGGCGGGGAAAGGAGACATATGTAATACTCTTTGTAATACTTTAAGCAATAAAAATAAATAATAAATAAATAAATAAATATAGAAATATAAAAAATAAAATAAAATACCAATGGTATATTTCACAGAGCTAAAACAAATACTTTAAAAATTTATATAGAATCCAAAAAGACATCAAATAGCTGCAGCAATCTTGAGAAAGAAAAACAAAGTTGGAGGAATCACAATACCATATATCAAGCTATATTACAAAGCCACCGTAATCAAAACAGGCTGGTACTGGCACAAGAACAGGCATATAGATCAATGAAACAGAACAGAGAGCCCATAAATAAACCCACACCAAATATTTATTGTCAATTAATATTTGACAAAGGAGGCAAGAGCATACAATGGAGTCAAGAGAGTCTCTTCCATTCGTGTTGGGAAAATTGGGCAGATACATGCAACAAAGTGAAACTAGACCACCAACTTACACCATGAGTGCATAAAAAAAGTTGTGGTACATTTACACCATGGAGTACTATGCAGCAGTGAAAAAGAAGGATCTTTTACCATTTGAGGCAGCATGGAGGGACCTGGAAAGTATCATGCTAAGTGAAATAAGCCAGTCAGAGAAAGACAAGTCATTCATATGTGAAATCTAAGTAACAAAATAAACTGATGAACTGAGTGGATCCGGAGACATGGAAGCATGGAATAGTGTTTGGAATCTTGGGGTGAAGGCAGGGGTGGGTGGGTGGGAGGTAATAAACCAAAGAGCTTGTATGCATATATGCATGGCCCATGGACACAGACAGTAGGGTGCTGAAGGCCTGGAGGGCGGGCTGGGGGGGTCTATGGGGAGTAAAGGGGGACATATGTAATACTTTCAACAACAGAGAATTTTTTTAAAAAAATTTCCCAAATAGCAGGTCCAATAGGTGATTGCAGCAGGAAATAAAATCTGCAGAGATGAACTCCACTTTTTAAAAAAACATTTCTTTATTTTTTTATATTTCATTTAAACTTTCTAATTTCTTCTTTTATCTTTCAGATCTCTTATTCTTCTCTTTTCTTATTCTTTTTATTCTGTCTATTTTTATTGTTTCCATTTTTCCTTTTCTATTCTACTTTATTCATTATGATTACTTTTTAAAATTATTTTTTCTTTTATTTTTTATTCTTATTATTTTTCTTTTCTCTTCCTTCTTTTCTTTCATATTCTTTTGTCATTTTTTTTTCTCTAATTCATTTGGTCTCTTGCCTTTCAGTATTCTTTATTTAATTCTTTTTGTTGTTTTGTTGTTGTTTTTAGTATTGTTTTCAGTGTGGTCTTGTTTTGTCTTGTTTGGTTATGGCAGCACTTATAAAAAAGTTGGCATGACATAGTGTTGTAGAAGACGGAAGAAACCCACGCGACACTTAGAGAAATGGAGCTACACAACTTGATTACGCCGGTGGTCTCAGAGGAGTCACCTCCAGAACCTGAGCAAATCAATATGGTGGAAGCCCTTCTTTTATCCCCTTTTGGTTTCTTTGTACCCAAATATGGATGGGGACTTCTGGACCTTTCCCGGGCTTTGCAAAAAGCCCCATGGGTTGGGATGGGGGTCTTGAGATCATATCTAAGGGTCTGGCCTGGTGCCAGTGCTGATAACCCCCTCTGGGGGTTATGTGTTATTCATGGTTTATAGCAGTGGTTGGCAAACTGCAGCTCACAAGCCACATGCAGCTCTTTGGCCCCTGAGTGTGGCTCTTCCACAAAATACCAACTTCTGCACATGGGCCATGAAGTTTCAATCACTGTACATGCGCGCCCGCATGTGGGCCAAAGAGCCGCATGTGGCTCGCGAGCCGCAGTTTGCCGATCACTGGTTTATGGCCTCTGTAAAATGTGCGCATTTAGGTCTTGCAAGACCAGATTGTGGAGGAAAGGGTCAGTGACTTAATTATAGGTTATCAAGAATGTACATTAGGGGAGAACCAAGATGGCGGCATAGGTTAACGCCGGAGTTTGCTGCTCTGAACAACTACTTCAAAAGTGAAACCAAAAAACGGAACGGACATCACCCAGAACCACAGGAACACTGGCTGAGTGGAAGTCCTACAACTAGGAGGAAAGAGAAACGCATACGGACACTCAGAGGAGGCACAGTGCTGAAGTCAAATTCTGAGGTGCGGAGTGCGCGGAGCGGGCTGGCGGCGGAGGGCGCGGTTGGCGTTTTCAATCAGGAGGGAGTCGCAGACTCTGAGCTCCTGATCCAGGCGAGTCTTTAGGGACCCAGACTCAAACGGGAGAAGCGGGACTGTCTGGCTTCGGTCAGAGTGAGTGCAGCTTTCTCTCTGAGCTTTGCAGCGGGTGCTGGGACTCAGAGAGGCAGAGCCCCTGGGGACAGGACTGAGAGCCGCCATAACTGCTCTCTCCGGCCCACCCTGTTGATCCTGTGCGACCAGCCCCGCCCAAGCCCTGCACACAGGCATTTGCCGGATAGCCTCAGGCAAACGCCAGATTAGCACCTCCCTAGAGGACAGAAGTTCTCTCACTGCTGACACAGCTGATTCTCATAGCCACTTGGCCTGGAGGTCAAACCCTCCCTGGAATTAACTACAACAATCAAGATTTAACTATAAGACTGCGAACAAAGACCACTAGGGGGTGCACCAAGGAAGCATAACAAAATGCGGAGACAAAGAAACAGGACAAAATTGTCAATGGAAGATATAGAGTTCAGAACCACACTTTTAAGGTCTCTCAAGAACTGTTTAGAAGCCGCCGATAAACTTAATGAGATCTACAAGAAAACTAATAAGACCCTCGATCTTATATTGGGGAACCAACTAGAAATTAAGCATACACGGACTGAAATAACGAATATTATACAGACTCCCGACAGCAGACCAGAGGAGCGCAAGAATCAAGTCAATGATTTGAAATGCGAGGAAGCAAAAAACACCCAACTGGAAAAGCAAAATGAAAAAAGAATCCAAAAATGCGAGCATAGTATAAGGAGCCTCTGGGACAGCTTCAAGCGTACCAACATCAGAATTATAGGGGTGCCAGAAGATGAGAGAGAGCAAGATATTGAAAACCTATTTGAAGAAATAATGACAGAAAACTTCCCCCACCTGGTGAAAGAAATGGACTTACAGGTCCAAGAAGCGCGGAGAACCCCAAACAAAAGGAATCCAAAGAGGACCACACCAAGACACATCATAATTAAAATGCCAAGAGCAAAAGATAAAGAGAGAATCTTAAAAACAGCAAGAGAAAGAAACTCAGTTACCTACAAGGGAATACCCATACGACTGTCAGCTGATTTCTCAACAGAAACTTTGCAGGCCAGAAGGGAGTGGCAAGAAATATTCAAAGTGATGAATACCAAGAACCTACAACCAAGATTACTTTATCCAGCAAAGCTATCATTCAGAATTGAAGGTCAGATAAAGAGCTTCACAGATAAGGAAAAGCTAAAGGAATTCATCACCACCAAACCAGGATTATATGAAATGCTGAAAGGTATCCTTTAAGAAGAGGAAGAGGAAGAAAAAGGTAAAGATACAAATTATGAACAACAAATATGCATCTATCAACAAGTGAATCTAAGAATCAAGTGAATAAATAATCTGATGAACAGAATGAACTGTTGATTACAAATAGAATCAGGGACATAGAAAGGGAATGGACTGACTATTCTTGGGGGGGAAAGGGGTGTGGGAGATGCGGGAAGAGACTGGACAAAAATCGTGCACCTATGGATGAGGACAGTGGGTGGGGAGTGAGGGCGGAGGGTGGGGCGGGAACTGGGAGGAGGGGAGCTATGGGGGGAAAAAAAGAGGAACAAATGTAATAATCTGAACAATAAAGATTTAATTAAAAAAAAAAAAAAAAAGAATGTACATTAGGTTACTGCACAGATCCAGATTGCTAGCTGCTCCCCCCCCACCCCCAAACATCAGGGTTACATTGGAATTAGCCTTTTAGCATTCTCAATAGCATCAGTCAGCCTGCCATGGGCTGAGCACTCCTGCAAATGGGACAAGAGCAATCAAAACCAAATTACAAAGGGAGAGCCCACAATCCACACAAGGGACATTCCTAGAGCTCACAGCTTGGGATATTGAGGAGACTACACCACTGGGTCCCACAGGACACCCACTACAGAAGGCCACCCTACCAAGACTGGGAGTCATAGCAGTCCTATCTAATTCACAGAAACAAACGCCAAGAAACAGCAAAAATGGGGGAACAAAGAAACAGGCCCAAAAAGAAAGAACAGGAGGAATCTCAGGATAAAGAGCTAAGTGAAAGGAAGACAAGCAATTTATGAGAATTCAGAGTAATGGTTATAAGGATGTTCAAGGAACTCAGTGAGAATTACAATGAACTTAGTGGAAAGTACCACAGCATGAAACAAGAAAGAGAAGCCATGAACAAGAACCAGTCTGAAATGAAGAATATCATATCTGACATCAAGAATACACTGGAAGGAAAAAAACAATAGGTTACATAAAGCAGAGGATCAAATCAGTAAAATAAAAGACAAGTAGAAAAAAAATCACTCAATCAGAACAGCAAAGAGAAAAATATAAAAAGCAGAAATGACGGTGAAATATAGCTTCCCAGACCAAAAAATATAAAAATAAAAAGGATAAAGGACTTTCTTACCACCAAACCAGTATTGTGAGAAATGTTAAAGGGACTCCTTTAAGTAGAAGAAGGAGGGGGGAGGAGGGAAGAAGGGAGGAATAGGCAAAAGAATTAAAATGGCAATAAATAAATATCAATAATAACCATAAATAAAAATGGATGGAATGCTCTAATCAAAAAACATAGGATGATTCAATGGATAAGAAAACATGATCCATATATATGCTGTCTACAAGAGACCCATCTAAGAACAAAAGATTCACACCGATGAAAGTGAAGGGATGGAAAAAATATTCTATGCAAATGGAAACAAAAATAAAGCTGGGGTAGCAATACTCATATCTGAGAAAATAGACTCCAAAACAAAGGCCTTAGAGCCTGTTGTGGTGTTGTAGAAGACCGAAGAAACCCAAGCGATGCTTAGAGAAATGGAGTTACACAGCTTTATCATGCCTGTGGCCTCAGAGGAGTCACCTCCAAAATTTGAGCAAAGCAATATGGTGAGAGCTTTTTCTTTATACCCTTTTTGTGTCTTTGTCCCCCAAATATGGATTATACTTCCAGACCTTTCACGGGCTTTGCAAAAAGCTCCAGGTGTTGGGGGTCTTGAGACCATACCTAAGGGCCTGGCCTGGCACCAGCACTGATAACCCCCCTCCAGGGGCTGTGTGCTGTTCATGGTTTATGGACTCAGGTCTTGCAAGACCAGATTCTGGGAAAGGAGCAGTGACTTAATTATAGGTTATCAAGAATGTACATTAGATTGCTGGCACAGATTCAGATTTCTAACCCCCCCCCCCCCCAAACATCAGGGTTACATTGGAATTAGCCTTTTAGCCTTCTCAGTGGAGGAGGAGAAAATGGCAGCCGAGTAGGCAGACCTGCTGTGCTCCTTGTCCCACGGCCAGACTGGAAATACAACTAAATTGGAGAACATGCACCTGGAATTACCCACTGAGGTCCAGCTGAGGAGGAGACTTATACCAAGGAAGGACAGAAACCACCTGGAGACCAGTGGGAAGAACGAGGCTGGGAGAGAAGCTGACCCAGCTCCCAGGGAGGCAGCCCGCAGGCGGCAGGCCGAGAGGGGAGGGACTCCTGCTGCAGAGGGTCTGCTCTCTGAGATTGAGGCCTAGAGCCTGGCTGGCTGCACAGCCTGGAGCACCAGAGCCGAGATCCACAGCCCATGTAAGATCCAGCCATGAAAGGCAGCAGGGCTGCTGGCTACGGCTGAGTCCGGTGCTGGTAGACAGTTGCTGGTCAGAGAGAAAGCCAGTTTCCTTGTTTTGTTTTGTTTCATTTTTTGTGTGTGTTTAAAACCCAGAGCACAAGAGTTTTCATTTGCAGCTACATTTGCAAGGAGGGAGACGCAGACTAGAGATGCCTAAGGAGAGACTGGAGTGAAGTATTGAGGGGAGACGTGGAACAGCAGCAGCCAGCAGTATTAGGTCAAAGATCCCCAAACCGAAACACATTTTTGCTGAGAGGAACTGGCCACTCCCAGTAGCCACAGGACAGGGAAAGGAGAAAACTCGCCCTGGGTGATACAGCCCGCCCCACCCTCAGGAGCCCTGCACGCCACACCCTGCAGGGTGACCTTTCCAGAGGAAACAAAAACAGAGGCCAAGCCTGAGGGTTTGAACAGTCTCAGGAGCATCAGTGCCTGGACTGGGGAAGGGGCTGTCGGCCCCACTGTCCTGGGAACCAGGCTGGTCCTTTCCCCACAGGGTGGAGCTGATAGAAACTCCAGGTCTCCAGCCACCCCACTGGCCCCCATACAGGATCTGCCAGCCCAGGGAGAGTGATAATTGGGCCGCCTGCAGAGGAGTGGCTCTGGGACAGGGAAACACACCTGCCACATTCCCTGAAAGCTAAACAGCACCTCCCCCCGCCTAAGGCCCTTTCAGAAACAGACTTTTGGTGATTAAGATTGACAGCTGGCTAGCAGACAAAGGAGGGCATAGGCAGAGCTCAGGGAACCAGGGGAAGTCTGCTGAGCAGCCCTGGGCCCCATGCTGCTAACAAACCTACCTTACAGGGCATATTGGCCCCTCCTGCTTGCAGCCAAGGCCTGTGACGACAGACACAAACGGTGGATCAGCGGATCTCTGGGAGCTTCATGCAGGTTGCCCAACGCCAAAGGACAGTGCCTGACAGTGGTTAGCACCTAAGTACCTCGCAGGAAGCTCAGAATCGTCAAACAGAAGAGTGGGATCCAAAGCCAGCTCCCATAGGGCACTAAACTCGGCTGAAACAAATGCCTCTTCACTTTTTTCTTCTTCCTTTTTTCTCTTTCATTTCTTTTGTTTGTTTGTTTTAAATTTATCTCCTTTATGTATCTACTTTATTAATTTCTTATTATTCTAGTCACTGTTCTTTCATTCATATATCTAATTTTCCTCTTCCCTTTCCTACTCAAATTTTTTTCCTTTTTTCACTACTCAATTTTTTTGCTTCCTTTCTCCCTTCTTTTTCTTCTGCTTTCCCAACATTTTTCCTTTTCTTATTTTAGGTTTATCTGCTTTGTCCTCTATTATCCTTTTCAACATTTTTCTTCCTTCCTTCCTTTTCTTTTCTTTTCATCCTCCTTCATTTTAAACTGTTTTCCTTCCCTTAATGCCCTAATTCTTTATTTTTATTTTCTTTATTTCAGCTCTGCATTTACATATTCCTCCCCCTATTTTGTTATTCTTTGTTTGTGCTTTCTTTTTGTATGTTTTTTGTTGTTGTTTTATTTTCTCCTCATTTTTTTTTTTCTATCATTCTTGCTCTCTCTTCTCTTTCCTAATGCTCGCTCTCTGGTGGTTGCTTTTGTTGGTGCTGTAGGGGTCTTTTGTAGGTTTTTGTTTTGCTTCTTTGTTTTGCTGCCACACCTTGTTTCATGTTTTGTTGTGTTGTATTTAGTTCTGTTCAATCAGCACCTCCACAACAGCTTTCATGACATGCTTGGAGGTGAGCCACATAGTCAGCCAGAGAGGAGACTCCATCCACGAATGGAAAAATAACATTCAAGACCCAACTACAACAGGAGCACCCAAATAACTCAATTAAGAGGCTTCCCTAGATCACCCAGTTCAGGAGATCTAAGAGACTGCACCACTGGGTCTCACAAAACACCTACTACATAAGACCACCCCACAAAGTGTGGGAGGCATAGAAGTTAGATCTAATACATAGAAACAAAAACAAAGGGACAGAAAAATGGGAAGACAAAGACACAACCCCCAAATGCAAGAGAAGAGGGAATTACCAGAAAAGGAACTAAATGAAATGGAGGCAAGCAATTTGTCAGATAAAAAATTTGGAGTAATGGTAATAAGGGTACTCAAACAATTCAGTGAGACTACAAGCAACCTAATGAGAATTGCAATAAGAATTAAGTTCCTTAATGAGAGCTACACCAACTTGAAAAGAGAGGCTGAAACATTAAATAATAGTCGACTGGAAATGAGGAACATAGAGTTGAAATAAAGAATACCCTGGAAGGACTCAACAGTAGACTAGAGGAAGCTGAGGACTGAATCAATGAATTAGAAGACAAGGTAGAAAAACACCCATTCAGATAAGCAAATGAAAAAAAAAAGGCAGGAGGAGAGTCTAAGGGAGCTTTGGGACAACATGAAATGTAACAACATTCACATTATAGATGTACCAGAAGGAGCAGAATCTGAGAAAGGAACAGAAAACTTGTTTGAAGAAAAAAATGGCAAAAAAATCTTTCTAACCTGGTGAAGGAAAAAGTAACTCAAGATCAGGAAACACAGAGAGTCTCAATCAAAATAAACCCTCAAAAGGCTGCATGCCTGCACCAGTGGTGTTTTTCATTTCACTAACACACTCCCAGTGCATGGATTTCGCTCTTCTCTCCTCAACAACCCTGGCAGCTCCTGCTGGCCAGCGGGCTCTTGGGCCTCGGGGGGTGGGGACAGGAGAAAGAAAGCTAGCTCCCTACAGTGCTGCCGCACTGCCCTCGTGCACCAGGCCTGACCAGGCGCAGCCGGCATGTCACTGTCAGTGGCTCCAACTGTGTTTGCTGTTCACATGGCCAGGACACTCGAGAAGTACATGGACCCTGCAGGGCAGGGCTGGGCGGGGTGTGGGTCAGCTGGACCTCTGTTGTTGCCTTGTCTCAGGAGCTACAAAGATCTCTTTCCCATTTTGAAGCTGCCACACCTCAGCAGCCTCACCCAGGGCCCCAGGTGTCGGGTGTGTCTGGAGGGGCAGCTTGTGCCTTCTTGGTTCTTAGTGGCCCAGGCCTGGCCTGCCTGCGTGTGATGGGTGCACCCCCTGGGGAGAAGCCAGCAGCTCAGTGACTGCTTTGGTAGACTGTGCTCTGGGACCTAAGTGTCTGCTGGTCACCTCAGACACTGGGGGACTGTGGTCCACCTAGTGTTCTTTCTTCATCAGAATCTCAGACTCCTGGTAGGAGGCAGGGCTACAACTCATTTGTCTTTTCCATAAAGTAAGTAACAGGTAATTTGCCAATATAGCCTTCTTTCTGAGGGAAATGAACTTCAATAAATAAATACCTCCTCCCCTCCCCCCCAAAAAACCCCACACCAAGACACATCATAATTAAAATGGCAAACAGCCGAAACCGGTTTGGCTCAGTGGATAGAGCGTCGGCCTGCGGACTGAAAGGTCCCGGGTTCGATTCCGGTCAAGGGCATGTACCAGGGTTGCAGGCACATCCCCAGTGGGAGATGTGCAGGAGGCAGCTGATCGATGTTTCTCTCTCATCGATGTTTCTAACTCTCTATCTCTCTCCCTTCCTCTCTGTAAAAAATCAATAAAATATATTTTTTTTAAAAAATGGCAAACATTAAAGACAAAGAAAGAATCTTAAAGACTGCAAGAGAGAGACAGAAAGTCACCTACAAGGGATCTCCCATTAAACTGTCAGCTGACTTCAGGCCAGAATGGAATGGCATGAAGTATACAAAGTAATTAAAAACAAGGGACTAACCCAGGACTACTCTATGCAGCAAGGCTATCTTTCAAAATTGAACGTGAAATAGCTTCGCAGACAAAAACAACAACAACAACAACAAAAAACAACAACAAAAAAACGCTAAAAGAGTTTATTACCACTGAGCCAGCACTGCAAGAAATGCTAAAGGGACTGTTGTAAGAAGAAATAGAGATAAAGAGAAGAACACAGGCATAAAGAATAAGAATGGCAATAAATAAGTAGCTATCAATAATAATCTTAAAGGTAAATGGCTTAAATGCGCTAATAAAAAGACATAGGGTAGCTGAATGGATAAAAAAAAAAAATGACCCATATATATGTTGTCTACAAAAGACCCACCTTAGAACAAAGGACTCACACAGACTGAAAGTGAAGGGATGGAAAAAAATGTTCCAGGCAAATGTAAATTAAAAAAAAATAAAAAAGCTGGGGTAGCAATACTCATATCTGACAAAATAGACTTCAAAGTGAAGACTATAGCAAGAGATAATGAAGGCCACTCCATAATATTAAAGGATTGATACAAGAGGATATAACTCTGGTAAACATATGTGCACCCAAATACATAAAAAAAAACTTCTGGGAGATTTTAAGAGAGAGATCAACAGCAATGCCATCACAGTAGGGAACTTTAACACCCCACTGACATCACTGGATAGATCTTCTAGGGAAAAAAAAATTAACAAGGAAACAGCAATCCTAAATGACTCACTAGATCAGATGGAATTAATTGGCATTTTCAGAACATTTTACCCCAAAGTTACAGAATATACATTCTTCTCAAGTGCACTTGGGGCATTTTCAAACATAGATTACATGTTAGGACACAAACTAAGTCTCTACAAGTTCAAGAAGATTGAAATTATATCAAGAATCTTTCGGATTACAATGGCATGAAATTAGAAAACTACAATAAAAGCACTGAAAAACATTCAAACACGTGGAGGCAAAATAGCACATTATTAAACAATTAATGGGTTCCAAAGAGATCAAGGAAGAAATAAAAAAAAACATCCTGGAAACAAATGAAAATGAACATACAAAAACCCAAAATCTATGGGGCACTACAAAAACAGTCCTGAGAGGGAAGTTCATAGCACTACAGGCCTACCTCAAAAAAAAAACAAAAACAAAAAAAAACACACACACACACAAGAAAAAGCTCTAATAAACTATTTAACATTACAGCTTAACGAATTAGAAAGAGAAACAAAACAAAACAAAAAAAAATAGCCCAAAGTAGAAGAAAGGAAATAATTAAGATCAGAGAGGTACAAATTAAAACTAAATGAGGGATCACCTCACACCTGTCAGATTGGCTACCATCAACAAATCAACAAATAGCAAGTGCTGGAGAGGATGTGGAGGAAAGGGAGCCCTCCTGCACTGCTGGTGGGAATGCAGACTGGTGCAGCCATTATGGAAAACAGTATGGAGTTTCCTCAAAAAATTAAAAATGGAACTGCCTCTTGATTCAGTCATCCCACTTTGGGGAATATATGCTAAGAATCCTGAATCACCAATCAGAAAGAATGTATGCACCCAAGTGTTCATAGCAGCGTTTTTACAATAGCTAAGATCTGGAAACAGCCCAAGTGTCCATCAGTAGATGAATGGATAAAAAAATTGGTGGTACATTTACACAATGGAATACTATGCAGCTGTAAAAAAAGAACGAACTTATACCGTTCTTATGCTGTTTGCAACAGCGTGGAGGAACCTAGGGGGTATTATGCTAAGTGAAACAAACCAGTCAGAGAAAGACAAATATCACATGATCTCACTTATATGTGGAATCTAATGAACAAAATTAACTGATGAACAAGGTAGGTCCAGAGGCATGAATACATGGAACAGACTGTCAGAGGGGAGGAGGGATTGGATGAAAGAAGGTGTAGGGATTACTGAAAATCATATACACATAACAGGAGACACAGACAACAGTGTGTGATAGCTGGAGGGAAAGGGGTGGGCAGGGGGAGGTGGGCCAGGGGGCAATGGGGGAGAAAGAAACTTTGCTTGAGAGTGGTCTGTGCATGGCGCACTGTGCAGATAATGTTTAATTGAACTGTACACTTGAAGACGGTATGCATTGCAAACCAATGTCATCTCTACAAATTCGATTAATTAAAAAAAGAGTTGAAGCTAACAGGAGGGCAGTTAACCCGCCCCCATCTCTGCAAAGGCATCAGGGTCCCTGGACAGTCCCTTCTCCACGCCTCACCCCTGGACCAGCAGTTTCATGGAGCTGGGCGGGCAGTGGCAGCGCCCGGTCCTGGGGACTCATCTCAGTCTGCTCCATTTAAGCCTTAAAGGGTCACCACGACGCCTGGGAATAGTCCCAAAGTGCCCCCCCCCCCTCTCTGGTGGCTCCTCCCACCCAGCTGGGCTGGGCCTCTCTAGGAAGAAAAAAGGAGATGAAGCTGAGAGGAGGCCCTGCAAGGAGCCAGGCACCCACACCCACAGGTGCCACCCCACCCACCCCCCACTGCCCACAGCCCTCTGCCCACTGCCCTCTGCCCTCTGCCCACTGCCCACGGACCTCTGCCCACTGCCCACAGCCCTCTACCCACAGCCTACTGCCCACGGCCCTCTGCCCACTGCCCACAGCCCTCTGCCCACAGCCCACGGCCCTCTGCCCACTGCCCACTGCCCTCTGCCCTCTGCCCACGGCCCACAGCCCACTGCCCTCTGCCCTCTGCCCACGGCCCACAGCCCACTGCCCTCTGCCCACGGCCCACTGCCCACTGCCCTCTGCCCACTGCCCTCTGCCTACGGCCCACTGCCCACTGCCCTCTGCCCACGGCCCACTGCCCTCTGCCCTCAGCCCACGGCCCAGGGCGCGGTCAGGCCGAGAACGCGAGAGCTGAGCACCCTTCCCCCAGGTCTGGGCCCCTCAAGGTTGGGGCCGGGCGGGCGGCAGGCACCCTGGTGGCCTCTGGGCGCTGGGATCGAACAGCTGCCCGGGGGCCACCCTGCCAGCCCCGGCGGGTGGGGCGGGAGGGCCGGCTGCGCGCAGGTCGGAGGGAGCCGGGAGGGCGCCCTGGAGGACGGGGCCTCTCCTGGAAACGCCCGCAGGAGAACTGGGGGCGAACGCGGGACCCCGGGAGAGGCGGGCCTCCCAGGGAGACCAGAGTGGCCACGAGCCGCCCGCCCCGCCCGCTCCCCACCCGGGTCCTGCAGGCCGCCCGGGGTGGGTCTGCGACTCCAGTGGAAAGCCGGTCCCCAAACCAGCCCTCTGGCGCCCGCGTGGGCAGCAGGGTGGCGGGGGAGGCTGGGGGCAGCCACAGCCGGAGGCCGCGGTTGATCTCCGGTTCCAGACGCTGACAAGCACGTGGGGAGGGAGAGAAAGCCTGCGTCTGGGTTCTGAGGCTGTTTTAGGTTTAAAGCAAATTACCTTTCACTCCTAGAGCCGAAATTTTATCGCGGCTTTTCCTCCTCTCCGGCCCAGAAGTGCAGGGACTAGTTTGTATCTGATCAAGCCTTCCTACCATGAGCCGAGCGCTTTCCTTTTTCTCCGGCATTAAGTGAAAGACTAGACATTAAAGAATTTATCAAGTGAGTATTTAGGCGACAAAGATAGTCACAGAGCAGAAGAGCTGCCACTGCTTTCGCCTGAACTCAGAACGCTCAGGCTGGGCGCTGCAGCCGGCAATGAGGCCTCCTTATAGTCACATACAATCTGGGACCAAGGGGACCCTTGTCCGCTCACCTCGGATCACACCGGTCGGACTGTAATGTGTGTTCCCGCCCGCTTTTCAGGGGGACACTGAGGCTCTGTGGGAGAGGACCGGGGGAGCGCTCCCTCCCCACCCCCAAGGTGTCGCCCGCTGCCGTCTGCCTCTACTCGTTGAAGCAACTTGGGGTAGGATTCGTGATGCGTCTGATCTGACTTTGAGATGAGGAAGCTGCCTGCAGCCTGGGCCACAGTGCTGGGCAGCGCTCGATCAAAGGGGAAATGGGATAAAATTCCACGCCGCGTGGGAAGATTTGCTCCCTCCTAAGAGAACTCCGGAGAGCCACTCCCAGGCACGGAGTCGGGCTAGCTAGCCGCTCCCGGGAGCTGCTTATCTGGGCCCAGCTGCTGGGCTCCCGCGGGGCAGCCGCCCACTGGGGCCTGCGTCGGCCTTCTCCCCACTGGGACAGTGAGATTGTCACAAGGTGGGGCCAGGGGCCGAGCACTGGGTGGCCTTTTGACAGCACTCCGGCCGCCTCATGAGCCCTCTGGCCCACGGTCCTCTGACAGCAGAGGGCTGGCCCCTCTAAAGCCCCTCACAGCCGCCACCCCAGCCTCGGCCCTGCATGGGGAGAAGGGGGCGTGCGGGGGGTGAGGGTCGGGCTCTGGAGCCAGACAACCCCAGATCAGAGTCTCAGCTGTGACTCTCTCACAAGAGAGGAGCTTGGTGCCCTGGCGGACACCTGTGGGCTCCCTGCTGGGCCCAGACACCAGGGCTTGGGGCAGTGGTGCCCACGGGGAAGTGTTTTGCTGGGGTTTATCCACCTGCTCTCCTGGGCCCGAGGGAGACCACCAGCCATGTGACCTTCACCAGGGCCTTCACCCCATCGGAGCTTGTTCCCTTTTCTGCAAAATGGGTACCACAGTGTCCTCCGAAGGCGTGCTGGTGGTCAGGAAGGACACGTCTACAGCAGTTCCGGATGAAGAGCGGCCTCCACTCTGACTTACCATCTGGTAGAGAACTGTCATCCAGGTAAAGACGCGGGGGGCTGGCCAAGGCCCGCTCTGCCTCCAGGCCATGAAGGGAGACTCCCCAGGACTCAGCCCAAAGAGGGTCAAGTGGCTGCAGGTGGAGGTGGGCATCTCCTGGCAGCCGGTGCCAGCCGCCTGTGCACCCCCCACCCCCAGCTCTAAGGCATTCTCATGTGTTCAGGACCCTGCACCCTCTGTCCCCAGCGGCTGTTCAATCAAATGCTCCCTCTTAATGGGTTTTGGGGTGTCAGGGTGATTGTTCCAGTTCTCTGGGTTTGCTTCCAGGAGTTGTGGTGCGATTTAATATGTTTTAACAGTGTCACTGAGGTATAATTGACACAATAAACCCTTTCAAACCTCCTCCCATGCTCTCAGGGGCCCCAACAGAAGGAAACCAAGGACCCCTGGCAGGGGGTGGTGTGGGCACTGGCCACCAGGCCTGGCGGCTGGACTCCCTCCCAGAGGCCACTCCGGCTGGAGTCCAAACACTGTGCCTAGGCCCATCGCTGCTGACCGCGGGGGCCACGCAGCGGCCGGCCGCCAGCCCTCCTCCGGGCAGGGCACCTGGGAGCCCTGCACAGGCCCAGCTGGGCTTCCGGGGACTCTCGCAATTTGTAAATATTGGCTCAACTTTTTACAACTTTTTCATTAGGGTTATAATCATGGAGGACAGACGCACACCACGGAGGAAGTGCGTGGAGCGGCCGAAAGGCCTCGCAGACACTGCAGGTCTCCCCACGAGGGGCGGGCGGGGCGGCCCCAGCGCGGCGGGTCCCGCAAGGGCGCCCCCTCCCCCGCCCCCTCCCTGCGCGAGCTCCACGCCCCGCCCAGAGGGGGAGGCGGCTCCGCCGCGAGACGGGAGGAGGGCGAGGCCGCCGCCGCCCTCCCGCTCGAGGAGCCCCCGCTCCCGCGTCACGTCCTCCAGGCGCCCCCCACGACCCTGCGCGCGGGAAGGGCTCCCCGTGGGCGGCCTCCCGCCTCGGCGAGGCCCGGCGGCCAGAGAAGGTCCCGGCGCGCAGCCTGGGCCGAGCCCCGCGAGCGCGGGAGGCGGGGCCGGGGATCGGCGCGGGCGGCGACGGCAAGAGGCCCCGCGCGGGCGGGGGGCGGGGCGGGCGGGCGCCTGCGGACGCGGCGGCGCGCGGGGCTGCGCAGTCTTCTCGGCGCGCGGGGCGGTGAGGGCCGCGGGCGGGCGGACGCGGCGGGAGCCGAGCCGGGGAGGCCGGGGCCGGACGGGCTGGCGGAGAGCCGTCATGGCGCCGCGCGGGGCCGGGGCCCGAGCCTCCGCGCGCGACCCGGGCGCCGAGTAGCCGGGCGGGGCCGACGCGCGGCGGCGGTGGGAGCAGCGCCCGCGCCCGCCCGCAGGCCGCCCGGCCGGCGATGGTGACACATGCGGCGGCGGCGCGGCGGGACCATGGTTGAGCGCGCCAGCCGGTTCGTGCTGGTGGTGGCGGGCTCGGCGTGCTTCATGCTCATCCTCTACCAGTACGCGGGCCCCGGGCTGGGCCGCGGCGCCCCGGGCCGCGCGCCGCCCGACGACCTGGACCTCTTCCCCACGCCCGACCCGCACTACGAGCGGAAGTACTACTTCCCGACGCGCGAGCTGGAGCGCTCGCTGCGCTTCGACATGAAGGGCGACGACGTGATCGTCTTCCTGCACATCCAGAAGACGGGCGGCACCACCTTCGGCCGCCACCTCGTGCAGAACGTGCGCCTCGAGGTGCCCTGCGACTGCCGGCCCGGCCAGAAGAAGTGCACCTGCTACCGGCCCAACCGCCGCGAGACCTGGCTCTTCTCCCGCTTCTCCACCGGCTGGAGCTGCGGGCTGCACGCCGACTGGACCGAGCTCACCAGCTGCGTGCCCGGCGTGCTGGACCGCCGCGACCCCGCCGCGCTGCGCGCGCCCAGGTGAGCCCACCCCCGCGGCCACGCGGCCCGCCCGCCCGCTGCGAGCGCCACAGGCCGCAGCCATCTGCCCTCGCTCTCCCCTCCTGCCCCAGTCGCTCCCCTTCCCCCTCTCCCACGGGGCGGGTAGTGCCTGGGCCCCCGCCGGGTCCTCGTGGGCCGGTGTGAAACGGGGCCGCCCCACGTGCCAGCCCGCCGGGGAGGACAGTGGATTCTGGGCGTGTGCTCCCAGCTGGTGTGTGCGCTTTCCTGCGCCGCTCTCCTGAGGCGCTCCCACCCAAAGCTCAAGGAGGAATGGAGGGTGCTCCCCCTACCCTGTGGGCCCCCGCCTGCCTCGGGGGCTGGGAAGGCCCTGCCCGCTTGTGTGCGCCGGTGGAACAAAGGCCGAGTGTGGCCTGGGCTGCTGGCTCCCGGAGTTGGGCCCCAACCAAGTGTGAGCTTGCCCTGAAGGAGGAACAAAAGCCAGGTGCGGGGGAGCGGAGCTGGTCAGGGCAGGTGCAGCCAGACACCTTTCCTGGGGACCCCTATCCTGTGGAGGTGGGGGCACCCGCAGGACGGTGCTGGGTTGTGGGTGGTTCCAGCTGGGAATCTTCCTCCTGTTTGGGGTGCTCTGGGGCCTTCTCCCCAGAAGGCGGCCGGGAGGCCCAGGGTGCAGGCTCGTCTGCTGTGGGTCTGCCTCCCGGGTGCCTCAGGACTGTGCGAGCCGGCTGCCTGGGGATCTGGCTGCTGTTGTCTTGCTTGTCGGCAGTCAGGAAGGCGCGGGTCTCGGGGATCTGGGGTGAACGCGGCCGTCTGTCCATGCACTGCTCCCCCTGCTCAACCCTGCAGTCCTTTCCGGGTCTTTCCCAGGCTGTTGGGAATTGGGGCCCTAAAGCTGGTGGGAGTTGGGGGAGGATAGCTACCCCCTTTCCCTTGGCTGTGTTCCTCCCTGCCCCACAAAAAAGCCTCTCTCAGCCTGCGACAGAACATTCCTGGTCTCCAGTAGGCAGGTGCTGACGGACCTGCCTCCAGGGCCCCTGAGCCTTGCTTTCTGCCCACACTTGGCCAGCTCCGCACAGATGCACTCTCCTGGCATAATTCCTCCCAGCCTCCCCCAGCCCTTTCCCCCAGCCTCCCCCACACACACATCCGTGGTTGATCCTCGCTGTACTAGACTGAGCTTGGCCTGGGGGCTTGCAGCTCTCTGCCCACCAGGGCTGTAGGCCCCTGGAACTGGGCACTGCCCAACCCAGGTAGGCCTAGGCAGGCACGTCCCTGTCGGTAGGAGGGGGATGGGGACAGACACCATCCTGTCTGCCAAAGGGAGTTACCCCGAGAGCCCCTTAGGGAGCATGTGCAGAGCTGGCCGGCCGGCTGGCTAGGGCCTGAATCCAGCCAATGGCCTTGGCCCTAGTTTGCAACCAGGTTGTTCTTCCTGTAGCCCTGGGGTCACAGGGTGAAGGTTCCTGGCCTCTTTGTTCTGGAATTTGTCCTGATGAGCAGGAGATCAGGATCCTCACACACAGAAGGGGGAGGGTCAGGTGGAGCTGATTGCTCCCCACCCTACCCCACCCCACCCCACCCCTGTGCCACAGGGCCCACCCAGGGTGGGTATGTAACAACAATGGAAAATAAATGCCCGGCCTGGTCAGCCAGATGCCTGTTGCTGGGGTGGGCTGCCAGCACCTCCCCCACCCCCCAAATTGCTGAGCTCAGCGGCAGCAGCCTGTGGAGGGGGTACTAGGGGTGCTGAAGGCCCTGCTCTGTTGTCCCCTCGGAGCTGTCGGTGCCACCAAGCAGGTGACAGCTTTGCCTTTGCTCTCCCTCCTGTCACTCTGTTCCAGGCACTAGACTAGATAGATTGCTTTTTAATGAGCTTCCTGAGAGGCCGAGTAGCCGGGCCTGTGCGTGTACGTGGGCCTGCCCCGAAGTCGCCTTGCGCCGCCCTGGTGGTGGGCTGGGCTGCCGCTCTCCCCAGTTCAGTGGCCCGGCACCTGTCAGGAAGGAGCGGGCCTGCCCTCCGTGCTCCTGTCCTCCTGCGAGCCAGGGGTTGGTGGTGCCTGGTTTCATGAGTCTCGGATGTCACCCTCACCTCCTTCCAGTAGAGCCAGGTCCCACCCTCCCGTGGACGTGGCACGCCCCCAGCTGGGGTCTGAGGAGGGGTGGCCCTGGCTCCTAGAGCTGTCCTGACACGGCCCTTGGGGGTCGGGGCCCCGGTGAGGACCCTTTCCTTCTCTCAGGCCGGCACACTGCAGGACCTGGGCAGGTGCCTTTCTGTCACGAGGGGCACTTGGAGAATTTCTCCGCCAAGAATTTCTCTCCCAGCTTCTGAGGCCAGGTCTTCTTGTGCAGGAAATGAGGTGCTCCTCGCCCTGATCTCCTGGGTCAGGCCGGGCATTCTGAGGCCTGTGCTGAGGAGACGCATGGAGGTGGCAGGTGTCCTCCTCCTTGGGATGTGCTCCCCGGCCTAGAAGAGAGTAACAGGTGTGTGAGTGAGGCCTGTGTCTGTAGGGGGGAAGGGAGGGGGAGCTGCTGCACTTGCTGGCCTCAGCCGGGAGGGCTTGTAAGGGCAGGACTGGCCTTGGAGAGGGGCGGCTGCCCCTGGGCAGCAGGCAGGTGGCTGACTGTTGCCAGGAGCTACTTTGGTGAGTGTCTCAGCACCCCACACCCCTGTGTCGCCTTGTGGGATTGGGTGGTGCCCTCAGGGCCAGAGCCCTCCTTCCTCCTTCCGTCTGCCTGATGGGGCAGGAGCCAATGCCAGGTCTTGCCTGGGTGGCCCTGGAGTCACGTAGGCTTCATTTGGGACCTGAATGTGGCTTCTGGGCCACCTTCATGGGCCCCTGGCTTGGCCCCTGGAGTGTCCTGGCTGCGGTGCTGCCTGCGGAGACAGCGTCCTTGCAGGAGGCGCCGCGCCCAGAAGCTCCTGCGTCAGTAGAGTGTGCCCTCGGCTCTGTGCCTCGTCTCCGGCCCCATGCCCTCCCTCCACCATCCTGAGGTCCTCAGGTTCCAGAAATAGGCCTGTGCTGCCCTCCGCCCAGCTTGCCCTCGTCTCTTCCCACTGCTCGGCAGGCTACCCCTCTCCCGCGGCCCAGCTCTGCTCCCTGCGCCCAGGAAGCCTGCCCTGGCAGCACTCGTGGTGCCCTGCATCCTGTCACGTCCAGAGAACGCTGGCACCACAAGAATCCTCTCACCAGGACCCACAGCCGCCCTGGGAGCTGTGCTCCGCAGGCTTCACCCGGACAGGTCGGGCTCGGCCTTGCGTGCAGTGCCAGCCCCAGAGAGACACAGCAGCTCCCGCCTGGCCTTCCCGTCACTGCTCTGTGCTCAAGGGGACCAGCCCGCCTTTGCCTGCAGCGGGGAGGCGCCACCCGCCGCACAGGGCTGGGCAGTGGACAGGGCCCGCCTGAGGGGCCTGGGTGGGTGTCACAGTGGCCTGAAGCACCGAGAGAGCACTTGGGTTGAGACAAAAAGAACCTGAGGTCAAAATGTTCAGAATTACATTTTCATTTTTTAAGAAAAGGGAAAAAACATGTTTTTCAGCAGCTGCATGAGAACTTCCTTCCGAAGCAACCTTTCAAACGGTTTGTGGATGGTGCTTTTCCATGGGCTCTGGCTTGTGAAGTCACGCGCTAGACCTCGTGTGTCCTACAGCGCCGGGGACCAGGACCTGTGTCCTCAGCGGCACTCCTCTGTGAAGCCGGGGCCGTGCAGTGCCGGACGCGCGTGTGGCCTGGCTCTGGTCCGGCCTTGTCCACCCCTGGCTCAGCTGTCCTGTGGGCCCAGCTCCCAGCCGGGGCCCGGACCGGGGGAGCCAGCAGGCGTTTCTTTCTTGGCGGGAGGCCTGAGAAGCGTGGCGGCTGCGCTGGGGAGAGGTAGGCGGCTGGTGAGGGCGTTTGTTGTCCTGGAGGGCCCTGGTCTTCCTTTCACATCCCTCCTCCTCTGTCGTAAGGGCGGCTGGTGGTAGATCACTGGGAGTCGGGTGTAAAAGAAAAGCCTCCCCTTCTCCAACATCCCCGTTCTCTACCATTGAAACCGTAATAGAACTTCTCTGAATCTCCGTGTCACTGAGCATAGCCGTGCAGGCAGGCCCGCTGGCCCCTGCGTCCTCCGCCAGGCCCCGCCGCGGCTGCAGTGAGCGCCGGTGTGAGTGTTCCGCATGGCTCCGTAGCTCCGTCCGGTTTCCTTTTAAATTCCTGGGAGTGGAACCTCTGAGGGGATGGTGGGGTGGCTAGAGGCTCTTCAGCAAGTCTGTGCCTGTGTGTTGCCTCTGGTGGCTGGGTGCCTGTCTCGGCAGCACCCCGTGGGACTGAAGCGTGCATGGGAGCCTGGCTCTGGCTCCCTCACACTCGGGAGTGCAGGGGAACCTCGCTGCTCAAACCTAAATCGTTCCAGAAGGCGGTTCAAAGGAGAGATTTGTTTGAAAACCGAATCTTTTTTCCCATTAGAAACAATGTAAATTGAATTAATCCATTCCAGATTGCCAAATGATTCCCTGTTTTACCCTTTCTCATATACAGTACATGTCTAATGTGCTGTTTAATCTATAAATTTATGGAACCACCCCCTACTAGCCTTAAACGGATCCCTTTCAGCCCTCAGTCCAGGGATGCAGCATCTTAGCTTGTCCACATATCTCTGCCTCCCAAATGCAGTCACTGGCTAACTGCTATTCCTTTAGCCAAATCAACAAGTTTTCCTACCTCTTCCATTTGCCTGTGAACTTTGTTTTGTGAGCACTTTTACACCCTTAGCCACATGAACACTCTTTTTTTAAAAAATATATTTGTATTGATTTCAGAGAGGAAGGGAGAGGGAGGGAGAGAAACATCAGTGATGAGAGAGAATCGTTGATCGGCTGCCTCCTGCACGCCTCCTATTGGGGACCAAGCCCACAACCTGGGCATGTGCCCTTGACCGGAATCGAACTCGGGACCCTTCAGTCTGTAGGGTCTATCCACTAAGCCACACCAGCTAGGGCAACATGAGCACTCTTGATGGCCTCTTTATGTTTTAAAATTGCGCTGATTTTTCATTGCACCAGCAACAAAAGCAAAAATAGACACAAAAATATTCATGCTTTCCTGAGATGCTAAGGACTTCAGGTTTAGGAATAAACCAGGTTTAGGAGTGAAATCGACTTCTCTCCTGGGTTTGTGGCCTGGGAGAGGCTTTTTGTTGTGGGTTGTATCCACATGAAGGGCTGTCAGGTTGAGAACTGCAGTTCTGTTAGGAAATGGAGACATTTTTCATTTGGCCCCGGCCCCACAAGGCAGGCGTGTGATGTTGGCCCCATTTTCCACAAGAAAGCCAGTCAGGGCCCAGGAAAGCCGGGGAACTTGCGGAGTCCCCGGCCTGGCAAGCCTGCAGCTGGCCCGGTGTCTGTCTGTCCCAAGCCGTGTGCCCGGCCAGCGTTCAGCTGCCGCTGGGAGGCTGCTGGTGGGTGAGAACAGTGGCCAGCCCTGGGGCCGGCCAACTAGGCCCAGCACGGGGGCTCCCGCTGGGCAGCCCTGGGAAGGCTCCGGGGAGGGCTCAGTTTACGGGAACCATCTGCAGCCTCGCTGGACCCTGATCGGGCCACACCCTGGACTCTGGCCGCACCTGTGAGGCCCGCTGGCGGCGGCTTAGACAGTGTGGTGCCCAAGCAAGGCCTTTGGGCAGCAAGGCATGCCTCTCCCGTGGACGGGGCATGGGAAGTTGTGTCATCCAGGCAGGACGTGACTCACCTGGAGAGCACACGAAGCCGCCAGGGGCTGGGCTCTCGCCTGACATTTTCTGAGCATTTCTCCTCACAGGACAAAACCGCACGCAGCCTCTCGCTGCCAGCACTCACAGGTGAGAAGGCATGTTTGTAAGAAGGTTTTTCTCTTTCAAGACTGTTGTTCTTGCCTCTTCCAGAACTCAGTTGGCTCTGTCTTCCTGTGACGTTTTTGCTGTCTGTGTCTTTCTTTCTTGGGGACTGGGGGTCATGGGGGATGTTATTCAGGAAAAAAGTACCAAGCTTGGCTGGGGCCACAGGGGATGAGATGCTGCCCCAGCCACAAAAATAGGCCAGCAAGTGAGTGGTGATGGCAGGAGGTGTGCCCTGGAGTATCTGAGGGTTTTGCAGGATGAATAGGAGTACACAGGAAGTGGTGCTCTGGAACCAGTTAGGTTTCTAGACACACCCTCTGACACACACAGCCACTTGCAGGGACAGGCAGGGCCCAAGAGGCAGTGGGGTGGGGCAGTGAGTAGAGAAGGGCTCTCCCAGAGGGGCAGGCAGAGGCCCCGAATGCAGGCCTGTCTGGCTGTGGGACTGGTGGCCTGACAGTGTCCCCTTCTGGTGTGACATTGTCCCAGACCCCAGCTTACAGGGCCAGGTCTTTGGGAACAGTGTGGGGTACACATATCCGCAGGCCAGTTAGAGAACTGGCTCCAGACCGCCGGCTGCGGTGGACAGTTAGCCGACACCAGGGTCAGCCGCAAGGACGCCCCTAGCTGTGGAGCCCACACACCCTGCCAACCTCGCTGGGGCCTGGGGCCTGTTTCCTTGATGGCAGCCTTTTCATGGCCGCCAGCTGTGCCTGCCCAGTGTGAGGGTGGGTGGCCTTCCCGGCCCGTGGGTGGCCTGGGGGAGCTGTTTCAAACCCCCTCCCCTCAACCTCCCACTGCGGGGGTGGGGGGGGTGTTCACTCAGCCAAGCACCCTGGGTCTGGGGCCCCAGCTCACCAAGGGCTGCTGTCGGGACAGACGTGCCCTGAGTTTCACAAAAACCACTGCAGGGCCTGCGCCCTCGGTATGGACGGGCTCTGAGGCACCAAGCGGGCGGTGTACGTGGGATGTGGCCCCAGAGTTCCATCTGGGCAGCCCAGGCAGCCACTCTGGGCCCCAGCCGGCCCGGGCGGCCTCTCCCCTGTGCTGGAGTCCGAGGTCCGTGGGCAGCACATGGAAACCATCTCTGAGCCCAGGCCCCATCTCTGCAGGGGATGTACAGCTTCTCGTTTGCCTAAGGCACTTGTGGCCTCTCCAGCCCCATGTCTGTCCATGTCTTGTTCTGCAGTCGGCAGCTCACAGGCCTGCTGCCAGGTGTGGAGCCCTGGGCCTCGCCTGTGTGGTGGGTCCTCTGGGGCTTCCCACACCCTTCAGGAGGCTGGCGGGGCGGGGGGGGGGGGGGGGGCGGGGGGCACCCTGGGGAGCACAGCATGGGGCCCTGGGAAGAGGTGGGAGCTCTGACGTTTGAGCAGGTGCAACCGCCCCAGTTTGTTTGTATGGGGAACACGCATCAGCCCAACGCAGGGACCAGCAAATCCGTAATTGTCTGGCATGACGATGACTAGAGAGATTAAAAGTCTGGAGTTAACTGTTTATAAGCCTGTAGAATTGGAGGGGGTCAGACCAGCACCCCTGCAAGGGGCCTCATGCCCTGGGGCTGACAGTTGAACCTCAGCTCTTGAGTCGGAGCTGTCCTGCAGCCCTGGCCCAGCCCTGAGCACGGAGGCCTCGGTGTGAGGTGGGCAATGCTCAGGTGGCCCTGCTCAGCCTGCCCCGGGGCCACATGCAGCGGCTGTGGGAGGACTTGGTGTGCACGCGGTCAGCTCCTGGAACTTCTGCCCGCCTCCACCTGAGTAAGGACTGGTGGTCCAGGGCGGCCTGGCAGCCAGCAAACAGCCCCAGCAGGTGGGAGAGCAAGGCCCTTCCTCAGAGCCAGAAGCCCGTGACCATGGAGGATGGGGGTGGGGTCCCAGCTCTGCCACTCGCAAGCTCTGTGACACACGTGCCTCGGTTTCCCCTCTGTAGGACGGGCGCGCTGTTAGTGCCTGCTCACAGGAGGTGCTGGGATTGTGCCTGGCGTGAGGACTGTTGGACAAGAGGCTGCAGTTCCCTCTGAGAGCACAAGGCATGGGCTCCTGACCCCCTCGGGGTCGTCAGTGCGAGGCCCGCAGCTCCCCCCCAGCAGCTGCTCCTGCGGCGGGGCCCCCTCACCTGTCCGCCCTCACCTGTCTGTGGCAGGGCCCCCTCACCTGTCCGCCCTCACCTGTCTGTGGCAGGGCCCCCTCACCTGTCCGCCCTCACCTGTCTGCGGCGGGGCCCCCCTCACCTGTCTCCGGCGGGGCTGCCCAGCACTTTCCCGGAGGTCCTTCTGGGCCACAGAGCAGCTTTAAGTTGGCAGGGGTCCCTGTGGACCAAGGCACCCAGCTGGGGAGGTGGTCCTTGCTTGGCACAGCAAGGCTGAGCGGCCCTTCCAGCCCCTCTTGCCCATCCTGCACCCCCAGCCTGAGCCCTACGTCTGGTTACTGTCCCTCTGCTGGCCAGGCCAGGGGTGGCCTGAGGTGATGCCCAGCCTGGGGGTGGCAATAGTGCCAGAGCTGCCAGTGGGGTGGTAGCGCAGGTCTCAGAGCACCCCGGCTGGGGGCAGGGTGGCTGGCGCTCCTGCCCCTCCCAGGGGCCGTCCCAGGTCATTGCCGGAGGAATGCTCCTTCAGGTGTGCCTGGGGGTGCTGGCCTGCGCTTCATGTGGGCTCTGGTCACCGGCCTCCCCCAGCCCCCAGCTTTGAGCTATGGCCAGGCAGCTGGCATAGGAGCCTCACCCTGGGGGCCCTTCCATGGCTGTGGCTGTTGAGGTAGCTCAGGAACCCCAGCCTGGTTCTGTCACAGACCCTTTCACGTCTTTAATTTAACAGGTTTCACTGAGCCCTCACTCCATGCAGTCTTGAGAGGGACACTGACATAGGCCCACCCCCACCCCCACCAGGGCTCCCCGCTGTGTCTGAGGGGCAGCTCAGGGTGGGGAAGCCCGGGGGGTCTTGGCACCTCCCTTGGGTTATGCTGGTGGCCCCACTGAGTTCACGGTGCCGGGAGCCGGTCCATCCTTGCTGTTTCAAGGGACCTGGCATATATGGCATACTGTTCTTAATATGTTTGCTCCCCTTAGTGCTATGTGTTTTAACGAAGGTCACCTCTCAGAGAAAGGTTGTTTCCCCAGGTAGGGATTTTTCCCTGAAGTTAGGGAGGGAATAAAACCCCTTAACTAAGTGCCAGGCGGGTAGTTAATCACTTTAACTACAAACAATCATGCTTAAGCTACATAATCTTTACTCCCTGGAATGGAGATAAGAAACGCCCTAACCTTTGAAATAGAGATTGATAGGATTGAATCAACTGGTATAAATACAGATGTAACAAGACAACAGGAGACAGAACTTAGAAGATAGAACCTAGACACAGAACCTACACAGAACCTAGAGACAGAAGAACTTCGCTGGAGAGAACATGGCAAAAGATCCTGGACAGAAACTGGCCAAGGAACCTAGAGACAGAACCTAGAGACAGAACCTGGCTACTGAACCTGGATAGAACATGGCAAGAGAACCTGACTAGCACCTGGTGACCGAACCTGGCTGGGGAACCTGGCTGGAGAACCTAGCAATAGAACATGGACACAGAACCTGGCTGGAGATCCTGGCTAGGCTGCTGATCAACTGAATGCTGTCTCCATGTCATTCCTTCTTCGCCGACTCCGTCCGCACCTTTGGGGACCCCTGGACCTGCTGGGGCAGGACCCCAGCATCACGGGAGCAATAGGAGGCCCCGATACCCTCTGGTGGCATTTCTGCTGTCCATCTGCCAGGCCAGGCGCTGGTTTTCTTCAAGGGATGTAGGTCAGAGTCCCTTCGCGCGCACCTTGCTCTGGCCTCCAGTGGCCACTCAGCCCTGGCCCACTGCCTCAGGGAGGTCTGCAGCCCTGGCTGTGCTGCCCCCCCTGGCGGGGCCGCCTGGCAGCTATCTTCCTGGAACCAGGCCTCAGTGCAGGCAGCGCTCCCAGGCCTCCCGCCCCAGGCCGCATCCTGGGCCCAGTCTGTTGCCCAGAACCAGCCAGTCTCCCTGGGGGCCAGAGGGGGTGCTCAGGGCCATGGACATTCAGGACTAGACTATGCCAAGTGTCGGACAGTCCAGGTAATGACGTCACGTAGCAACGCCGGCTTCTCTCTAGCGACTAGCCTCCTTGCAGTTTCCTCAGCCCAGGAACACAACTTGCTTTGTAGCCAGGTGCAAACATTTTACACTTTAACCAAATGTCCGTGAAGCGTTTTCCTGTGCCTCATCTCATTTGACCCTCACAGAAGTCCTGGAGCAGGTAGATGGGAGACTCAGTGGAATCCCATTTTCTTCTCATTAGCCGGAAAACTGAGATTTAGAAACTTGACCTGACTGAAAAGAAGAAATGGTGGACCTTGAAAATGACTTCAGGTTTTCTCACTGCACAGAATATAGTCAAACACTGCTGCAGTTAAATATTTTACCCTTTGTCTCCCTGTGTGATCTACAATAATGATCTGCTTTGTGTTGATATTTACTGCTGTGCTGCTGACAATTACCTGAAAGAGAAGTTGGGGTGCTTCACTGGGCTGGAAAAAGTTTAGCTAAATCAGAAAGCAGGTCTAATTAAACAAGTTCATTCTACATATATGAAAGGCTAAGTTGACTCGCACATGCACAATACATATAAAGCTCTCGCTGGCGCCAGTCACAGGCGTGTGTTTCCATCTGTCATTGTCGATCGTGAATTTGGTTGACACTTCGATTATAGAGAAAAGGCGAATAGCGATATTAAAATATTTCTTCTAATTAATTTCCTTTCCATGTGCACAAATTCATGCACCTGGCCACTAGTTTTAAACATTTGCCTTAAGTTCCTCCCATAACAGTAGCACCTGTGGTAGCTCAGGAACAGAGGGAATCCTGGCCTGGGCCCAGCACCTCCCTCGCTGCCCCTCTGAGGCGGCTGGAAGCCTTCTCACAGTGGCCACTGCGCCTGAGGGGTCAGGCGGGCTGGGCCCAGCTGATTTCCAGGGGCTGCAGGTTCCTGAGGGGCAGGCTGGCGGCTCAGGCGGGAATGCTTCTATGGGACTTGAGTATTCGTGGAGTGGACCTGGTGGGCACCACGGAAGCTGCCTTCTGCGTGGTCCCGACAGGGGGCCCAGGGCAGTGTGCTGCCTCCAGCTGCTCGTGGCTCCATTCATGTGGCTGGTGGAGGAACAGGCCAACCCTGAGGCTGAGCTCAGCCATGGTTTCCACAGTTGCCGGCCCCACGCTCTGGTGGGTAGAGCCACAGCCTCAAACTTGCACACAACGTCCCCAAGATTGGGACAAGCACCTCCGCCTCTATCCTGTGTGGATTGCCCCCTTGGGGCTCCATGGCTCCCAGCTCCTCCCACCCACACAGCTGTGCGCACCTGGACAGCGGGAGCAGGCCACTGCTGCTGGGGGCGTGGTCGCAGCCTCTCCTGGGCTGGCCATGTGGCCCAGGCTTGTGTCCAGTTTGTGATCTGTGCTCCCTGTCACCACGAAGCAGAGACATCCCGGAGCAGTGATCTTGGGGCGGGGCTGTGGGCTGCACGGCTGGCCAGGCTGCAGAGGCCCCAGTGGTGAGCGGCCTTTCCCCTTACAAGTGGCTGGCACTTTGGGGCGTGCCCTCCTGTTTGAGGTTCCTCCCCACTATCCCCCTTTAGGCACCGAGCAAGTTTGCACCCCATGCGGGGCCGCCCCTGGCCCTGCCCTCAGGGCCAGCCAGGTCATGAGAGAATGTGTCTTCAAGGAAGAGTTTCTGTTGCTGCAGAATTGGCGGGAGGGGGGGGAGAGGCGGGGGGTGGCTGGAGTCTGCCTGTGGCCCCTCGTGTCCCCATCCACACCGAGGTGGGGGCGCTGATGCTGGGCTCTGTGGGAGGCTGTGTGGGTCAGGCACCTCGGGCTCCCTCCTCCTGCCTTCCAGGAGAAGGGGCCTGGCTAATGGCGAGGACAGTGAATCGTCCGCACTCCTGACAGGCCTTATGGGTTGTGGGCGCTCCCTGTGTCTGCGTCACCTCTACCCTCAGCACACCCAGGCCTGGAGGTGGGTCTCCAACAGGCGGTGCTGCTCGGGGCAGAGCTAGCTATGCGGTGGGCGCCTCCACGGGATGCCTCACAGGGCCTGGCGATGCCGGGGCTATTGTGAGGCTCCGAGGCTTGTGCACCGTGCCCCCCGAACAGATGGATTACAAATGGGCCACTGAGAGATGCTGGTGTCAGGAGGCCCCTTTCCCATGGAGGGAAGGGTCTTGGGGACGAAAGCCTGCCACAGGAGTGGCTCAGCAGCTGAGCCCACCCCCACGAGCATGGCACCACCTGACACACCCCACAGACGCCCCCCAGGTAGACACACACCCACCACCCCACAGACACCCCCCAGGTAGACACACACACCACCCCACAGACACCCCCCAGGTAGACACACACACACCACCCCACAGACACCCCCCAGGTAGACACACACACACCACCCCACAGACACGCCCCAGGTAGACACACACACACCACCCCACAGACGCCCCCCAGGTAGACACACACACACCACCCCACAGACACCCCCAGGGAGACACACACACACCACCCCACAGACACCCCCCAGGTAGACACACACACACCACCCCACAGACGCCCCCCAGGTAGACACACACACACCACCCCACAGATGCCCCCCAGGTAGACACACAGACGCCCCCCAGTAGACACACACACACCACCCCACAGACGCCCCCCAGGTAGACACACACCCAGGTAGACACACACACACCACCCCACAGATACCCCCCAGGTAGACACACACCCAGGTAGACACACACCCAGGTTGACACACACACACCACCCCACAGATACCCCCCAGGTAGACACACACCCAGGTAGACACACACACACCACCCCACAGATATCCCCCAGGTAGACACACACCCAGGTAGACACACACACACCACCCCACAGATACCCCCCAGGTAGACACACACCCAGGTAGACACACACCCAGGTTGACACACACACACCACCCCACAGATACCCCCCAGGTAGACACACACCCAGGTAGACACACACACACCACCCCACAGATACCCCCCAGGTAGACACACACCCAGGTAGACACACACACACCACCCCACAGATACCCCCCAGGTAGACACACACCCAGGTAGACACACACACACCACCCCACAGACACCCCCCAGGTAGACACACACCCAGGTAGACACACACACACCACCCCACAGATACCCCCCAGGTAGACACACACCCAGGTAGACACACACACACCACCCCACAGACACCCCCCAGGTAGACACACACCCAGGTAGACACACACACACCACCCCACAGACGCCCCCCAGGTAGACACACACACACCACCCCACAGACACCCCCAGGGAGACACACACACACCACCCCACAGACGCCCCCCAGGTAGACACACACACACCACCCCACAGACGCCCCCAGGTAGACACACACCACCCCACAGACACCCCCCAGGTAGACACACACACACCACCCCAAAGACGCCCCCCAGGTAGACACACACCCAGGTAGACACACACACACCACCCCACAGACGCCCCCAGGCAGACACACACACACCACCCCACTGACGCTCCCCAGGTAGACACACACCCAGGTAGACACACACACACCACCCCACAGATACCCCCCAGGTAGACACACACACACCACCCCACAGACGCCCCCCAGGTAGACACACACACACCACCCCACAGACACCCCCCAGGTAGACACACACCCACCACCCCACAGACACCCCCCAGGTAGACACACACCCACCACCCTACAGACACCCCCCAGGTAGACACACACCCACCACCCCACAGACACCCCCCAGGTAGACACACACCCACCACCCCACAGACACCCCCCAGGTAGACACACACCTACCACCCCACAGACACCCCCCAGGTAGACACACACCCACCACCCCACAGACACCCCCCAGGTAGACACACACACACCACCCCACAGACGCCCCCCAGGTAGACACACACACACCACCCCACAGACGCCCCCCAGGTAGACACACACACACCACCCCACAGACACCCCCCAGGTAGACACACACACACCACCCCACAGACGCCCCCAGGTAGACACACACACACCACCCCACAGACACCCCCCAGGTAGACACACACACACCACCCCACAGACGCCCCCAGGTAGACACACACCACCCCACAGACACCCCCCAGGTAGACACACACACACCACCCCAAAGACGCCCCCCAGGTAGACACACACCCAGGTAGACACACACACACCACCCCACAGACGCCCCCAGGCAGACACACACACACCACCCCACTGACGCTCCCCAGGTAGACACACACCCAGGTAGACACACACACACCATCCCACAGATACCCCCCAGGTAGACACAGACACACCACTCCACAGACGCCCCCCAGGTAGACACACACCCAGGTAGACACACACACACACCACCCCACAGATACCCCCAGGTATACACACACCCAGGTAGACACTCACACCACCCCACAGACGCCCCCCAGGTAGACACACACCCAGGTAGACACACACACACCACCCCACAGACGCCCCCCAGGTAGACACACACACCACACCACAGGTGCCCCCAGGTAGACACACACCCAGGTAGACACTCACACCACCCCACAGACGCCCCCCAGGTAGACACACACACACCACCCCACAGACGCCCCCCAGGTAGACACACACACACCCAAGTCAACACACTGTCAACCAAAGGTTGTTGCCCACAATTACAACACCAACAGGAGCCCCCTCAGGCCTAAGGTGCCAGGCACCCTGTGGGCCCCCCCCTCCCGGGAGTGGCTGCTCCTGACGGGAAAGGCACTACAGGAGGCTGACGGGGTGATGTCCCTTTGTCCAGCACAGCCGTCCTGTGTCCCCCTCCTGTCTACCCACCAGTGCGGTCGGGAGGCCGGGCGGGCGGGCTGTGGGCATGGTGTACACCCAGCTTCACTTGGAGTTGAGCAGCTTGAAGAACTGTCAAGGCTGTTCAGTAACGGGGCCCCTGCCTCCCAGCCCAGGAGACTCGATGCCACTTGGCCTGTACCAGTCCTGCCCTCAGCCCATGCTGGGGTTAGAGACAGGCTGTGATACTGGCTGTGGGAACCTCGGGTCAGAGTGTGTGTGTGTGTGTGTGTGTGTGTGTGTGTGTGTGTGTGAAATTTTGCAGAAGGTATGGAGGAAGGCAGCCCTTCACCTGGTGATGTTGGCAGACTGGCCCAGCCCGCACAAGCAGAGACCAGGCTGGGTGTCGGGTGAGGGTAGGCAGGGCTGGTGTTTCTGCTGCTGCAGACCTTCCTCCACCCCCATCCCCTGCAGGTGGCAGCGAGGGCAGGGCCGCGAGGGTGAGGCCGTGAGTTTTTCTGCACAGCCTGCTTGTCGGCCTCTGCCCCCCAGCAGCTAGGGCCATCCTGGCTCCCCCGTGGGTCCTATGCACTCCTCACCGGTGTGCCTTGGGCACATAGGAGCCCTGCTGCCCCGGCAGTGGTGCCAAGTGGTAGCATCGGCCCCGAACCGAAGGATCGCAGGTTGGATTCCTGGTCAAGGCCGGTCCCTGGGCTGCAGGCTCAGTCCCTGGCCTGATAGGCCTCGTGTGGGAGGCAGCCCATCACTGTCTTTCTCTTTCTCACATTGATGTTTCCCCCTCTCCCCCTCCCTCTAAAACCCAGTGGGAAAAACGTCCTTAGGTGAGGATTAACTGTCTGTGTGTCCATATGACTGTGGGCCTGTTTCTCACCTGCTCAGTGGGGCTGGTGGTGGTCTCTCCGCTCACCTGAGGTGCGGGCCCTGGTCCTGTCTGTCCCGTCCGCCCTCCTGTCATAAGTCTGAGACTCGCGGAGCCCAGGGGCGGCGGTCATTCCCATCACTAGGGCCGGCTCACGGTTTGTCCTCACTTCCTGAAGCTTGTTGAGAGCATTGGGAAGGGCAGGCTGAGGCCCAGGCTGTCTCTACTGGTGACCCTGGGCTGTGGGGAGGTGAGGACTTCATGGGGCTGGGCTCACCAAGTCCAGGTGGGGTGAGGCGTGGTGCAGGGGGGCCCGGAGGGGGCTGCTGCGGAGCTCTGCTCTGTCCAGAAGAACAGATGGGGCTCCCACAGGTCATCCCTGAGTCCTGGGCCATGTCTGAGTACCCTTCTGCCCCGCCCAAGGCCTCCTCTGGTTCCATCGTCCCAGAGCACGCGTGTGGGGCCGGGCAGCCCAGGCTCCACGCCACCCTGCCGTGGGCGTGTCGGGTGGCTGTGCCCAAGGACTTCTTTCCTGAGCGCACGCCGCCAGCCTGGTCTGCCCGCCGCGCTCCGGGGAGAAGCCCTTTTCTAAAGTGTGGCCACATGTGAACAGCATCAAACGCAGTGTGACCGTTCGTAGCGCACAGGTCAGTGGCATTCGGTGCGTGCACATGGTTGGGGCGCGAAACCCCATCTTCTCAAACACTAAGTCCCCTCCTCCCGGCCCTCCGTGGCACTGCCGGCGGTTGGAGGCAGGCAGCGCTTGTGTTGTGTGACTGGCTTATTTCACTGACCCTGGTGGCTTCAAGGTTCACGTACTGCGTCAGGACTTGGCTCCTTGCGTTCTTGGATGGACACCCGGCTGGCTGCCCCTCGCTGTTGTGAATGTGCAGCTGTTAACAGCACACACGGTGCGGCCCTGCTTTCAATTCTCGTGTGTGTGTGTGTGTGTGTGTGTGAGTGAGTGTGTGTGTGTGAGTGAGTGTGAGTGTGTGTGTGTGTGCGTGTGTGAGTGCGTGTGTGTGTGTGAGTGCGTGTGTGTGTGAGTGCATGTGTGTGTGAGTGTGTGAGTATGTGTGAGTGTGCATGTGTGTGTGTGAGAGTGCATGTGTGAGTGTGTGTGTGTGAGAGTGTGTGTGTGTGAGTGAGTGTGTGTGTGTGTGAGTGCGTGCGTGTGTGTGAGAGAGTGTGTGAGTGTGTGCGTGTGTGTGAGAGTGTGAGTGTGTGTGTGTGTGAGAGAGTGTGTGAGTGCGTGTGAGTGCGTGTGTGTGAGAGTGTGAGTGTGTGTGTGTGTGTGTGTGAGTGCGTGTGTGTGTGAGAGAGTGTGTGAGTGTGTGTGCGTGTGTGTGTGAGAGTGAGTGTGTGTGTGTGAGTGAGTGTGTGTGTGAGTGAGTGAGTGTGTGTGCGTGTGAGAGTGTGTGAGTGTGTGTGCGTGTGTGTGAGAGTGAGTGTGTGTGTGAGTGAGTGTGTGTGTGTGAGTGAGTGTGTGTGTGTGAGTGTGCATGTGTGTGTGTGAGTGCGTGTGTGAGTGTGTGTGTGTGTGAGTGAGTGTGTGTGTGTGTGAGTGTGCATGTGTGTGTGTGAGTGCGTGTGTGTGTGTGAGAGTGTGTGAGTGAGTGTGTGTGTGTGTGAGTGTGCATGTGTGTGTGTGAGTGCGTGTGTGTGTGTGAGAGTGTGTGAGTGAGTGTGTGTGTGTGTGAGTGTGCATGTGTGTGTGTGAGAGAGTGTGTGAGTGTGTGTGCGTGCGTGTGTGTGAGAGAGTGTGAGTGTGTGTGTGTGTGAGAGTGTGTGTGTGTGTGAGTGTGTGTGTGAGTGTGTGTGTGTGTGTGAGTGCGTGCGTGTGTGTGAGAGAGTGTGAGTGTGTGTGTGTGTGTGAGTGTGTGTGTGAGTGTGTGTGTGTGTGTGTGTGTGTGTGTGTGTGTGTGAGAAAGTGCACTTGCTGGGTCGTGTGATAACCATGTTTAGTTTTTTGAGGCACCAGCACCCTATTTTACGTTGCCCCCAGGAATGCTTCGGGCTTCAGCTTCTCTATGTCTTCATAGCGTTTCTTACTTCCTGGCTCGGGCCCAAGGGCATTGCATACGGGTGCCGGGCTCCGCAGGCCCCCACGCAGGAGGCAGGTGTCCAGCAGAAGGTCTAGGAGGTCCTGCCGGCTGAGGTGTGGCACCTTCAAGTGCGCCTGTCCCTGCAGTGGTCTCAACGCGGACCCCCAACGGGCCAGGTCCCACCCCTGGGATTTCCCTCGTGGCCACTGCCGCTTCTGCCTGGCTCAGCATGGTCTGAGGCAACTGTGGACTAACTGGGCCCTTGGTGGCCACCAGCCCCTGCCCATAGGGCACTGCCTCCTGAAGCTTGCCACCCCCAGGCTGGGTGGTAATTCCTGCCCCTGGGCCGTCGGGAAGCAGCTGTGTCTGTGCTCAGGTGTGTGACTTGCTTTCCTTCCCTGGCGGCCTGAGGCTCTGCACAAGGGGCCTGGCCTCCCTGCAGCCAGGCAGCGGGGCTGGAGGAGGCTGGGCTAACGGCCAAGCCTGTGCGCCCTCCGATCCCTGCACAGGCCTTCTGTGGCCGCCGCTGCCCTCCCCTCCTCGCCAGGGAGGAGCGTGGCTGCTGGGAAGCCTCCCTGGCTCCGATCGAGGACACGGCCCCAGAGGTGGCCCCCGAAGTCGCCACCACTGACTTGGTCAGTTTCGTTCCAACCCCAAAACCTCAGCTGTGCCAAGCCCGACCCTGGCCCTGGGATGTGGGCAGGTGGACCAGGCTCTGGGAGGCCGGCCAGGGAAGGGGAGAAGCACCGGTGTGCGTGCCGTGCTGGCGTGGGGCCGGGCGTGGGGCCAGCGATGGGAGGAGGTTACCTGAGACAGGACGGGGGGGGGGGGGGGGGGGGGGCGGAGTCCCGCAGCCCGGCCATGGACAAGGAGGTAGAGTGGGGGGCCCTGGGCTGCCTGTCAGTGCACAGCAGGGCTCGGACACAGGAGGGGAGCAGCTCTGCCAGGACCCCAGGACCCATGGGGACAGGAAGCCCAGCTGTGCCCCGCTGAGCGCCAGGCCGCCCCAGGACCGTGTGCGTCAGGAGTGGGGGCCCGGTGGAGGTGAGTGGAGAGGACTGGGCCAGATGGGAGCCCGCCTGGGCAGCAGCTGTGCAGCTCCCCATCGGCGAGCCTGGCTCCTCTGGCAGTGACGTGGGCTGCGCCGACACCGCTGGCCCCGCCTGGGGCCTTGGTCCTGAAAGGGGCTGCGTCTTCAGGTAACGCCGGCCCCCAGGAGCCCTCGGAAGTGTGGTGCCGGGTGGAAGAGGCACCGAAGTGGGGACCCACCTGAGCTCCCAGCAGCTGGGTCCCCAGGAGCCTGAGGCGGCCTCAGCTTGGGCTTTGCCCACCAGACGCCTGGACAGACACACATGTCCAGGGGGAACCTCGACTGACCGAGTGGCTGTCCTGCCTATGGACGCCCTGAGGTGTCTGGGGCTCCCCGGTCGGACCTGCGGGCAGCTGGGCTGGCGCATGGTGTGGAGTCCAGGACCTGGCCAAGCCCTCTTCCCTTGAGCTGCCTCTTAGACGCCCCTGCGTCTCCTGCCCCCGTGAGCCAGCCTCTTTCCATCCGGAGCCTGTCAGCTGATGGCACCCGCCTCCCATGTGCCCAGTGAGTCACTGCCCTCCGCTGTGCCACAGCCGGGGGAGCTCTGACCCCACTGAGCCACGCTGCCCATCCACTCAGGTGTCCCCGCCTCAGCTCGGTGGGTCCCGTGGGCCCAGGCCCGCCTCGCCCTCCCCTGCCTCCCCCACAGCCTGGCACACCTGGCTGAGGACTCTCGGCCTGCTGCTCCGGGAGGCAGGGTCCCTTAAATTTCCCTCTAGTCCAGGCTGACGTGGCGCTGGGCCCACTGCTTCCTCATCTGCACGCGTGGGCGCCTGAGGACGTGGCGGAAGGTGGGCGGGGCCTCTGACCCCGCGACCATCTCAGCAGCCTGTGCGCGCCAGGGTCCCACCGGCACTGGCTCCCAGAACAGGCCCTGAGCTGGGCCTGGGGCAGCACAGGGGCCCGCGCTTCTCTCCCCGCCCCGGCCACCTGCCCTCTCTCCCTCCAGACGGGCCTGGCCTCCGGCAGCAGGTGCCGGCGTCCCGTGCGGCGTGGTCCTGGGCTATTGGGACACGTGTGTCAGGCCCAGGGAACGCTCTTCTGGGGCCTCTACTGACCAGACACGGGAGCTCAGTGCGTGCCCCTTGTGCACCGGGACCTGTGCCTGCGACACGGAGCCCGGGTGGATGTCCTGGGGCAGCCTGGCTGCCCATGTGTCTGTCTGACCTGGGCATTGGGGCAAAGGTGCCTCGTTGGATATTTCTTTCCTGTGATCTAGAAGAGTGTGCGAAGCGGATCATTTGTCCTTTTACAACTCGATAGAAATAGCCTGGCGTTTCCTTTGTAGGAATGTCCCCACACACACTTAGTAAAACGTCAAACCGACAAGTTGAAATAGTAAGAACTTAGGTGACGGGAGGTGGTTTCACTTTGCGTGTGGCACCCAGATCGTGTGTCATGGAAATGTACACCTGAAGCCTATTAACCAGGGTCACCCCGAAAAACGTACTTAAAAACCCTCGGCCCTCTCCCCGGACGCACTGATGGCTCACCTTCTGCCGTGTTGGCGCGTGCCTGTGCGCTAGCTGTTGCTCTGCACATCTGTATGTCTGGGCATAAATGGACTTGTGCCTTTTTTCCTTTTTTGCAGAACTGTTTGAGATTAGGCTGCGGGCATTCCACAATACTTGTAGGAAGATCATGAACTGCTTACCCCTGACTTTTCCTTACGGTTATGGGGCTGCGTATTTGGCAGCTTCTCCCTCTCCCTCTCCCTCTCCCTCTCCCGGTGCCAAGAGCTGGGGAGTCCATTCTGGCTGTTTCCCTTCTCAAGTGGCCTCCTCTCCGCCCCTCATGGCTGGGAGGCAGATGGGTACGGTGCGGTGAGGCCGTGGAAGCCAGAGACGCCCCGGGTTACCGTCAGGCCTTGCGCTCACTAGGGCAGAGCCCAGGCAGGTGGGAGGCCCTGGGGGCACCTGCTCCTCCCCCCCCCCCCCCCCCCCCCGCACAGACCCCTTGTCTGGGGCTGTCAGTGGTGGGCAAACACCAGCATGGATGCCCGAGAGCTGGGGGGTTTCGGCCACGGTACCCCCACCTCAGCGGTGTTAGGAATAAAGCGAGGGAATGCCTGCTGGGCCCCAAACCACATCACACCTGAGCCTCCCTCCTCCCATCCTGACCACAGGAGGCCTGGCAGGAGGGACCGCAGACTCTCCCAGGACCAGGGGTCACTCCCAGCTCATCAGGCAGGTACGCCCGCTCCCCTCAGGAGAAAGTGGGCAGACGCTGCAGTTAGCTGGGCATCAGGCGGCTTCTGTGAAGTGTGCTTTGAGGTCCCTGGGTTTCTGTCTACAGAGGCCACCGTTCCCTGGCCCACCCTGATGCCTGCGCCTGGGAAGGGGCAGGGTGGGCCCCTCCCCCCTGTTCAAAGGCCCCGTGTCCGTGTCCACGTGGGAGAGCCGCATGGGAGAGCTTGGGATTCCGGGAGGAGGGGTGTTGTGAGCTGTGGGGTCACCCCTAGAAGAGCCGGTCACTGGTGGTCTGTGGCCTAGCAGCCTCCCAGCGCCGCGTCTACACCTCCCGTGAGAAAAGCAGATGTGATCACGGCCATCAAGGGCTTTTAATCCTTTTGTGTGTCTGTTTTGTCATGCATCCTGGGTTTTATAAAATGGGGAAAATGCAAAACAATTAAAAGCAGGGCTCCAGAAACAAGCCCCTCTGAAGTCGCGGGGCATGGCTGGGCTTCAGCGCTGGGTCCGTGTGAACGCGAGGTGACATGGTGCTTTGGCTCATGTGCACACATGTGTGTGCTGCTGTGTCATTGCTGTTCCCACCTGGGCTCTGGGGGCAGGGCTTTGCCCGTCGACCAGCACAGGCCTCAGGAAGCAGTGCCCGTGGACAAATGAAGTGACTGCCCCGTGGTCTCAGGGCGGGTGGGGGGGCCTTGGGCTTCTCACAGGCATGGAGCCCACTTCCTGGAAGCGTGCCCTCGGGAGGAAAGGGGGCTCCGGGCCCCTGGCATATACTCCAAGGGCCTGCTGCTGGGGCACCCTTCTGCCACACCAGCCGACCAGGAGCCGTCGGGTGGACCCGTCAGTCGGGGAGGTTCCCACCTCCCCGCAGACCCACAGACACTGTGGAGAGAAGGGCTGGCGAGGTGCTGCTAAGCCTAAACTAGGAACACTTGTTATTTGTGTGTTTTTTCAAAAACTTGAAGTTTTTTTAAAGATTTTTTGTTTTAGTTTTGCTTTTTTTTTAGCGAGAGGGGAAGGGAGCAAGAAAGAAGAAATCTCCGTGTGTGTGTGTGTGTGTGTGTGTGTGTGTGTGTGTGTGTGTGTGAGAGAGAGAGAGAGAGAGAGAGAGAGAGAGAGAGAGAGAGAGAGAAACATCGATCTGCTGGCTCCTGCACGCCCCCTACTGGGGATCGAGCCCACCCAGCATGTGCCCAGACCGGGAACCCAGCCAGCAACCCTGGGGTGCACTCAGCCAGTGAGCCCCACCGACCAGGGCGGTGATTGGAATTTTGAAACAAGGACAGGAGTGCTGTGGCCCATCTGACAGCACTGTCCTCGCTCACGGGGCGAACGCGCCTGCCTCCCACTGAGACGACGTGCAGTCTGCTCTGGCGCCGGCCTTCGTCCGGGTCGGGTGCCCTCCTCTGCTCTCTGCCTGCCTCTCCCTCTCCTTCGACCTGCGCTCAACTGCCACACCTCGGCCTGCCTGGCCTTCCCTCCGGCAGGGCTCTCCCTCGCCTGGCTGCCTGGTCGCACCCCTGCCCTTCCCGGTGCCGCAGGAGGCAGGGCCGTGCCGCGTCTGTGTGGGCGGGAGGCGCAGGTCAGACTGCCGGGCCAGCCCCAGCCCGACAGCCAGGGCGCGGAGTGAGGTCGCTGGCTCTCTCTCTGTACTGCCCGGCCCTGGCCGCTGCTGGCCCCATTGCTCAGCCGCCTCTTACCTGTCGCCCCGGTGCCCACCTCCCCAGGAGGGAGGCAGCTCTGCTGGGCCTGGAGTGGGCAGGGCTCCAGAGGCCCCCCTGGACCTCGGGCTCCCCGACATCAGGGTCGCCACGGCCCGGCAGCGGTGTTTGGACCCACGAACAAAGCACATCCTTGTCCACGAGGACCTGGTTGTGGGCTGCACGGAGCCAGGGCCTAGGATGCAGAACCGCTGAGCCGCAGAGGCTTGCTCACAGCATGCGGGCTCTTTACGCCCCGGGCTTTATCTTCAAGGTCCTTGGTCACGCTGCACCCTGTCCTGACCCAGCCACCCTTGTCTCTCCGTGAAATGAACAAGGCCCTTCTCCATCTGCCCCTGCCGTTGGGGAGCGGTGCCCCTAGCCCTCGCTCCATCACCTCCTGCCCAGGGCCCTGGGGAACCGATCACTGAGCCGTGCCCACCGGGGAGCCCGGCTTGTGCCTTGTTGCCGGGGCGAGGGCCCGGAGGGCAATGCCGTGGACGGCCTTTGCTGACCACTGACAGCGTGCCCTGGGCCGCTGAGTGCCAGGGCTTCTCCTTCCCCAGCCCACTCCCTCCTGGCCATGGGACCGCTGTGGGGCCCGCTTCCTGGAGGCAGAGGGACAGCGCGATGCCCTCCCTGTGCCCAGAGCGGGTCCCAGATGGCTGCACAGCCCATGCGCCCTGGGCCAGCGCTCGCCACCCTGCGGACGCCTGCCCTCCCCCTGCCAGGCGCCACGGGCAGCAGAAGAGCCACCTCAGCAGCCTCCTTGCCTGTGCAGGGCCGTGGGGACGCGGCTCTCCACCCTCAGGGCACTGGGGCTGGGTGCCTAGGCCTGCCTTCTGGAGCAGCCGGTCTGTTGGGGGAGGGGAAACAAAGACCCTGGGGGTGGCACGTGGTGGCGGATGGGCGTGAAGCTGGGAGGGCTCTGCCAGTCCTGCTGCTGCACAGGCTGCCCTGGAGGCCGGCACCATGGCTCCCACTCAGGCTACGCTCACAGAAAGTGGCAGAAGCTCTTCACCCTGAAAGTACACTTTGTCGGCCAAGTCGCTGAGCACCGCCCCAGCCCCGAGCGCCAGGTGGCAGCAGTGGGGGGAGCCCCGGGGAGGCGGCCCTCCAGGGTGGGAGGGAAGCAGCGCCAGCTGATGCCTGGCTCGGGAAGAGCCGTGGTCGCTGCTTGGAGAGGCACTGAGAGCCAGCTGGTGAGCGCATGGTCAGTTCACAGCCACGGGGCCCCCGCAGGCCCAGCAAGCTGGCCACCCTCCCAGTTCCCGAAGATGACGTCCACGGTCCTCACCCTGCGGGGACCCTCCCCTTCAGCCAGGCGGGTGGGAAGGTGGAGGAGTCAGAGGAAGGGCTGAAGGCGGGAGCTGGCAGACACCAGAGGGGAGGGCGGCATTGCAGGCAGAGTGAGCACGGGGCAGAATTCAGGGACCCTTGCGATTTGGGGAACCCTGACTCCTGGTTTGGTACGAAGGCTGGCTGGGGCCCTCATGCTGCCCTGAAGAATCTTGGTTTTGTTTATAAAATTTTTAAAACTTTTCCTTATCAAGAAGTGCTTGGAGCATGTGACAGGACTTGTGTAACGTGCATAAGACACAGCGTGGAACACCTCGCCCTCCCGCCGCCCGAGGGACAGGGGCGTGGTCGGCGATGGCGCCACGGGCGTGCGTGCCCGGCAGCCACACCTTTTCAGAAACCGTCTCGGCGTGTGTGTGCCCCTCTAAGGAGGCTTTCCTTTACTTTTTATTTTTGGAAACTTGATAAACAGTGTCATTGTACTCTGTTAAATTTTCTTGATTTGCTTTTTTCCCCGCAACCTCCTCGTCATCAAGTTTACCCAAGTTGTGTGAGTGGCTGTGGTTGGTTCGTGTTTATTGCTGAGCGACATCCAGGTGGAACCCGCATCGTCACTGCGCACGGGCAGCCTGTCCACGCCGCCCAGCGCACAGCCGGGCTCCCGGGTGGCGTGTCACGGCCCGGGGAAGCCATGTAGCGGGGGGGGGGGGGGGGGGCAGTGGCAGGGACAGGGCCACCTTCGCACGTGCACAGCTGTTTGCCCTGCCCAGGTCCTCTGTCTGAGCTGTGAGCACCCCCAAAGAATGCCGAGCAGGTCTCATCCCGGCCAGAGCCGCCGGGTGTGGGTCCATCCGTGGGGTCTTTCCCACATCACACGTGCCCTCCCCTCACTTCTGGTCAGTGCCTTGCACCCCCTGGTGGCAGGCGATTAGCCAGAACAAACAGCCAGTGTGTCTGGGGACGTGGCTAATGGGCCAAAAAGCCAAGCAAGGGAGATGGACTAGGGCAGTGGTTGGCAAATTGCGGCTCGCGAGCCACATGCGGCTCTTTGGCCCCTTGAGTGTGGCTCTTCCACAAAATACCACGTGCGGGCGCGCACGTACAGTGCGATTGAAACTTCGTGGCCCATGCGCAGAAGTTGGTATTTTGTGGAAGAGCCACACTCAAGGGGCCAAAGAGCCGCATGTGGCTCGCGAGCCGCAATTTGCCGACCACTGGACTAGGGGCCTCTGGGTGGGGGGCAGCCCGGCCCAGGCTGTGGCCACAGTGGCTGCTGTGCGGTGGCAGCAAGTGAGCGAGGGCGGGCAGGCAGGCGAGGTGAGTGGAGGTGGGCAGGTGCCCGAGTCCCCGAGGAGGCCATGGGGGGGAGGTGTGGGTGCCGAGGAGGGCTCCTGAGCCCCTCCCGCAGGACCAGGCGGGACGGGGCTGGCCCACCAGCAGGTTCCAGAGCCCATCTGGCCTCTCCCACAGGCCTGTCTGGCAGAGAAGGTGTGGCACGCCCCATCCCACACCCTTCCTCGTGAGCCAGCCCTGCTCCCCAGACAGGCAGCCACCAGGGGCGCAGTAAGGAGAGGCCACCCACCTCAGCGCTCAGGTGGCAGAGGGGGAGCTGTGGGGTCAGTGAGAGGCTCTGGGACTGCTCACCCCTCGCTCCACCAGGGAAGGCAAACAGGGACCCGAGGCCCATGTGCATCTCCTGCCGCCTGTCGGTACCCAGTGCAGACGGCACCCCGGTGGCTCTCAGCGACTGCATCCGCGGGTCCTCGGGCACCAGACCTCCCGCAGAGCCGGTGGTCTGGCAGCAGGGGCACCTTCTGCGATGGGCTTCGGGCCCGCCAGCAGGGACTCGCCGCCTCACGCTCGGTGTGTGGCAGGCACGTCTTCTGCCGTCTGTGGCTGCGACTAGAGGGACCTGGAAGCAGGGGCCTCCCTCGGGCAGGGAGGCTCCCCCTGTCCTGGCTCTCCAGGCCCAGCTGCAGGCCACTGGGTGCCCTGACCTCAGAGCTGGCCTCTAGGCCTCAGGATGCGGGTAGCAGTGAGGCCTGGGTCCGCGTGTGTCGGGGCAGCGGGGCCCGCCACGCCCCCTCGTGGCGAGACCTTGGGTGAGGTGGCTGCAGAGCTGCCGGGCCCTGCCCTAGAGGTCACCTGGGGAGCCAGGCGGAGCCCATGTGGCCTTAGCTGGGGACGCATGTCTGCCAGGTGACATGCACGTCCTGGATGTGTGGGTCCAGGAAGAACCCCACACTCGTCTGTTGCCTGTGGGTGGGGTTCTGTGTGGCGGCCTCCCTGTGGGGCCTGGGTGGGCAGGGCTGGACGTGGCACCGACACAGAACCTCCCGGGAACGTGCACGCGTGTGTGCTGCGTGAACGCACGTGTGTCTGGGCGTGTCCTGTCTTGGCCTCTTGAGAAGCGGTTGTGGGGTCAGGATTCATCCCAGTCTCACACCTGGTCTCTGGGATGTTGGCCTTTGGTGGACTGACCGCCCTGGTGGCCCCATCTGAGGGCTTTCGCACCAAACCGGAGTCTGCAGGGAAGAGCCGGCCACACGCCGCCCCAGTGCTGGGGCCTCGAGAAGCAGGCCGCTGCCTCGCCTCTCGGGGCGGGTGTCCTCTCCTGGGGCTGGCGGTGTGAGGCCCCTGCCCTGAGCCCCCTTCTGTCTGGGACCCCTCACCCTTCTCAGTCTTGTCCCGGGAGGCACCATGACCTGGCTCAGCGCACACCCAGGAGCCGGCTCCTGCCCATCCACTCCCTGCCCCAGGGTGATGGCAGAGATCAGTGTGCAGTCACGGCTGTGACAGGCCCCAGGGGAAGCTGTGTCTGCAGAGCAAGGCTGCAGGGGGTCTGGCTGAGGCCTAGAGGAGGGGCCAGGCCAGCGATGAAGGAGCGAGGGGAGAGGCCAAGGGGAGTCCCAGGGGCAGGGAGGGACTCGAGGGTGCAGGTGGCCTGCGCTCTTCTCCCAAGGCAGTAAGAGCCACTGAAGCAGGTTCCGCAGGAGCTGGGGGTTCAGGTTTGGGCCACAAGCTACTCCCCCCGGAGGGGCTGGAACAGGAGTTGCCCAGGGCCCTGCCCACGCTGTGTGGAGGCCTCAGCGCGCAGCACCAGCCTGTGGCGGCCGGGGACCGGCTGGAGGCGGCCCGCTGCCCTGGCTGCACACTGCGGGACCCATCTTCCTGCTGCCCCTCCAGCGCGGGCCCTGCTGGGAGGGGAAGGGGTGCCCAGCCCCCTCAGGAAGGTGCTCAAGAACGCTGCCTTTCAGTGTCCTGGGGGTGCCCTCCTGCGGCTGGAATGCCTCCCTTGGTACCCCACCTTGTCCTTGCCACTACTGTGCCTACCCCCTGGGGCCTCTGACCCGTGATCAGACCTGGGCAATGCCAGCAGCACCCCCAAGGCTCTTCCAGACAGCAGTGTGAGGGGTGGCGGATGGGGGGTGCTCTTGTTGGGCCTCAGTGAGGAGGGCAGTGTGGGTGCCGTCTGGCGGGAGTGGTGTGTGGGGCCGAGTTGGCCCCTGCCTCCCACCCCACCGAGTACGTCAGCTCTGCCCACCCTGGGGCCTCTGACAACAGCGGGCGGAGCCCACACCCAGGCCTGTCCTGGGGACACCGGGGCCCCCAGCTCCAGGTGTCCTGCACCTGGGGCCAGCCATTCCTGTTCTGCAGGGACATGGTCACGATTGGCACCTGCCCCGGCGAGGTGGGTGCAGAGCTCCCTGGAGTCATTTCTCCCGTCGCACGGACACGCCCTGTGGACAGGGGTCCCGGCTCTGCGGGGCTGGCACAGTTCTTGGGAAACAGCACAGATTACGGATTGTAGCTCACGCTGGGGCCGCCCCCCGGACTTTCGGGAGCCTGGGCGTGGGTGTGCCCGTGAGGGGCCCCGCTGAGTGCCCTGCTGCGTGGGCCTGGGTGGCGCTGAGCCTGTGCTGTGAACAGCTCTTTAAGCCACTGGTTCTAAGCACACGGGCTCGGGGGACTCGGCGCTCCGGCCCAGCAGGTAAGACCAGGCTGTCCTGGGAGCCGTGGCCAGTGCAGGGCACCAAGGCGAGCGCCGCGTGGCCACACGCGGCCAGGACGGTGGCTGGGGCTCTCGTTTCTGGCCGTTTGGAGGTCTCGGCCTGAGGGTTCACCTCAGAGGTGAAGTCTGGGGCCCACAGTGAGACCCAGCATCAGACAGATCCAGCCCCCCGGGCCCCCCCTCCCCCGGCCCTATGTGCTCTGCACCTCACTGCCCGTCTCCCCTGTGTGCCCTGCGCCTCACTGCCCGTCTCCCCTGTGTGCCCTGCGCCTCACTGCCCGTCTCCCCTGTGTGCCCTGCGCCTCACTGCCCGTCTCCCCTGTGTGCCCTGCGCCTCACTGCCCGTCTCCCCTGTGTGCCCTGCGCCTCACTGCCCGTCTCCCCTGTGTGCCCTGCGCCTCACTGCCCGTCTCGTTGCAGGAAGTTCTACTACATCACGCTGCTGCGCGACCCCGTGTCCCGCTACCTGAGCGAGTGGCGGCACGTGCAGCGCGGGGCCACCTGGAAGACCTCCCTGCACATGTGCGACGGGCGCACGCCCACGCCCGAGGAGCTGCCGCCCTGCTACGAGGGCACGGACTGGTCGGGCTGCACGCTGCAGGAGTTCATGGACTGCCCCTACAACCTGGCCAACAACCGCCAGGTGCGCATGCTGGCCGACCTGAGCCTGGTGGGCTGCTATAACCTGTCCTTCGTCCCCGAGGGCCGGCGGGCCCAGCTGCTGCTGGACAGCGCCAAGAAGAACCTGCGGGGCATGGCCTTCTTCGGCCTGACGGAGTTCCAGCGCAAGACGCAGTACCTGTTCGAGCGGACGTTCAACCTCAAGTTCATCCGGCCCTTCATGCAGTACAACAGCACCCGGGCGGGGGGCGTGGAGGTGGACGCGGACACCGTGCGGCGCATCGAGGAGCTCAACGACCTGGACGTGCAGCTCTACGACTACGCCCGCGACCTGTTCCAGCAGCGCTACCAGTACAAGCGGCAGCTGGAGCGCAGGGAGCAGCGGCTCCGGAGCCGCGAGGAGCGCCTGCTGCACCGCGCCCAGGAGGCGCCGCGGGAGGAGGCGGAGGAGCCGGGCCGCGTGCCCACCGAGGACTACATGAGCCACATCATCGAGAAGTGGTAGCGGCAGCTGGAGGCCCCTGGGGAGGGGATGTCAGAGGGACGGCTCGCGGCTGTCGGCACTCGGGTGAGGGTCCCGGGTCCGCTCCCCGAGGGCAGGTGCGTCCGGAACTAAGACGGGATGGGCAGTGGCCCGGTGGGGCTGGTGCTCCCAGTTCCCAGGCCTGGGTCTGAGGAACCCATCTGTGCCGCCCACAGGCTCAGAGGAGGGCGAGCGGAGGCCAGGGGCCTGCACGGGCCGGGAGGCAGCAGCCCGCTGGGCCCTCACTTCACAGCAGCTGGAGGTTTGAAGATAAGGGACAGACCATGGAGCCGAGAGTGGGGAGTGGCCCTGCAGACCAGGGAGAAGTGGCCCCTGCCCGCTGCGCACGCCCCTCTCTCTGGGGCTGTCCGGCTTGAGCCATCCCACGGCCCTGGGCCTCCAGCCCCTCCTCGGGCCCGTGAGCCCTTGAGGTGTCAGGAGGGGGCGCTACCCTCACCTGTGTTCAGCACGGGCCTCCCCTCTGAAGCCAGGAGGACTCTGGTCCAGCCTGGGAGCCCCCCCCCCCCCCACCTCCTGCTTTGGGTCAGAAGGTTAGACACACCTCCTGCCCCACCCCTTTTCTGTCCTCACCGACAGGAGGCATGGAGAGTGCAGCCAGGAGTGGGAGCGGGAAGGCTGCCCCTGAGCCCGCCGAAGGGTGCCCCCATCAGCCCAGCTCAGTCAGGGGCCGTAACTGAGGGCCCCTGCCCTGTCCTCTGGCCCCTGGTACTTGTGAGGACTGCCTGCCCCGGAGCCCCAGCCCGCTGCTCTCTGCCCCCAATCCCCCCTCCGGCCCATTTATACCCGTCCAGCTCGGGCCAAGGTGGTTCTGGACAGCAGGACAGGAGTGCGGGCTCTCAGGTTCCTGGCTGGTCAGGAGAAACGGCTCCAGACTCCCTGGCACCCACCCTTGGGCCCCCAGCATTGCCCCGCCCCCCTCACCCAAGGCTGGCAGGCCCTGCAAACTGGAACGCCATGCTCTGAGGCACACCCTTCCAAATGAGGCCCCACACCTGGGCTTCGGGAGCTGAGTGAGCCGCACACTGAGGACCCGCGCCCGTTCCAGGAGAGGCAGCGGGTGGGGCACAGGCCGCTCAGAGGGTCCAGCCAGGGCAGCAGCCTCACAGGCAGGTCCCACCCAGGTCCCGGCGGCCCCGCTGCCCAGGAGGGAGGGTGCGAGCAGGAGCCTCTGGTCACAGGACGCCAGTTGGGGTCCGTGAGGCGGCTGTCCACAGGGAAGGGCTTTGTCCTGTGAGCTTCCTGTACTGGCCACTCTGTCTTGTGTCCAAGGCCGAGCAGCCAGCGGGCCGGTGGGCGTTGCCAGTCCAGCCCGGGCCCCGCACCCGGTGACTGACTTCGTGGCCCTGAAAGGGAAGCAGAGGACATGGCGGAGGCGGGGTCTGCACCGACGCGCAGCACAGCTGCAGGCGCAGGAGCTCGGGAGCGGCCGGCTCGGCTCAGCGGCCGGTTCCGGGGTGACCTGAGCCAGGACCTGGCTGCACGCGGGGGAATGTTTCAACCACGGCCTGTGCCCGTTCCCACGGAAACATGGTCCCTCCTCGGTTCCTTGACTGCGTCTGGAAAGCAGTGCTGTCTCGGCCAGCGCCCGGAAGAGGTGGAAGAGGTGCCCGGAGGAGGTGGGGCAGGCCGCTCCCCGCAGCCCCTCGCACGTCCCACACAGGCCGCCTGCTGTACGAGGGTCCCGGGCCTACCGACTGCCGCTGTGCCCGGGGCAGGGCTCCTCCAGGGCACAGGCGGCCCCGCCCAGACTCCTCCTGGGCGGCCAGGCCAGTGTGCCCGAGCCTGAACTCTGAGAACTGGAAGTGTTTAACTTGGACCAAGGAGCATTTAAAGCTTTATTTATTTATAGCTTCTTGTTTAAAAACGAAGTGTTGAGAAGAAATCTGGTTATTCATACAAAAACTGAGTTGATGGGAGACAAGTCATAATCCAATTGTTTTTGTCGAGGACAAGAGCGAATGTTACTGATGAAATAAACCCTGAGAAGGAGCCGGTGTGCGTGTCTGTGGTGGCGGGGCCTGGGGCCTCGGCTGGTTTTCAGATGCCCCTCGGGCCCGGGCCCAGGCCCCCACTGCTGGGCCGCTCCCCTCGCGGCTGCTGCCCCCCAGCCCTGCCTCCCTCTCCGTGCCCTGGTCACACCCAGCACTCGGCTGTGACGAGCAGCGGCAGCTTCCTGGGGGGCCTCCCTGCTTCCTCCCGTGTCCTCACCTCAGACCGTCCAGCAGGCGCTTGTCCTTGTGGGCTGCTCTGGGCCACATCCTCCCCTCTGCCCAGCCCGGTGGCCGGCAAACCCACTAGTCAGCAGAGCCAGATGTCAACAGTACAGCCATTGAAATTTCTTCTGGGAGCTGAATCTTTTAAACTTAAACTATATAGGTAGGTACATTGTTATTAACTGAATCAGGGTCCTCCTAAGCTGGCCTTTGCTAAAAACGTCCTCCGTCTGATTGAGGTACGTTCGCTGAGGTCGGCCCCTTCCAGCCCTCCCACCCACACTCGTCTCCTGCACTGTTTCGTCTACGTATCTCCTTTCTGGAAACCGACTGCTGGGCACGGGCCACGAAGTTTCGATCGCACTGGACGTGCACCCTCACGTGGTATTTTGTGGAAGAGCCACACTCAAGGGGCCAGAGAGCCGCATGTGGCTCGCGAGCCGCGGTTTGCCGACCACTGACCTAGGGGGTCGCCCACCCCGCTCAGCAACAGCCCCCATGCTCGCAGCCCAGGGCACTTAGGGCCTCAGGACGCGGAGGGGGGGTGGGGGGGGCTGGGTGCAGCAGGGTGGGGCCCTCTGCTCGGCGCTGTCCCGGCCCCGGCCCCCCGCCCCAGCCCCTGCCCCAGCGGCCCACTCGGTCCCGCCCGCCTCCTGCCCCCCGAGCAGAGCCCGCCTGCTCCTTTTCTCCCCTCGAAGGACCAGCCAGCGGCTGCGTCCCCAGCCTCCTGCCCACCAGCCTGGCTGCCGGCGGTCAGCGCAGGAGCCTCGGTGGCTGGGCCCCCTCCGCCCCTGGCCTGGGTGCTCGCGCCAGCCTCGGGCTTCGGGGGACCCAGCTCCCGGCTGGCCAGGGGGCTGACCTCACACGGCCCTGCCCAGAGCCTCCCCCAGACACGCCCTTTTTAAAGAAGCTGCTCACATCCTGACTGTTCCCATTTCCTCTCAAGTGGGATTGATTTCCCTTAATTTGTTCGATGTCATAGCCTCCTCGTTAGAGCCAGTGGGTCAGGGTCCCCTGGACTCTGGTGGACCGGCCCAGGGGCACGCCTGTCCCGTGGCGGCCCCCCTCGCCCCTGCCACCTTGTCCGGAAAGCCCCGGGCCTGGCCGCACCCGGCCCGTCCTCAGCGCGACGGTCCGGGCGACAGCCACCGTCGGGCAGTGGTGTCAGCTCCTGGCTTGGGTGAGACCCTGGTCCCCGGGCAGTCTGCCCCGCCAGGCGCTGAGCCCCAGCTCCCTTGGCCCTGCTGCCCCTCCCTCCAGCCCCTCCCCCTGCCAGGGGTGTCCCCCCCTCCCCCGCTGCTCCCCGGACAGGTCCCGCCACCAGCCATGGAGGCCCGGCTCCGAGTGGCCGCAGGGCCATTTCCGTGCCATGTGACTGGTCGGACACTTCCTCTCTGAGCCGTCCACGCCGGTCCAGGCCTGACCCTGCCCAAGGCCATGGCTGCCTCCCCTCCTCTGCCGGCGGCTCCCCCACACAGCGCCCCGCAGCTCTCACCGCCCCCCTAATGGGCTCTCCCGCCCTGCCCTGTGGCTCCTGGAACCGGGTTTCTCCGAAGCGAGCCTGGGGCTGTGGGACACACTGCTCTCTAACGGAGGCCTCTCCCAGGTCCTGGGAGCCGGCCTGGCCTCCGGCAGCCTCGTGGGCCCGGGCCCTGGAGCCGAGGCAGCCTGCCCAGAGCCCGGGAGGGGCCGTGCGGTGCGGGCGCCCGGCTGGAGGGTCCGGCTCCGCGGGCAGGGCTGGCGGGGACCTGGGCTTTGGGCGGGAACGCTCAGGGCTCGGCCCTGCCGGACGGGGCGGGACGGGACGGGGCGGGACGGGGCGGGACGGGGCGGGACAGGACGGGGCGGGACGGGACGGGGCGGGACGGGACGGGGCGGGACGGGGCGGGACGGGACGGGGCGGGACGGGACGGGGCGGGACAGGACGGGGCGGGACGGGGCGGGACGGGGCGGGGCGGGACGGGGCGGGGCGGGGCGGGACGGGACGGGGCGGGGCGGGACGGGACGGGGCGGGACGGGGCGGGACAGGACGGGGCGGGACAGGACGGGACGGGGCGGGGCGGGACGGGACGGGACGGGGCGGGACGGGACAGGACGGGGCGGGGCGGGACAGGACGGGGCGGGACGGGACGGGACGGGGCGGGACGGGGCGGGGCGGGACAGGACGGGGCGGGACAGGACGGGACGGGACGGGGCGGGACGGGACGGGGCGGGACGGGACGGGACGGGGCGGGGCGGGACGGGACGGGACGGGACGGGGCGGGGCGGGGCGGGGCGGGGCGGGGCGGGGCGGGGCGGTGGGCGCTCTGCAGGGCGGGGCCGCGCTCCCACTCCTTCCGGAAGCAGTTTCCTCACTTCCGGGGATTTAAAGCCCGGCGGGAGAGGCGCCTGCTGACTGTGCCCTGGTATTGTCTCCCCGCCTCCCACTCTCAGTGGGGCTCCCGGCGCCGGGAGGGACTGTGGCTCCCCACACGCCCGCGCGGAGCTGGAGGAGGGAGCCTGCAGCCGCCGGGGATCCCGAGGGAAAAGCAGTGGCCCCGCGCTCCCTGCCCGCGCGGCTGGGATGGGGAGGTGGTGGCTGCAGGCCAAGCAACCGCCTGCGCCGTGAAGGAGGAGCCTGTGTGAGGATGGGAGAGCCGCCCACAGGCCCTGCCCGCCTGGGGCGGGTCCTCCAGCCTGGAGATATATTTGTATATTTAATATAGTTTTCAGAAAAGAAGGGAGAGGGAGAGATAGAAACATCAGTGATGAGAGAGAATCACTGACCAGCCGCCTCCTGCACATCCCTACGGGGGGTTGAGCCCCGGAATCCGGTCATGTGCCCCGCCCCCCCCTTTGGGGGTCGAACGACCCTTTCACAGGGGTCACCTAAGACCATCGGAAAACATATATATAATTACATATTGTTTTTGTGATGAATCACTATGCTTTAATTATGTTCAATTTGTAACAATGCAAATACATCCTGCATATCAGATATGTACATGACGATTCATAGCAGTAGCAAAATTACAGTTATGAAGTAGCAACGAAAATAACTTTATGGTTGGGGCCATCACAACATGAGGAGCTGTATTAAGGGTCGTGGCGTTCGGAAGGTTGAGAACCGCTGCTCTAGTCCATAGGCCAATGCTCTATCCACTGAGCCAAACCAGCTACGGCATACTTTATTTCTCTTGGGTAAATGCCAAAATGTAGAACTTCTGGGCCATAGAAAAGTACATTTGCCCTCACCCAGTGGTCGGCAAACCGCGGCTCGCGAGCCACATGAGGCTCTTTGGCCCCTTGAGCGTGGCTCTTCCGCAAAATACCACGTGCGGGCACGCACGTCCAGTGCGATTGAAACTTCGTGGCCCCTGCGCAGAAGTCGGTTTCTGGCCTGGGCGAGTCTATTTTGAAGAAGTGGCGTTAGAAGAAGTTGGGGGTGTCGGTCGGTCAGGCAGCGGGAGACGCAGCGCCGGGGAGGCACGCGTGATTCATGCGCGAGTTGATGAGCCAGTCGGTCAGCAGTCTCGTGCAGTGGTTAGTGCTAGTCACGGCCACAAATTGCACGCGGGTGACAAAAGCACCTACTCGAAGCATAAAGTTACCTGTATTTTTCCAACCAGCTGCAAATCCTACAGGTATTTTTGTCATCAATTTAAGAATTGTAATTATTTTGTGTTGGTGGCTTTATTATTATAAAATGAGGACATTTTTAGCAAAGACCAGCTTAGGAGTACCCTAATTAAGTTAATAACAATGTACTTACCTATATATTTTTAAGTTTAAAAAATTTGGATCTCAAAAGTTTCAATCGTCGTACTGTTGATATTTGGCTCTGTTGACTAATGAGTTTGCCGACCACCGCCCTAACCCCCTAACCGGTTTGGCTCAGTGGATAGAGCGTCGGCCTACAGACTGAAAGGTCCCAGGTTTGGTTCTGGTCAAGGGCATGTACCTTGGTTGTGGGCACATCCCCAGTAGGAGGTGTGCAAGAGGCAGCTGGTCGATGTTTCTCTCTTACCGATGTTTCTAACTCTATCCCTCTCCCTTCCTCTCTGTAAAAAATCAATAAAATAAAAATTAAAAAAGAATTAGTTTTTAAAAAGTACATTTTAACTTTATAACAAACTTCCAGTTTTTCAAAGTGTTTGAACTAATCTACGGGCAATGGATGACAGTCACCATTGCTCCACATTCTTGCCAACCATTGTTAATGTCCGTCTTTTCAGTGCTCGCATTCCAGCAGGCCATCCAGCAGCTCATTTCAGTCATCATCATCTTGGTGAGCGGAAACCGGTTCTTGGCCGGGGCCACCGTGTCTGCCGGGTTTCTCCGGGGACTCCGGTTCCTCCCACCTCCCAGAGACGCCTGTGACGTGACCCGGCGCCTGCCCTGTCCCAGCTGAGAGAGTGTGGGTGTGGGAGGGGGTCCCGCGTGGGAGGTGCCCCATCCCTGAACAGTCACCCTCAACCCTGAACCGGGACATCATCATCTTGTTTTATTACTTTTTCTTTAATGTGTATATAGCACACGTTTAGTTTATGTTTAATATTAGTAGGCTTTTGAGACTTTATTTAGAAGCTTGGTTTTTGTGACCGGAAATATGCCCTAGGAACTTAATCTGTATCACTTAGTCTAGACGTCATTTAGTTTAAAGTCACAGTTTCCAAGAATCTACCAACAACGTTAAGTGAGGTCTTACTGTCTGTCCCGTGGTTGAGACGTAATGGTGAGTGCCTTTCGGGTGCTGCTGAGCAGTTGCATATCTTCTGGGAAAGGTGTGTTCTGCTGACTGTTTGAGAAGTGGGTTGTGTGTCCTTATCACCTGGCAGGAACTCTCCCTGTGTTCTGAATTCCTTCTGCCGATCTTCGGCTTGACCCTCTGTTTTTAAAATATATGTTTTTATTGATGTCAGAGAGGAAGGGAGAGGGAGAGAGAGAGAAACATCAATGATGAGAGAGAAGCATCGATCGGCTGCCTCCTGCACACCCCACACTGGAGATGGAGCCCGAAACCCGGGCCTGTGCCCTGACCGGGAATCGAACCCATGACTCCTGGGTCGCAGTCGACTCTCAACCACGGAGCCACGCCGGCCGGGCTCAGTGACTTCCTTGGTGAGCTCTTTTGATGAAGACAAGTCCTCAATGTTAATAAAGGCTAAGTCACCAGTGTTTTGTTTTGTAGTTCACAGTGTTTTTCTGGACAAACGTTACTGAAGCCTGAAAGGGCAGAGTCTCTTCTTTCTGCCCGGCCGGAGGAGGCACTGGGTGATGGTGGGAATGGAAGCCGCAGATGGAAAGAGCCGGACTCGCCCGCCGACTGTGTACTCCCAGACTTCTGTGAGACAAATAACTTCCATCTTTCTTAGTACTCGGCTCCTCACAGCTGAGCCCAGTCATAACCGACAGGTAAGGAAGGAGCAGGCAGCAGGCGCGCTCCCGGAACTCCCCTGCCGGCTCTCAGCTCTCACTGTCCCTGGGTCACCGCTGAGCTGCTGCGCTGGGGACCGGGCTGGGCTGGCCAGGGCCCCTGGCCCCCTGTCCCTGGGTCACCGCTGAGCTGCTGCGCTGGGGACCGGGCTGGGCTGGCCAGGGCCCCTGGCCCCCTGTCCCTGGGTCACCGCTGAGCTGCTGCGCTGGGGACCGGGCTGGGCTGGCCAGGGCCCCTGGCTCCGAGTCTCCCGGGCTCCTGGCGTCCAGGCTGAGACCCGGTGCTCGGGGTGTGGGCGGAGCGCTGCCCGGGGAGAGGAGCAGCTAGAACAGACCCAGGCGGGAGACAATAGGACTGAACTCCGGCCTGTAACTCACGTGGGTATCAGCTGCCAGCCTGTTTCATCGGGGTGCGCCCCGCGGGAGGTGCACGCACAGGGCTCGGGGACCCCGGGGAACAACCATCCGGGACCATAACTGTGAGCCTCGCTCCTCTGGGCTCCGAGTCTGCGAGCCATGGCGCCTGCCCGGCCCGGCGACTGAGGAGCAGACGCGATCGTGGATTTCGCAGTTCCCGGCAGGTGTCCTGCGTCGGCCCTGGAGGTTGGCCCTGGGCCCCACGCCAAGGCCCAGCCGTCCCTCCCCCGGAGCCGCCGGAGCCGCGTCTTTCGGACCTGGACGCCGCGAGAAGCCAAGTGGAAGCTGCCGACCTCCTCGCCGGAAAAAGAACAGGCGCGGGCACGGCTCTGCGCAACCCAGGGCCCCGCCGCCAGGAAGCCCACCGGACGAAGAGGGCTCTGTCCTCCGCTCGGGGCCGGACCGCAGCCAGCAGCCACGCGCGCCCGGACAGCCTGCTGGCCAGAGGGTGGCAGAGAGCAGCCGGGGAGCGCGCCGTCCTCCCGGCAGCCTGCGCCGGCCCGCCCCTCCCGCCGGACGGAGTGCGCCCCCACCTGTGCCGACCCCCACCCCCGCGTGACTGTATTTGGACCGGGGCCTTAAGGAGGTAACTAAGGTAAATGGGTCGTAACGGTGGGGCCTTCAGTGGCTGGGGTCCCCGTAAGGAGAGGAAGAGCCTTCAGAGAAGCACACAGGAGAGCGGGGGAGCCCCCGGGCCTCCGGCCGCCCGCGGAGCAGGCCCCGCACTGCCAGGCCCAGACCCCGCTGCTCGCTCGCCCGCCGCCCCCAGCACGTGCTCATCTTCCTTGGGAGGTCCAGTTTTGAGGCCATCTCTTCTCTGGTTTTAAAAGGTAGATTTTCTTAATAAATCTCCCCTGGAGGAAAGTGCAGTCCTGTTATGGAAATAAGGAAGAAGCCCAGTGAGAACAGGCTGCCACGGCAAGGGCGTCAGCCACCCGCACGCTGTCTCCGGGACTCAGAGGCAGAGGAGCACAAAGCTTTCTGGCTAAGATCGAGTGAAACTGATACACTTCAAAAATTTAACTCAGTAATGGAAGAACTGAACAAACTGTATGGCAAAACAAATAGCTAAATGGCAGAAGCAAATCATTTTTTTATAATTCTTTTTTAAATATATATTTACTGATTTCAAAGAGGAAGGGAGAGAGAGAGAGAAACATCAATGATGAGAGAGAATCATTGATTGGCTGCCTCCTGCACACCCCCTACTGGGGGTTGAGCCCGCAACCCAGGCATGTGCCTTGATCGGAATCGAACCTGGGACCCTTCAGTCCACAGGCTGATGCTCTATCTACTGAGCCAAACTGGCCTGGGCAGAAGCAAATCATTTTTTAGCAGTATTTACTTTATATGTAAACTAGAGGCCTGGTACACTGGCCTGCGGGGATCGGGCCGAAACCTGCTCTCCAACATGCCCCAAGGGGTCCTGAATTGCAAGAGTGCACAGGCCAGGCCTAGGGACCCCCACCAGTGCACAATCGTGGCGGGAAGGGACTGCAGGAGGGCTCCAGGGCAGGTCCGGCCCATCTCACCCAGTCCTGATCAGCCAGACCCCAGCTAACCTACCGGTCGAGTGTCTGCCCCCTGGTGGTCAGTGCGCATCATAGCAACTGGTCAAAGGGTCTGACGCTTGGTATATTAGGCTTTTATTATATAGAATGGGTTAAACTCTCCTGTTAAAATGCAGAGATTGACAGATCGGGGGAAAAAATAAACCTGATCAATCTATATGTTGTCAACAAGAGATTCACTTCAGATTCAAAGACACAAAGAGGTTGAAAGTGGAAGGACAGAATAAGATATTCCATGCAAATAGTAACCAAAAGAGGGCTGGTGTCACTATACTATTGTCGATTCCTCCTATTTTGTGCTTATTAGCATAAAATTTTAATTATTATTTTAAGTATTTCCCTTTAAATTATATAGGTAAAAAAGAGGTTAAAGAAAGTTAATACTTGGCTTTTATATTTACTGATGTTGTTACCTTGAATGTTTCTTCTTATGGCTTTGAGTTACTGTCTAGTGTTTTTCCTTTCAGCCTGAACTATTTAGCATTCTTTTGTAGGGCAGGTCTACTGGTAATGAACCCCTTCATTTTTTATCTAGGAATATCTTAATTTCTCCTTCATTGTTCAAAAAGAGTTTGTAGATATAGAATTGTTTGTGTTAAGCACATAAAAATGTCATTTCACTATCTTCTGGCTTCTGATGAGAATTTGGCTGTTAATCTTAGGAGGATCCCTTATGTGATAAATTGCTTCTCTACTGCTGCGTTTAAAATTCTGTCTTTGGGTTTCAACAATTCAACTGTTTTGGTGTGAATTTCTTTGAATTTATCTTGTTTTGAGTTCATTAAACTTTTTGGATATGCAGATTCATGTCCTTCAACAGATTTGGGAAGTTTTTCACCGTTATTCTCTCAAATTCTTTTCCTTCACTTTTCTTCTTCTAGGACATCTATGATGCATATGTTGGTACATTGATAGTGCCCCAAGGTTCCATAGACTCTGGACCTCAGAGTGGATAATTTCAACTGTCTGAATTTTCATTTCTCTGATTCTTTTTTCTGCCTACTCAAATCTGCTGTTGAACCCTTCTAGTAAATGCTCATAATAGTGTACTTTTCAGCTCCAGAATTTGTTTGGCTCCTACCTATAATTTCTGTTTCTTGTTTTTTAAATATTTTTATTTTGCTCATATGCTATTTCCTTGATTTACTTTAGTTCTCTGTCCATGACCTCCTTTAGCTCATTGAGCATATTAAATCAGCTGATTCAATGTCTTTGTCCAATAATTCCAATATCTGGGCTGCCTCAGATATAGTTTCTTCCAAATTATGTTTTTCCCTGTGACTGTATGTGTGTTTTTTTTAAACTCTTTGTTGACAAATGGACATTCTGGGTATTATATTGTTAACTCTGGAAATCTGATTCTCCCACTTCTCCGGGATTGGCAATTTTGGCTTGTTGAGGATCTGTGACTTTCCCAAACTAATTTTACAAAGTATGCCTTCCTTGATGTGTGTTCCCTGATGTCTTTTTTTTCTTAAATTAAATCTTTATTATTGAAAGTATTACATATGTCCTCCTATTCCCCCTTGACCCCTTTGAGCCCACTGCCACCACCCACCCCAGGCTTTCACTACCCTATTGTCTGTGTCCATGGGTTATGCGTATATGCATGTAAATTATTTGGTTAATCTCTTCCCACACCCATCTCTTCCCTCTGAAATATATTATTCTGTGGCATGCTTCATTGTCTCTGCTTCTATTTTGTTTGTCACTTTATTTTGTTCTTTAGATTTCACAATAAGTGAGATCATGTGATACTTGTCTTTCTCTGACTTATTTCACTTATAATCCTCTCCAGGTCTCTCCATGCTGTGTCAAAGAATAAGAGATCCCTTTTTTATTGCTGCATAGTATTCTATTGTGTATATGTTACACAGCTTTTTTATCCATTCATGTACTGATGGACACTTGGACAGTTTCCAGATCTTAGCTATTATAAATAATGCTGCTATGAATATAGGGGTGCATATATTCTTTCTGATTGATGTTTCAGGTTTCTTAGGATATATCCCTAGAAGTGAAATCACTGGGTTAAATGGCTGTTCCATATTTAATTTTCTGAGAAAACTCCATACTGTTTTCCATAATGTCTGCACCAGTCTGCATACCCATCAGCAGTGCACTAGGGCTCCCTTTTCTCCACATCCTCCCCAGCACTTGTCATTTGTTGATTTGTTGATGGTAGCCATCCTGACAGGTGTGAGCTGATGCCTCCTTGTCGTTTTAATTTGCATCTCTCTCATTATCAGTGACTTTGAGCATTTTTCCTATGTCTCTTGGACATCTGTATGTCCTCTTTGGAGAAGTGTCTATGTCCTTTGCCCATTATTTAAATTAGATTTTTTTTGTCTTCCTTTTGTTAAGTTTTATGAGTTACTTACATATTTTGGGTATTAATCATTTATCAGATGTATCATTGCCAAATATGTTCTCATGAAGTGGGCTCCCTTTTCATTTTGTTGGTTTCTTTTGCTGTGCAGAAGCTTTTTATTTTGATGTAGTCCCATTTGTTTATTTTCTCCCGAGTTTCCTTTGCCTTAAGAGATGTATCTATAAACATATTGTTATGAGAAATGACTGAGATTTTGTTGCCTGTGGTTTCTTCTAGGATTTTTATGCTTTCCTGACTTTTATGTCATTTATCCATTTTGAGTTTATTCTTGTTATGGTGTAAGTTGGTGGTCTAGTTTCATTTTTTTGCATGGGTCTGTACAATTTTCCCAACACCATTTATTAAAGAGACTGTATACTCTTGCCTCCTTTGTCAAATATTATTGAGCATAATGGCTTGGGTCGATTTCTGGGGTTTCTGTTCTGTTCCATTGATCTATATGCCTGTTTTTGTGCCAATACCATGCTGTTTTGATTATGGTGGCTTTGTAGTATAACTTCATATCTGTTATTGTGATACCTTCAACTTTGTTCTTCTTTCTCAAGATTGCTGCGGCTATTTGGGGTCTTTTTTGGTTCTATATACATTTTTGGAGTATTTCTCCTAGATCTGTGAAATGTACTGTAGGTATTTTAATAGGTATCGCATTAAATCTTTACATTGCTTCGGGTAGTATGGGTATTTTAATGATGTTAATTGTGCCAATCCATGAAAACGGTATATTCTTCCATTTGTTTATATCTTCCTCTAGCTCTTTGTTTTCAGTGCCCTGTAGTTTTCTGATATAGTCTTCTACCTCCTTGGTTAAGTTTGTATTTGTTGTTGTTGTTGTTGTTGCAATGGTAAATGAGGTTGTTTGCTTAGTCTCTCTTTCTGAGAATTCATTATTGGTGTATAAAAATGCCATTGATTTCTGGGTGTTAATTTTGTATCCTGCTACAGTGCTGAATTCATTAAATCTTGTAGTTTTTTGGTGGAATTTATAGGGTTTTCTATGTACAATATCCTGTTATCTGAGAAAAATGACAGTTTTGTTAATTTTTTTTGTCTGGAAGATCTATCCAGTGAAGTCAGTGGGGTGTTAAAGTCTCCTACTATGACTGTATTGTTGTTGAGTTCTCCCTCTCTCCCTTAAGTCCTCTAGAAGTATATATATATATAGGTGCTCCTGTGTTGGGTGCACATGTTTACCAGGGTTATATCCTCTTGTTGGATCCCTTTAATATTATGTAGTGACCTTTGTTGTCTCTTGTGATGGCCTTCATTTTAAAATCTATTTTGTTAGATATGAGTATTGCTACTCCAGCTTTGTTTTTCATTTCCATTTTCCTGTAAACTTTTTTTCCATGATGTAGAGAGCGCCTGGAAGATCACCTGAGCGAGGGCCGTTGGCTGAGTCCAGCGGCATCGGCAAAGCCATCTCCTGGAAAACATACCTTCTCAAAAGGCAAGATGCTGTCGGTCCTAACCTATAGCTCAGGTGCCGGGGGTGGGTGTCATTATCTAAGTTCAGCCAGGCGCCAGGGGCAGATGCGATTATCAGAGTCCAGTTAGGCCTGATGATTACAAAAAGCCACAAGGATGAAGAATTGCAGGCCGGAGAGTCTGACAGCCTTCGTCGGCGCCACCTTGGCCTCCGCTGCTCCCAATGGTTGTCACCATGAATCGGGACCTGCGCTGGGAGCGGCCTCCGCCAGCTTCAACCCCGAGCTGCTCACACACATCCCGGACGGCAGCCCAGAGAACACCTGGTGACGCCGAGATCGAGAACCTGATTCTGAACGACCCAGACTTCAAGCATGAGGACTTGAATTTCCTCACTTGCAGCCAGTGGTACGAGGTGGCTGTTAGGAAGAGTGCCACCTTGGTGAAGAAGATGAGGGAGTTTGGCATCTCAGACCCTGATGAAATTATGTGGTTTAAAAACTTTGTGCACCCAGGGCCTTTGCCTCTGGATCTCCACTTGGGCATGTTCCTGCCCACCTTGCGTCACCAGGCGACTGCGGAGCAGCAGGAGCGCTTCTTCATGCCCGCCTGGAACCTGGTGGTCATTGCACTTATGCCCAGGCAGAGATGGGCCATGGGACTCATCTTTGAGGCTTGGAAACCACAGCCGCATATGACCCTGAAACCCAGGAGTTTATTCTTAATAGTCCTACTGTGACCTCCATCAAGTGGTGGCCTGGTGAACTTGGAAAGACTTCAAATCATGTGATAGTACGAGCCAAGCTCTACACCCAGGGGAAATGCTATGGATTACATGCCTTCATTGTACCTATTCGTGAAATTGGAACCCACAAGCCTTTGCCAGGGATCACCGTTGGCGACATCGGCCCCAAGTCGGCTATGATGAGATGGATAATGGCTACCTGAAGAGGGACCATTATCGTATCCCCAGAGAAAACATGCTGACGATGTACGCCCAGGTGAAGCCTGGTGGCACCCATGTGAAACCCGTGAGTAACAAGCGGACCCACGGGACGATGGTGTCCATCAGGTCCTTCCTCACGGGAGAAGCTGCTTGGAGCCTGGCGAAGGCGTGCACCATTGCCGTCCGATACAGCGCCGTGAGGCACCTGTCGGAAATCAAGCCGGGTGAACCAGAACCACAGATTTTGGATTTTCAAACCCAGCAATAGAAACTCTTCCCACTGCTGGCCACTGCCTATGCCTTCCATTTTGTAGGCGTCTACATGAAGGAGACCTATCATCGCATTAATGAAGACATTGGCCAAGGGGGCCTGAGTGAGCTGCCCGAGCTCCATGCCCTCACCGCCGGGCTGAAGGCTTCCACCTCCTGGTGACTAACACCGCCATTGAAGCCTGTTGGACGGCCGGTGGCACGCACGGCTACTGTCACTGCAGCGGTCTCCCCAACATCTACGTCACCTTCACCCCGACCTGCACCTTCGAGGGAGAAAACGCCGTCACGATGCTGCAGACCGCCCGGTTTCTGATGAAAAGTTGTGACCAGGTGCACTCGGGAAAGCTGGTGTGTGGCATGGTGTCCTACTTGAAGGACCTGCCCAGTCAGCGGCCGCGTGGCCCACCGTGGTGGACATCGACAGCCCCACAGCCTCACCGAAGCCTATCGGCTCCGGGCGGCCAGATTAGTAGAAATTGCTGCCAAAAACCTTCAAACTGGTGAGTCACAGAAAAAGCAAGGAGGTCGTGTGGAACCTGACTTCCGTGGACCTCGTGCGAGCTAGTGAGGCGCACTGCCACTATGTGACAGTGAAGCTCTTTTCAGAGCAGCTCCTCAAAATTCAAGGTAAGTCCATCCAGACCGTCTTGAGGAATTTGTGCCTCTTGTATTCTCTGTACAGGATCAGTCAGAAGGCGGGGGCTTTTCTTCAGGAGAACATCCTGACAGACTCTCAGATCACCCAGGTGCTGCTGACCGTGATCCGCACGGACGCTGTTACGCTCATCGATGCGTTTGATTTCCAGGATGTGTCGCTGGGCTCCGTGCTGGGCTGCTACGATGGCAACGTGTATGAGAACCTGTTCGAGTGGGCCAAGACCTCCCCGCTTAACAAAGCCGAGGTCCATGAATCTTTCTACAAGTACCTGAAGCCACTGCAGTCCAAGCTCTGAAGGTCACGACCTCAGTCCTCCACGCCCCTGCACCTGCCACACAAACCTGCACAGAATCTTGATCCAATGCAGAGAGCTTTGGAGCACATGATAAATTGACCCTTTCCTCGTTATAAATGAAGAAAACAATGACCAGCTTTCAGAGATTAAATGAAAAAACAAATGTTTTAAGTGCAATTAACATTGAAAGAGACCCGCTAAGCATTCAGAAAAGGCTTTAAGAAATGCAGTATGACTTGCCTTTGTAACGCTGCTGATCCCAGGCCAGAACTTTTGATAATTCAGAGTTTAACTACTAAGTAATTAATTTTTCACTCTTAATTGCTAATCCCTGGATAATAGTGTTTTTAAGCAAACATATTTTTGAAGTGGGGTCGCACCCTTCTGAGCTTTCCTGCTGAATGCCCTACCCCTCCCACCATGGGCCCTGGCTTAAAAGCAGTTCCGAAGAAAACGGATGGGAGAAATAATCAGGAAATTCGGTGTGAGTCTGGCTTGACACATTTTCTGTCTGCTTACCCTTGATTGCTGACGTACTTCCTAATTGTTCATAGTAGCATTTGTCCAACACAAGTATTTCTTCGGCACAGGCCCACTGCGAGGTCATGGTCCGGTGCAATTGGGAATGAATCTTCCATTTGCAGGATCGCTAAATTGTCACTGGAGTAGCGCTGCAACTCCCTTTGTCCCCAACATCTTGGAAAGAGGTAGGTAGTGAAGTTATCTCATAGGACCTTTGGCAGTGATGGGACTTCAATCATTGGTGTTTGATCTCCCGCCCTCTTCCCCTAACTTCCTGAAGGTGGTGCTGAAGAAAGGAGAGCATCACCGTTCCTTCCGGGTGGAGTAAGTGTAGGGAGAGCTCTCGGTCACGGTTACTGTGACTTGGTGGCCATATTCACTGGAAAGCCTGGAACAATCCAGATTTCGTATGTGCTGTCATTTTGGCTAAACCATGAACATGCTTGGAGGTTCCAGCACCCAGCACGACACAAGTAAAAGCATCACTCAGGCTGCCTCTTACGCCCCTGGTAGCACAGGAAAAGCCCTTCGTGAACCATGTGTTCTGATTTTGGATCAGAAAATATAACCATTGGAACTATGGCTGAAGGATAAATGGAAGTTGCATAGAGTCTGTTTCTTACTGTACAGTTGTTTTTATTTTCAGTATGTTTCTAGGAGTTTTATCTGAACTGCTAAATTGTTCTTTCAACTGAAATCTAATTTACACAATCATTCTATATGTAAAGGGTAAACATGTATCTCTTAAATGAGTTTTATTCTTAAAATCAATGTAAAACAACACATCACTTGATTTTAATTTTTTTAACCTGCTAATGGTGTCTGTGAAATCAGTTGTTTCTGCCTCAGGAAGCTGGTTGTCCTAGAACTGTCTTGAGGAAGTGCTGTAGTTCATGGAAATTAATTCCTACCTGGGACCTGACATAAAATCTGTCCCAGTAATCGGAGAATTTTGGGCCCAGCAGGAATGCCTGTCTGTCGACACAAGCCTTACTCTCTCCGCCAGGAGGATTAATTGACAATTGTGTTAAGATTGAAGTAAAAAGCACCATGTTCATCTCATTTGAGTATTTCTTGACAGTTCAGATTCTGAGAAATAATATTTAAATTACTGGATATTGACCTGTTAAATACAGAATTGTTTCACAATCAGTGCTTAAGCACCTTATCCACAGGTGAACATCTGTAATCATAATCTGTGTTTGAAATACATGCACCTAATAAAAAACTAAATCTGAAAAAAAAAAGGATGAAGAATTGCAGCTTGATCTTTAAGCATGATTTCGCATAATTTCCTTTGTCTTAAACTCTAGGAAAACTTCCTGGTATCATGCTGTACATAATAAATGTGCTGCAGTAGCTCTGGGTCACTGTCTCTCCATCCGAGAACAGTGTCCCACCTGACCCCAGCTTTACCCACTGTCTCTGTGTCTCTTTCTTTTTCTCAATCCCCAGTCGCCCCTATTCAGGATTCATTTGCTCTCTAGCCGTGCTAGTCATGGCTGGAGTACCCCCATACATTCCTTCACTCTCAGCCATGCCTTTTGATTGGAGCATTTAATACATTTACACTTTAGGTTATTATTGAAGTACTTATTTGCCATTTTAATTCTGTATGCCTGTTTCTCTCTCTATATATGTATGTATATATATCTTCTCATTATCGCAGTCTCTTTAGCATTTCTTGTAGTGTTGACTTGGTGGTAACAAACGCCTTTAGCCTTTGTCTGGGAAGCTCTTAATTTCACCATCTATTTTGAATGATAGCCTTGCTGGATATAGTAATCTTGGTTTCAGATCCTTGCTTTCCATCACCTTGAGTACTTCATGCCATTCCCTTCTGGCCTGTAGTTTCTTATGAGCAATCAGGTGTCAGCCTTATGGGAGCTCCTTTGTAGGTGACAGTTTACTTTTCTCTTACTACCTTTCAGATTCTCTGTCTTTATTTTTAGTCATTTTATGATGTGTCTGGGTGTGGGCCTATTTGTGTTCCTCTTGCTTGGGACTCTCTGTGCCTCCTGAAATTGTGTGACTTTTTCCTTTACCAGGTTTAGGTAGATTTTCTGCCATTATTTCTTCAAACACGTTCTCTATCCCTTGATCACTTTCTTCCCCTTCTGGCATGCCTACTACATGAATATTGTTACATTTCATGTTGTCCCACAGTTCCCTTAAACTGCCCTCCTGTTTTTTCAGTTTTTTTTTCTTTTTGATTCTCTGAAAGAGTGCTTTTTTTCTACCCTGTCTCCTAATACACTAATCTGATTCTAAGATTCCCCTAATCTGCTGTGTATTTCTTCCAGGGTGTTCTTTATTAGTGCTATGCCATTCTTTACTTCCGTGTGTTTTTTTTCATAGTTACTATATCTTTTCTCATGCTGTTGAGCATCTTTACCATCATTATTCTGAACTCTATATCTCTATATTACATAAATTTCATATGTACATTTCATTTATCTCTTTCTCATTTACAGGTTGTTTTTTTGTTTTGTTGTTCTTTTGTCTCTGCATTTTGGCTGCCTGTTTGGGTTTGTGTCTGTGTGTTAGGTGGATCTGTTACAACCCTGTCTCTAGTGTGGGACAATATCAGACGCTGTTTGTGACTGGCCCTGAGTACCCTGTTTGGAGCTGTCAGCAATCCACAGCTTGTGGCTCCCTCTGCGGGGGCTGGGTGCCTTTTGAAAGGACCAAGATATGCATCAAGGTCTGCTTTTCCTAGCCCCAGGCCCGGTAGGAGATCAGGCAAAGACTCAAAGCCTCCACAGAGCCACCTGTGCCTGCTGTCATCAGCAGACTTGATTGGCCTTAGGCTATGTACCACAGGACAGGGCAAGAGGTCTTCCAGCAGGGTGTGGCGACTGCCTTTCCCGCAGGCCCAAACCGTCTGGATGCAAAGGTTCACTGGCGAAAGGTGTCCTCTGCAGCGTGAAGGAATGACTCGGCACAGGAAACTGGGGGGCTGCCCTCCGAGCTCCAACCCCAGAGCCCCCAAGTCTGGCTTCTGGGTGACGGGCACACAAATGTGTTCACTTTGGAAACCTATCAAGGTGCACGTTTATGTACTCGTGTCTACATCTGCTATAAGCCAATTAAAAAATCATTACAAGAAAAAAATTCATGTTGGCACCCAGTTTAAAACCCCTCAGGGGCCCTCTTGTGGCCTGGGATCAGAGTCAGGCCCCTCTCTGGAACTTCTCTCCTTGCCATGGCTCTGGCCACAGAAGTTCACATATGACTCCCTAAATTAGATACAGTAGCTCTTGTTCCCCTCCATCCTCATCTCCCTCCCCCTCCATGGATAACTCCTTCTTATTCTGCAGGTTTCAATTTAAACATCATCTTGCAGACGCGTTTCCTGACCACGAAGCCCCTTTGCCGACACCTTAGGTGCCCTCTGTGTGTTTGCACAGCCACAAGGTCCCCACCCACGACCGCCAGCTCAGCAAGGCACTCACTACACTCTCTTGCAGTGTCCAAGGAGAACCTGCCACAAGGGACCACATCTTCAAACTCCAAACCTGCTGTCCTTTCCCTCATGGTTAGTGCTGCTGGGCAGCTCGCCTGCCAGACCCTGCCCGGGCAGCCTGCAAGGCTGGGCACCTAGCAGAGGCCTGGGTGCCATCCTGACTCGAGAAAACTGCTGCCGCCGGACCCAGCTCGGCCACCAGCCTCGAGGGTCAGCAAAGCTCTCCTGGGGGCTCTGCTGCTTCTGCCAGGCGAAGGCATGGACTTTGAGCTCGGACGCTCTGCCTTCCTGAGTGTAAGAGCTGGATGACCAACCACAGTTCTAAAGAAGAGGCGTTTATTGTGTGAGCAGACCTTACTGTCCTGACAGCAGCAGGAGGTTCATTCACAGTTCACCTCGGGCCCAGGGCGTGTGCCACGCAAGGGCAGCACCAGGACCTACATTGCATTTAGTGGAACAGAATTACAGTAAAATAGAATAGTTTTTATAAAAAGGGTGTGTTTTTTAAGTACATAGTTTTTAAAAAAATTATAACATTTTTTCTCAGTTTTTCTATGTTTACATTGTTATACCAATGATAACTGGTTGGAAAACATAGTACTTGATCATCCTTTTCTCAAATTGTTGACTTTAAGTTAATGTATTCTCATACTTTCATTTTGAAGAGAAATTGTGCCTATTTCTCTGGAAATCTAAATCATAAGTAAGGCATTGCATAGATTACAGATGGGATGAAAGCCTTCGCTCTGACCCTAACTTGTATCGTATGCAATTAAAGCTTCCAGACCCAGCCTGGGTGTTGCTAAGTAACTGGGAGACTCAGGAGATGGCTTCTTGCTGGTGTCATCACCATGGAGGGTCCACTCTGTGCTCGGCTCTGGAGAGCATGCAGCGTGGCTGATCCTGTGGTGGTTTTCAGTCGGCACAGTCCCAGGGGAGGGGCCGAGTGCGGACTCAGGCCACCAGTGTCCCTTCTGTGGTAGCGCAGAGACCAAAGACCAAATGACAAAAGAGAACCTGGTGTCCTGCGGACGCTTTGGAAGATCAATGACGACACGCGTGAGCGAGTCTCATGGGTGTGAGCTCGACCACATGATGACCAGAGTCCTGCCTGAGCCCTTTCCTTCCTGCATGAAGCAGGGAAAACACGACTTCAAATTCAAAATGTTATCCCACCAAACTAGACACATGGCAGCTATATTTAAGTTGATAACTCTAATTATCCCCCACATTTCCCCATAAAATCAAGTATTTAAAAAACTAATCATAAAATCACACGGCAGTGGCCTACGTATTTAGATAACTTTGCACACAATGCGCCCCCATGTGTTACCAGGGAAAAGTGGTACCCTTAGGTGCCTTGACCAAAACATTCCCATTTCCACAAAATCCGATATAGTAATACTTTACTCAGAAAAATGCACTAGATACTGTCCCCTGTAACTCTTGAGTTGAATTCTTTCTTTTCATCATTCATGGCAATTTTAGAAAGGACTGCTTTCAAGTCTGGGGAGGGGCAGGGCGGGGAGGGGAGGGGATGGGATGGAATCGGTACCCCCGTGGCTATGAGGTGGTGTCCATAAAGCAGACTCCCAGCTCCAGGCCACGGGGTTCCTTCCTCCCCAGCACAGGCCAGTCTCGGAGGGAAACTGCTGCCACCCTCAGCGTGCAGCCTCATCCAGGGGCTTAGCCGGCAACCAGACTACAGTGTCCACTCAGGCAGGGCGGCCCTGATGTGAGGCATTATGGGCAGCAGAGCACATTAAGCTCCATTCTCGGAAACCACTTCCTAGTACATGTGAAAGCTTTGGTCTCCCAAGAGCTGAGTGCAGACGCGGCGGGCCTAGGGCGACGCATGCGCGTGGTGGGCAGGCAGACGTGTCTGTTCCCCTGTGAAATGCCATTTTGACAGATCCAACACTTTGTCAATCTTATGGAAAAGGAACATGCCACCATTCAGTGTGAGCACTGAATATAAGCTCAACACGAAACAGAGGCCTGCCCGCAGCAGGCTGTGTGCCTGGGCTCTGAGCTCGGCCCAGTGCCACTGTCCATGGAACAGAAGAGTTACAGGATTTCATATCCTCTGGCACTCGTTCAGAAAGGACATTTCCATCACGGCATCATGAGGGAAACTCCGTCACGGTCAGGTGGTTAGAAACAGGGCGCTGTTTCCAGAGCTCCCCTGCTCCCATCAGTCACCCCTGTGCTCGGCGCCCTCGCACGCCTCCCGGTCACAAGGCGCTCGCCTGTCACACAGCAGTGTCAGCAGACGCAGCTGACCATGACCAGCTGTCAGTGGCGACATCCTTTCCTAGAGTCAGAGGCTGTTTTTGAAAGACGCTTATGCCACGAGTCAAGAATTACTGGCAGAAGGAAAGCCCAGTTGCGTCTTCATATTTAAATTCAAATGTTAACAGGACCTCGTGCAGGGTGTGGCAGCAAGGGGCACTGAGGCCACAGAGAAACAGATTTCACACTGTGCCCCTCACAGGCTACACACGAGACCGGGTAGAAAGGCCCGGAGAAAGGTGGTCTGGCTCAGGGCCCACGGGAACCAGCAGCAAAAAGCACATCCCAGTGACTTTAGTATTTCTGCTCAATCTCCCAGAAAATGAACTGGGGAAATGAAGTTCTGCCCAGGGCCGCAGACAGAAGAGGCAGCGGCGGAAGCCTTGAGCAGCTTAAAGGAATCGAAGATGAAGCTGAAGAAGCGCTTCTTGCTCTCTCCGTGCGCGCGACCTTGAGGAGCTGGGCGGGGCCTGGTGCTGCAGTGACTCCCAGGACACTTCCAGGCTTGGCCTGTCCCCCCCCTTCCCCCCCCCAATGCTTACTGGGATTACAGAGCAAACTCCAAAGCTCCGTCAGAGCTTGAGAGACTCCTAAGCTACCTTTTGCATGTGAATATGGAAATGACAAATTACTTGATATTTGTCATAAGACTTAGATTTTTAAAAAAAGGTTACAAATTAATACTACCTGGCTTAGCTACCCATGTGCACCCCTCCTCTTATTTTTAACGAGCAGGCAAATATGAGCCCGTGGCTGTGCTACTGCTGCTGGGAAGCTGAGGGCGACCTGGAACCGTCCACCACAGACCACCAGCACACCATCAGCCTCTGCGTGGGAGCCTGCCAGCTCCGCCAGCTCCCAGCACAGGCTGCCCAGGCCTCCCAGCTCAGGCTGCCCCAGGCCTCCCAGCTCAGGCCTCCCAGCACAGGCTGCCCCAGGCCTCCCAGCACGGGCCACTCAATGACTAAAGAGTTCATGTGGCTTCAAGATGCCACCATGTGAAGTCAGGGCGGGGAGAGCCAAAGGCTGCCCCAGCGCGGAGCTAGCAGGAATAGGGACAGTGTCTAAAGCACATGAAGTCACAGTCCAAACCTCTCCTGGTCTCAGATGTCAGAGTCTTTAGTAGAGAAAATCGAAGCCAACTTCCCTGTGTCTGAGGGGAAAGTCCTCAGAGGCCGTGAGGGAGATGACAAAGTGTCTCCCGGGGCAGCCCAGACCCCTGGGGCTCACTATGGCTGTTTCCAGTCAACGTTTAGAAAATGGGGAAAAAGCAAATACTTTCACAAATACAAAAACTGTTTACAAAATAATTACCTAAAGTATTCAGTGAAGCTGGGTGGGAACAGAAGGTTTTCATTTCAAATTAGTCACAATGGTTCTGATGGTTTACAAGGGAACAGCCCATTCCCTCTTCTCACTGCCCCGCCACACCCCGAGCCTTCTACTCCTCGTTTTCCTCTCGCCCTAACCCACCCCATCCTGTAGCAATTAACTGGTCCTGAGCCCACCCTGACGACACACTAGCTGGCTGGGTCTCACTCCATGCTGCACGGATGCTGGGAGACAGCAGGGCAGGGCTCAGGCGCAAACCTCGAGGTGCAGGGCGTGGGCACGACCCAGGCTGCAGGGCGGACTTGGCTGCCATCAGCGAGGCAGGCGAGGAGGCAGAGGGGCCTGGCTGCCGGTGCCCAGGGTGGGGCGCACAGGGCTTGTGTCCCCCCCGCCGCCCGCCCCCCACCCCCCAGTGCCTTGGCCGTTTCCCCTTCTGGTTACCAGACTGCTCTTTACAGAGTCCCCGAAGCTCAGCCACTGGTCTTCCTCTGAGGTACAAAGCCACGAGAGTCTTCACTCCAGAGACCCAGAGCCGCCACGCCCAAGGCAAACGCTCCGAATCAAAAGGTGCTGGGCACCTGCCCAGCCAAGTTATCAGCAGTTGTATAGACAGGTCAGAAAAAACGAGCGTTTAGTATAAAAAGTGTTTTTCAAATGGTGCGATTTCCTATCCTTCTCTGCAGATTATAATTCTTCATGAGTCTGAGGTCCTATAGAAAAAGACAATAATTGCAAAGAAAGTTATAAAATACAGACTGGGCATGTTCTAGCACTATGACCTATTATTTGTGCCCACACCTCCATTTTATCTCTTTTTAAATTTTTAGAAACTTTGGCTTGATGTGCTTGAAAGCAAAAACAAAATAAAAAAAGACATTTATATTTTTACAAGGAAACTACCTGCATACCCCTACACAACAGGAACTGTTTTCAAAGCACAGTATTTATTTCCAGTAAAAGGTACTATTTCAGTCAGGACCCTTCCCTTTTCATTTAATAAACATCTTCCTATGTAGCTCCTTCACCATCTCTACTGGCACGCTTGGATGTTTAAGCTGTTTTCAGTACCTTTGGCTTATCAATGTTTGTAAAGTAATTTCTCCATAACTTTTTCTTCTGTTGAATGATTCTTGGAGGTGACTCCGAGAGAGAGGAATTACTGAGGCAGACCCTGGGAGCCACCTGAGGACAGCCTTGCTGCTTTGTGGCAAGGACAGCGAGAGCATGCGGGCCAGGCCCACTGGCTGTGTCGGAATGAACAGCTTCCCTGGTTAGAAAATCTTCCTAAGGTTCCTGTCACCTCCCTACTGTTTCTTCAAATTCACTCATTATGTGCTTCCCTCTTACTTGAACAGGATGTCTACATTCTTTGCCCATCTATGGAAATCCTTAAAGTTTTACCAATGAATTTGAATTATTCTTATCTTAAATATCCAACCTTTTAAGCTGTGATATTCAATATCATGATATAATCTTCAGGATGTTTGGATGAATCGCTCAAGATCCATGTTCTCTAATTGCTTTTTTAAAATTAATTTTGAGCTGTGTAAGTGTTAAGTCCAGAATTCAGCTTAGCAGTTCACAGAAGGCCACACAACTTTTCCTAACGGCCAGGGTTCACAGAGACACATCAGAGCGAGGCCGGCACGCAGACGGCTCTCCACTTGTGGCCTGAGTCACAGACAAGCACATTTGCTGGTCCTGAATGTGCTCACTCACTAGTGCCTGGACGGTGTCATGAGAAACCAAGGGATCTGGCAAGAGATTCCAATCTAATGTCAGGTTTGGCTTCTGTACCACAAAACTCCTGAACCTAAATAACAACAATACAAGGAAAGCACCCTTTCTCAAAAAAAAGGGAAGAAAAGGCAGCGACTGTGTGGGTGGCGACTCCTGTTTGGAGCTGAGACTGAGGGAGCGAGCGACACACTGGACGGCATCAAAACAGAGGCCGCTCTTCTGTCGTCTGCAGCCACCAGGAACCAGAACGGCGACGCAGTCCTTCCCAAAGCCAAGCCGGCCTACCGTCTGCGCGTGGCTCCTTCCCCCGGGCTGCCGCCGCTTTCTCCTCCTGGAAGCGGATCTGCAGCTGCTTGACCTCCTGGTCATAGTCCTGCCACTCGGGGACAATGCGAACAGCTGCCTCCAGCTTGGGCTCTTTGGTCATTGGGTTATTACACTGTGAAAACCAGAAAAATGACATATATGCTTCAGTGGAGGTGGAGAAAGGGAGCATCATTGGGAGCTCAAAGGTGTTTCTGCTCCAGGCCCTCGCTGGACCCAAGGCCTGTCAGCAGAGCAGAGCAGGGCAGGGCCTGGCTGCTGGGACAGCCGCACACACAGGAGGGCTGTGCCCTGCGCTCCCTAAACCTACGCTGCAGAGACAGACTAAGTGAGACTGTGCCCCAGGAACTGTCTGTCACACACCCTGGGACAGGCAGGAGAGGCGGCCAGCTTACCAAGTCAATGGTTTTGGCCCTTTTCTTAGAGGTGTCATCACACCACGTCTCGCACCACAGCCATTCTTGAGGGAGCGATTTAATTGGCACCTGATGGATCATGTTATTGGGCAAATCCTATTTGGTAAAAAAACAACAACAATACAACAATGTAAAGTTCTGGGGGAAATTTAAATAAATGCATAGCAAATAAGTGTTGTTAGCTGCTCATTACATAATACATGCCAGTCACAAATTTTCAGAACTGAAAGGGTGCTTACCAAAAACCTTAGAGAAGCTAAAATACTTATTTATGGTGTTTCCTAAAACCACCAAGTTCAGAGAATCCATAAAACATCTAATAGCCTGCACCTAGACCTTCCACCATGAGGGCAATTCTAAGAAAAAGTACTACTGCCTTTTGAGGGTCAACTGAAAATAGAGTAGGGCTCTCACTATTCAGTTTTGCTTAATGTAAACTCTGAATTCATCTTGTCCTCCTGAGGCCTAATCCCATATGGATGGAGCCCACATGTTTTCTAGCCAACTGTACCTATGCTTTGAAGCTTTTTTCCTCAGGAAACCTTTTGAGTTTGACACAAAAAAATGTTCCATTATGAGCCAGCAATTCCACTCCAGGTATGTACACAAAAGAACGGAAAGCAGGGACTCCAACAGATGCTTGTCTGTCAATGTTCATAGACGCATTACCCACAATAGTCAAAAGATAGAAATAAGCCACATGTCCATCAACAGATGGATAAACACAACATGGTGCATGCAAGCAATGAAATGTCACTCGATCTGGACAGGAAGAAAACTCTGATACATGCTGTCACGTGAATGAACCTTGAACATATGCCAAATGAAATAAGCCAGATACAAAAGGAAAAATATTTTATGACTTCAAAAGTACGTAAATAGGCAAATTCATAGAGACAGAAAACAGACTAGTGGTTACAAGGAGAAAAGGAGGATTATTCTTTTTTAAAAAATATAGTTTTCTTGATTTCAGAGAGGGTGGGAGAGGAAGAAAGAGAGAGAGAAACATCAATGATGAGAGAAAATCACTGATAGGCTGCCTCCTGCACGCCCCCTACTGGGGATTGAGCCCGCAACCAGGCATGTACCTGGGACCCTTCATTCCACAGGCTGACGCTCTATCCACTGAACCAAACTGGCGAGGGTGGGGGATTACTCTTTGCTGCACAGTTTCTGTTTGGGAGGATAAAAAAGTTCTGGAGATGGACAGTTACACAACACTATGAAGATACTTAACGCCACTGAGTTGTACACTTAAAAATGACTAAAATGGTAAATTTTATGCTATGTATATTTTACCACAGTTATTTATTTATTTATTTTTTACTAGTGAACTCACTGTAAGGGGAATTAAAGAATATTCTTCAGGCAGATGAAAAATGACCCTTTATAGAAGCCCAGAAATACAGGGAAGAATGAAGAGTAACCAGAGGGCAACTTTATAATAAAGCTGAATCTAGACCAGCCGTGGGCAAACTACGGCCCGCGGGCCGGATCTGGCCCGTTTGAAATGAATAAAACTAAAAAAAAAAAAAAAAAGACCGCACCCTTTTATGTATGATGTTTACTTTGAATTTATATTAGTTCACACAAACACTCCATCCATGCTTTTGTTCCGGCCCTCCGGTCCAGTTTAAGAACCCATCGTGGCCCTCGAGTCAAAACGTTTGCCCACCCCTGATCTAGACACTGACTGCGCTGATCCAGGACTTCTTCTGAGGATTCAAGTCAGAGAGGTGTCAACACGAGGCAGCAAGATGGTCAGGCTGGGATGAGCTGGGAGCAGGCAGGCTCGCAGCAGGGGAGCTGGAGAGGAAGGTGACTCGCAGGCCCAGCCACTCATTCATGAGCCTCCCGTGCCAACGGGACCCAGGAGTCAGGCTCTGGGAAGTTCTCCAGGTGATTCTTTTGTTCATGCTAAAATCTGACATCAAACTTCCCAATTGTTTTGCACTGTGTGGTAGGTGGGTAAAATATACCAAATAATTAATATTTGGAAAGTCAGACATAATACTATAATTGGTAGAATAGTCATTAAAAGAATTGTAAAAAAGTGTATAGTTTAATCGAGGGAAAATGAAATGAAAACTCTCACTCAATCTGAAAGAAACGGACTAAGGAGAAAAAGGAAACATAGGACACATGTAATAAGGAGGAGTAACACAGAAAAGACAGACTTATGGGCACTTATATAAATGGGCTAAATGTTCCAATTAAATGATTGTCACACCAAACGAAAGAACAGATACAAGCTATTTGTGAAAAAAACAGAACTAAAATATAAGGGTAGAGAAAGACTGAAAATAAAGGATTTAAAAAAAAATACAATGTAACCCTAACTGAAAGGAAGACTAATATTAGAATAAGCACACTTTAAGGCCCAAAAAAGAAAAATTAAAAAGGTATTACCAGAGATAATAAAAAGTTAATTTGTCAAAAATACATATAAGACTTCTAGCCGAAACCGGTTTGGCTCAGTGGATAGAGCGTCGGCCTGCGGACTGAAAGGTCCCAGGTTCGATTCCGGTCAAGGGCATGTACCAGGGTTGCGGGCACATCCCCAATAGGAGATGTGCAGGAGGCAGCTGATCGATGTTTCTCTCTCATCGATGTTTCTAACTCTCTATCTCTCTCCTTTCCTCTCTGTAAAAAATCAATAAAATATATTAAAAAAAAAAAATACTTCTAAGTTTCTAGCCACTCAATAACAGTCTCAAAATACGTAAAGCAAAACTTGACAAAACCAAGAACGAGAAAGATTTCACAGTACAGAAAAAGATCTTAAAACAATTTCTCAGTAACTAATAGAAAAAAAAGACATAAAACACATAACTTACTGCTAAACTGGCCCTGAGCACATATGGAAAATCATTACACCTAACGACTATAGATAAAGCCAGATGAATTGTTTATCCAGACTGACCATATCTGAGTCAAAAAGCAAATCTCAGTCAACTTCAGTGCCCGAAGTCACCGGAATACATGCTCAGATCAGAGAGCAAATGAGCCAGAAATTACGAACAAAACCACAGCGGAAGGCCGCCACCATTTCAATGTTTTGTCAGAGCAAGTGGGTGCGGGGCAGCGCCCGTGGTCGGGGGGCCGCCCCCAGGAAGCCGGCCCGCCCAGGGCAGGGCCCCGCTTGCGAGAGGATGGAAGGAGCTGGAAGGTGGCATCATTAACAACGATGGCCTTGTGCACAGGGGAGGAGGGAGGGCTCAGCGCCCGCACCCCCACAGCTGCAGGGCCGACAGTCATGTGGAGGCCGCTGCAAAGTTGCAGGTGGGCACAGCAGTCCCACCTGGGCCAACCAAGGGCCAGGTGTGAGTATGCGAAGGGGCCCCGGAAGATGGTGCCTCTGCACCCGGAGAGGGCGGCGCTGAGGCTCAGGGGAGCCCTCTTTGGAAATGGCGGAGCCCAGGCTGCGCGCAGCAAGCGGCTGGCTGAGGGCGACGGCATCATCGGGTGGCGACCTAAATGGGGAGCGCTTGGCGCTCAGAGGCTGGGGGCGAGCACACCACCTGGCTGCAGCGAGGGGGCCGGAGGCTTGTGCCTGCGGGCGCAAGAGCCCCTTTCCTCCGAGATGCCCACTCCCGCTGTCTTTGGAGACAGTGGAGCGCGCGGTCGGTTTTCACTCTGAACTCACGGCCCCAGCACAGCGCAGGCGCACTCAGAGACACTGCAGGTTCCCATCCAGACCCCTGAGTAAAGCGAGCACTGCAATAAAAACTATACATATAACGGGAAAATCCCCGTGTATTTGAGGTCACTTTTCCAACTCATGAGTCAAAGAAGAAATCACAATGGAAACTAGAAACATGCTGAATTAAATGATACGGGATTACCACATAGAAACCGTGTGGAATGCAGCCAAAGCCTTGCTGAGGCAAAATTTGAAATTTTCATGCATGTATTAGAAAAGACTAACAATAATGAACTAAACATCTATCTCAATAAATTAGAAAAAATGAAATTAAATAAAAGGTAAATAATAAACAGATGCTGGAAACCAAGATCAACAGTAATTAATATAAATGTGAGGAGTCCAGCAGAAGGCTGGCTGGGACTCCTTTTGATATTCACAGGGTGAATATTTACATTTTATTACCTACTGATGACTCAATGGCTTAAAGCAAACTCCCCCCAAACCTGACAATCTTACTGTTTACTAAACATTACCATTGATATGTCTGTTTGCAATCCTAAAAGGCAACTGTGTATTCTAGCAAATAAAAGCAGACGGAAGGGAGACTCAGCGGAACTTGACTGCTAGGGTTGAGTCTTCCTTGTCTTCCCCCCATAATTTCAAAATTAACATTTCGTCTTGTGTGTCAATTTGTGCGTCAGCTCTTTCTCCAAGCCTTTGAAGGCAAAAGCCACGCTGGCCATGGCCTTTTACAAACAGAAATTAGTGAAACAGAAAAACACTATAGACAAGATGAAAAACATTAAAAGCTAGATCTCTGAAAAGACTAGTAAAACTGATCAATTTTAAGCTGCAATACAGAGAAAGCACAAATAAACAATGCCAAGAATTAAAGAGAGAGAGGGAGAGGGAGGGGGAGAGAGAGAGAGAGGAGAGAGAGAGAGAGAGAGAGAGAGAGAGAGAGAGAGAGAGAGAGAGAGAGAGAGAGAGAGAGAGAGAAGAAATATGTATAGATCCTACAGACTTTAAAAAAGGTAACTGGTATGATGAAAACATTCTGTCTGTTGATATGCATATTTCAATACTTATTAAACAGTATACTTAACCATGTCATTGTATATAAATTATATCTCAATAAGAAAGATGAAAATTTAGTACAAACAACTCAGTGACAATATGCTAGGACATTTAGATACAACTTACACTAGTGAATTCCACCAAACATTTTTTTTTTTAATATATTTTATTGATTTTTTACAGAGAGGAAGGGAGAGAGATAGAGAGTTAGAAACATCGATGAGAGAGAAACATCGATCAGCCGCCTCCTGCACATCTCCCACTGGGGATGTGCCCGCAACCCAGGTACATGCCCTTGACCGGAATCGAACCCGGGACCCTTCAGTCCGCAGGCCGACGCTCCATCCACTGAGCCAAACCGGTTTTGGCCCACCAAACATTTAAGAAATAAATAATCCAATCAATTAAATGAAAAAGAACAAAACATACCTCATTTTATTAAGCCAACATAGATAGGCTTGTTATGAAAACCTGACAGGGATGTTACAAGCCAATGTCACACAAAAACATAAATGCAAATTTCTTAAACTAACACCAGCACAAAGAGTTCAGGAACATATACAGAAGAGTAGTAAATCATGACCACAGTGTAATATATTTCAGAAATTATATTGAGTAAATAACTACATTACAGGATAAAAGAAAAATATAATTAAAAACATGCAAAATTTAACGTAAGAGATTTTTTTAAAAAGAGCAACAAACTAGGAATACAAGGAACTTTTTTTTTTTTTTTAAAGACTCAAGGTTTTTTTTTTGTTTTTGTTTTTGTTTTTAATATATTTTATTGATTTTTACAGAGAGGAAGGGAGAGAGATAGAGAGTTAGAAACATCGATGAGAGAGAAACATCGATCAGCTGCCTCCTGCACATCTCCTACTGGGGATGTGCCCGCAACCCAGGTACATGCCCTTGACCGGAATCGAACCTGGGACCCCTCAGTCCGCAAGCCGACGCTCTATCCACTGAGCCAAACCGGTTTCGGCGAGGAACTTTTTTTTTTTTTTTACAAATATTCAATTTTTTAATAAACAAAAATGTTTTCCTGCCTCACATGTGAACATCCAATAAGGAACTTTCTTAATCTGAATGAGAGGTACCTACAGAACAAGTACAGCAAACACAATGCTTAGTGCTGAAATACTGAAAACTTTCCTTTTGATTCAAGAATGTCCATTATCAACATTTCTATTCAACAATATTGAAGTCCTAGCAAATAGAAAAAGCATGAAAAAAAATCTTTAAATGTAAGATTGAAAAAAAGGGTAAAATTATCATTTGTAGATAATATTATGTAAATAAAAAACACAAAAGTATATACAGATGGGCAAGATAACTGACTACACCAATGAACAAAAATCAAAGATACTAGCAACAAACAAAAAAATAAGTTGTATTTTTAAAAAATATATTTTATTGATTTTTTACAGAGAGGAAGGGAGAGAGATAGAGAGTTAGAAACATCGATGAGAGAGAAACATCAATCAGCTGCCTCCTGCACATCCCCCACTGGGGAAGTGCCCGCAACCCAGGTACATGCCCTTGACCGGAATCGAACCCGGGACCTTTCAGTCCGCAGGCCGACGCTCTATCCACTGAGCCAAACTGGTTTCGGCCAAAAAAATAAGTTTTAAAAAATAACTCTAACAAGATGTACAAGATCTCTATGAAGAAAACTTACTGAGTGAAATTAAACACAACCCAAATATAAATCCTAGTAAATGTTTTTTTCCCTCCTGAACCTGACAATTTAATTCTCAAATATATGTAGGAAAACAAAAGACAAAGAATACTGTAAGACTTTCTTGAAAAAGAATGAGGCAGGAGTATCTGAATTACTAGAAATCAAGGCTCATTATAAAGCTACAGGAATTGGAATATTTTTAGTATCAGTATGAGATAGACAAACAGACCAATGGAATAAAGTAGAGAGCCAAGAACCAAATCCATGAGTACCTTGTATCTGACAAAGATGGCACTGCTGAACAGCATGTTTCATTAAAGAAGAAAATCATGCTGTGCGCACATAAAGAATGAGAGCTGAACTCTTATCTCACACCACACAAAAAACAAATTTCTACTGGAATAAAGATCTAAATATAAGAGAAAAATAAGGCACATATAAAAAACATCTACATGGCCTGCTTGGTGTGGCTCAGTGATTGTATGTCGACCTATGAACCAGGAAGTCACTGATTTGATTCCCAATCAGGGCACATACCAGGGTTGCAGGCTCGATCCCTAGTAGAAGGTGTCCATGAAGCAGTCAATCAATGATTCTCTCTCATCACTGATGTTTTTATCTCTCTCTCCTTTTCCCTTCCTCTTTGACATCAATAATATATATATAACCTACATGACCTTAACAAGAGTTAAAAAGCATTAACCAAAAAGGAAAATACTGACCAGTGAGACTACAAAAGATCCCTTTAAGAGAGTCAAAGAAGGAAATTTTGCAACATAGTTAACAAAGAATCCTTATAATAAAAGGTCAAAGGCTAATATGCAAATTGTCCCCTCAACTGGGAGTTCAACCAGGAGTTCGACCAGGGGTTGGGGCCAGCCGGCCAACTGCCTGCAGCCCCCCCCACAGCTGACCCGGCCCGACTGGGCTTCTAGCAAGCATACTAGCTATCTATCTACCCTATCTAATAATAGAGAAACATGGTAATTAACCGTAATTTTGGTACCCTTCCCATTGGCTAATCAGGGCGATATGCAAATTAACTGCCAGCCAAGATGGAGGTTAACCGCCAACAAAGATGGCGGTTAATTTGCATACATAGCCGCAATGCTGGGAGGCAAAAGGGATTAGAAACCCAGGCGGCAGGCAAGAGGTGGGGGGCGAGCAAAGGCGGCCGGTGATCGGTGATTGCATTGTGGATTGGAGGCAGAGAGAGCTGTGGCGCAGGCCAGCTGGCACCCCAGGGCCGGGGGTGCTGGCTGGCCTGCTTCACCGTGATCGCCATGGCACCCCCAGCACCTCAGCACCTGAGATGCAAAGGTTGGGGATGAAATGACTTTTCCCAACCACACCTGCAAATATCCTGGTGAAGGCATAATGAAGAGTTCACAACAACTGTCTTACTTGGCAAGGAAGAAAACAGTTGGCAACGGAAGCAATCCCTTACATCAAAGTTAAGGTCCCTCTGAGTAAAAAAGAATATTTCCAAACTAAAGGTCAATCCCAGCAACAACACAGAGCGCGTAACTATTAAGGAACCAGCTCTGGATAGTTGACCTCTCCAAATCAGTTTTAAATGCGATAGAGAAGCCGTATAGCCTCAGAGGCCAACCCCAGAACACTGCCACCCAGAGGCTGAGCCACAAACTGACTCTTTGCTAAACACAAAATAAGGCAGTCTGGGAAACAAATAAGACCTGCTTTAAAATAAGGACTGTGGTTTACAACACAGAGGAACAGTGTATCGCAGGGAAACTCAACACTCTCCTGAATACCTGGCAGGACTAAAGGCGAGCCAGACTGAAGAAGAGAAGAACCAAAGGACCTTCACTACTGCAATTTTTTTTTCTTTTTTCACCTTTTAACTAAGAAACCAATTTTTTTTCTTTTTTCTTTTTTCTTCTTTTTCCATCACCTGATTTTACCCTTTTAATTACTACCTTCTTATTTTTAACCAGTATTATTACTGCTACCATTTTACCATTTTTTAAAGTGCCATTTTATTTTTTCTTTATTTTATTTTGGGATTAGTGTTCTCCATTCTATTTTCATCGTTATATTATTAGTTGTTTCTAGTTTGCATCCATCTCCAGGGAGCTGTTGCTGGAATTTGTTGGGATTAGTGGCGGTTCTATAGGAGTATTCTCCTCATATAAAAAGTCTCTTCCCCTCTTCCACTTCATTCTCTCTTTTCGCTCTTTTTTTTTCTTTTCTTTTCTTTCTTTTTTTTCTCTTTCCTTCCCCTTCCCCTTCCCCTTCCCCTTCCCCTTCCCCTTCCCCTCCCCCTCCCCCTCCCTTTCCTTTCCTTTTCTTTTCTTTTCTTTTCTTTCTTTTCTTTTCTTTTCTCGCTTTTATTTCCCCCCCCTCCTTTTTCCCAATTTCATTTTTGCACTCCTTTTTTTTGGTCCCTACTTTTCTTTTCTTTTTTCTCTTTTATCTTTTTCTCTTCCTTCTTCCTTATCCCCTAATTCTCTTAATTCGGGTGGTCACCTTTATTTGGGGTTATTAATATCCTGAATATATTTGTGTTTAGTGCCTGATACGTGGTGCCTTGTTGTGTTGTATTTTGTGCCTTTAAATCAACGCAGCAGATCCAAGCAACAGTAGCCTCCTGAGCACCACACCCTCTGCTGAGGAACAGTACCTGTACATGAAGCCTCCCCCCACCAGCCAGAAGAGCCACCACAGCTGTGAACAGCACCCACCAGAGGAGCTGCTGCCAACTGAGGAGTAGCTGCTACCGCAACCGCCCGAAGAACAACCACAGACCAAGGAGTCACTGCCACCCAGGGAGCAGCCACTGAATGACTCAACATCTAGATATGTCAGTGAGATCAAACATGGGTAGACAAAGAAACCCCCAAAGGAAAGAGAAGGAGGACTCTCCAGAAAAGCAGCTAAGTAATACAGAGGCATGCAACATGACAGAAAAAGAATTCAGAATAAGGGTCCTAGAGTGCATAAACCGGATGGAGGAAAAAATCAACTTCTACAAGAAGCAAGAAGAAACAGATGAAAAAGTCAACTACCTATGCAAGAAGCAAGAAGAAACAGATGAAAAAAATCAATAACATATGGAAGAAGCTAGAAGAAACAGATGAAAAAATCAACAACTTAAGTAAGACCCAAGAAGAAATGAAGAGCGATATAGCTGCAATGAAAAACACCATTGAAAGTATCAACAGTAGACTAGGAGAAGCGGAGGACCGAATTAGTGAATTAGAAGACAAGGAAGCAAAACACACCCAAAATGTATTGCAATTGGAGAAAAAAATTAAAAGACAGGAGGAGAGCCTAAGGGAGCTTTGGGACAACATGAAACGAAACAACATACGAATAATAGGGGTGCCAGAACAACAGAAAGAGGAACAAGGATTAGAAAACCTATTCGAAGAAATAATATCAGAAAACTTCCCTGAGGTGGGGAAGAAAAAAGTCACACAAGCCCAGAGAGTCCCAAACAAGGTGAACCCGAAAAGACCCACACCAAGACACATCATAATTACCATGGCAAATGTTCAGGACAAAGAGAGAATCTTACAGGCTGCAAGAGAGAGACGGAAAGTTACATACAAGGGATCTCCCATTAGATTATCAAATGATTTCTCAACAGAAACACATCAGGCCAGAAAAGAATGGACGGAAATTTACAAAGTGATGCAAAGCAAAGGACTGAATCCAAGAATACTCTCTCCAGCAAGGCTATCATTCAAACTTGAAGGGGAAATAAGAAGCTTCACAGACAAAAAAAGGCTAAGGGAGTTTATCACCACCAAGCCAGCAATGCAAGGAATGCTAAAGGGACTGGTACAAACTAAAGGAGGGAGCAGGCAAAAATAATAGGTTGTCATGACTTCCACTGAAATTGAGCATATGATAGAGTCAAAACGAACATACAAATTAAAACAGACAGTGGACATTCAAATGACCTGAATCAACTGTCACTGTTTGTTCCAATAGCAGCAATGCTTATGTGATAATATAGTTTAACATACAAACAAAACAAGTCACATGATAAGGAGGTTCAGCTTCTAAAGTAAATTGAATATGTCAGTGGTTCCCAAACTTATTTGGCCTACCGCCCCCTTTCCAGAAAAAATATTACTCAGCGCCCCCTGGAAATTAATTTTTTAAAAATTTTAATAGCAATTAAACAGAAAGATATACGTATTAATGTTTCTACCTTTTTCGTAAAATATAGTAAAGAAAGGTGTAAATTAGAAACATTGAAGTTTGAAATTATGAAACTATTTATTGAACTCAGAATAGAAAGGTAATACAAAAAAAGTTAAAACAAATGCACCTGTGGCCATCACTGCCCCCTGGATCGCTGCAGCGCCCACCAGGGGGCGGTAGCGCCCACTTTGGGAATCACTGGAGTATGTTCTTTAAAAATTCTCATGTCCTCCCCTCTGACTATAATTCTTAATTTTCCAATCAGAAAATTACCCCAGGTGATCCAGTAACATGTAGAACTTTAGTAACCTAACTTATTTAAAAACAAACAAACATCCCAACCATTTTTAAAATATTTAAATCAACATTTTAGGTTTTAAATTATAGCAGATATTTAGATCCAAATATATTTTCTGAATAGAAAATATTTCAGTTTTTGATTTAAAAAAAAAATAAACATAAAAAAATATATAAGTGACACATTTTCCCAAGGAACTCTGAATTAGTACCTTTCCCCCTAACTTTCTTCAAATTAAGAGAATCTACGGAGTTCCCTATACTGCACAAGTTTTAATGAAAGAAAATAAGACTTTCTAAGAGCATCAAATACATGTTTTGTTATTTACAAACATACACACTTCTCTCTCTCTCTCTCTCTCTCTCTCTCATATATTCTCACTGATTCAGAGAGGGAGGGAGAGGGAGAGAGATAGAAACATCAATGATGAGCCCTGGCCGGTTTGGCTCAGTGGATGGAGCGTCGGCCTGCGGACTGAAGGGTCCCAGGTTTGATTCTGGTCAAGGGCATGTACCTTGGTTGCGGGCACATCCCCAGTAGGAGGCATACAGGAGGCAGCTGATTGATGTTTCTCTCTCATCGATGTTTCTAACTCTCTATTCCTCTCCCTTTCTCTCTGTAAAAAAACAATAAAATATATTTAAAAAAAAGAAAAATAAAGAAACATCAATGATGAGAGAGAATCATTAATCGGCTGCCTCCAACACGTCCCGTACTGGGGATCAAGCCTACAATCCGGGCATGTGGCCTGACCTGGAATCAAACTGTGACTTCCTGGTTCATAGGTCAATGCTAAACCACTGAGTCACACTGGCCGGGCTCAATTCTAATTTATAAATTCATTCCAAGGACATATACAGCTTGAAAAGCTTTGGAAGTAGTTTCAAAAAAACTAGCTTTTAAGTAACAAGAAAACAGTTATAGAAGAAAGTTTAAATTAAAAGAAAAAATTGTTTTGATTTATTCAAGAGTGGGAACATCCTCCATGAAAATGTGTACCTTGACTGTTGATGGCCGGGAGGCCTTATCACACCTTAGGAATTCAAATGCTTTTTACAATGAAAAGAAAGAGAGTTTCATCTCATTTCTCTACCAGGGTAGATGTCTGTCAATAGAAGGTGGACATCAATAAAAGGAGGGGCTTGCCCAAGCAATCCAGAAAGTCAGCAATCTACGAATAATCCAGAACCGAGTATTTATCTCCTCTGCCTCACACCCTCCCTCCCAGCCAGTGAGCAAGATAATTACTCTCAAGTCAAGCTAAGTGCCCCCCAGTCACAGTGGCCCAATGCTGACATACAAAGCATACAAATAATTCTCACTCTGGCATAAAAGTGACAACTTTCTTGGAAGAAAAGCAGATACTGTAAATTTCTCAAAGTCTTCCTGAGACATTTTTTTAAGTAATTTTCACTTCTTTAGAAAAAATGCCATGGGAAACCATCTGTAATCAAATGCCCATTCTATAAAACAATTCATCTATACTAATAAAAGGGTAATATGCTAATTAGCCTGGGAGACCTTCCAGATGTTCTTCTGGACAAAGCCATGGTGGCGGGGCCGAGGTAGAGGCAGCTAGAGGCCAAGAGGGGAGGGCAGTTGTGGGTGATCAGGCTGGTGGGGGGCAGGGCCGTTGGGGGTAAGCAGACCAGCAGGGGGCCAGTTGGGGACAAGCAGGCCATCAGTGGGGATCAGTTGGAGGTGATCAGGACTGCGGGGGAGGGGGGCCAGTTTGGAGTGAGCAGGCCAGCAGGGGGACAGTTGGGGATGAGCAGGCCAGTGGGGAGGGAAAGTAGGGGCGAGCAGGCCAGCAGGGGGGACAGTTTGGGGTGATCAGGCTGGTGGGGGGGCATTTGGGGAAAAGGAGGCCGGCAGCGGGGGGGGGGGGGGGGAAGGTGCAGTTGGGAGCAAGCAGACTGGCAGGCAGAGTGGTTAGAGGCAATCAGGCAGGCAGGCAGGTGAGTGATTAGGAGCCAGCAGTCCTGGATTGCGAGAGGGATGTCCGACTGCCGGTTTAGGCCCGATCCCTGTAAACTGGCAGTAGGACATCCTTCGAGGGGTCCCAAATTGGAAAGGATGCAGGCCAGGCTGAGGAACATACTCCCCCCTGTGCACGAATTTCATGCACTGGGCCACTAGTCCTATCTAATAATAGAGAAACATGGTAATTAACCGTAACTTCACTACCCTTCCCATAGGCTAATCAGCGAGATATGCAAATTAATCGCCAGCCAAGATGGTGGCTACTTTGCATATGTCAGCCCCAAGCCACAGACTGAGGCTTTAGGCTGGGGCCTGGGCAGAGCCAGCAAGCGATCCTTGATGGTGGCTGCAGCAGGGAACCTGGGCGGAGCCAGCCAGAAATCGGCCGCGGGGAACTGGGGGTGCCCCGGCCCAGGCCTAACGCCTCGGCCAGAGGCTTTAGGCTTAGGCCGGGGAGGAGACAGCCAGCGATCATGAGCCAGTGATCGTTGATGGCCACGGCGGGGAGCTGGGGGTGGCCCGGCCCAGGGCTAATGACTCACCAGAGGCTTTAGGCTTGGGCCGGGGAGGAGCCAGCCAGCGATTGTTGATGGTGGCAGCGATGGGGAACCGGGGCGGAGCCAGTCAGCGATCCTTGATGGCGGCGGCGGCAGGGAGCAGGGGGTGCCCTGGCCCAGGCCTAACACCTCGGCCTGAGGCTTTAGTTTTGGGCCGGGGAGGAGCCAGCCAGCGATCGTTGATGGCGGCAGCGGCGGGGAGCTGGGGGTGCCCCGGCTCAGGGCTAATGACTCGCCAAAGGCGTTAGGCCTGGGCAGGGGCCAAACCGGCAATTAGTGTGAGCTACAGAGGAAACAACTTTTCTGACTGCTGATTGGCTAAGCTCCCTGTATGCCACTGGTAATATTCTTAGTAACTTGGGTAATGAGAGTCCAAATAGGTGATCTAGGGTTTTTTTTTACCACACTCCTGGAGAAAAAAAGGAAGTTCTGCTGCTGGAAGGTTAAGAAATGTCATATCCTGCCCTAGCTGGTTTGGCTCAGTGGGTAATGCTTTGGCCTGCCCCACGCAGATTCTGGGTTCAATTCTGACCAAGGGCATGTACCTAGGTTGCAGGGCTCATGCAGCAGGCAACCAATCAAAGTGTTCCTCTCACTTTGATGTTTCTCTCTGTCTTTCCCTTTCTCTTCAACATTCTCTAAAAATCAATGGAAACATATCCTCAGGTGAGAGAAAAAGAAGAAAGAAGAGAAAGGAAAGAAAGGAAAGAAAGGAAGAAAGGAAGAAAGGAAGAAAGGAAGGTCATATCCTATGAAAGACACTTCTTGAAAATGCCTAAAGAAAGTTGTCATTTTTTCATGGTGAAGGGACTGGAGTCCGTGTTGATGAAAACACCTGGTGGCTGCCGTGACTGGCAGTGGCTGCAACAGTGCGGTGACGGGGCTGCTGCCTTCCCCTGATCAGACCGGTCGACTCCCACAAAGGGAGGCCAGACTGTGGCTTAGGCCCACTCCCCAAGGGGAGCAGAGAGCAGGTAGTAGGACATCCCCTAGGGCTCCCAGTATGTGATAGGGGGCAAGCTGGGCTGAGGGACCCACCCCTCCAGTGCACAAATTTTTGTGCACCGGGCCTCTAGTATATATATAAAAGCCTAAGCCGCTGTTACAACTGTAATGACCGGTCGCTATGACATGCACTGACCACCAGGGAGCAGACACTCAACACAGGAGCTGCCCCCTGGTGGTCAGTGTGCTTCCACAGTGGGAGCATTGCTCAGCTGACAGACCTGACCCAGTGGCCCACAGGCCTGGCGGCAGCCACTCCCTCCATCAGTAGTCCTGCAGGTCCAATCTCCAGAGAACACGCCAGGCACAGACGGACCAGTGCTGCCAGCAAGACCCTGACAGTGCCGCCAGACTTGGAAGTCAGCCTCAGGCACCATGGCCACTTCCTCTCCCTAGATGCTTCCCAAGGAAGAAAGAATATAAAAGTGGCTGCAGAGCCCTAACCAGTTTGGCTCAGTGGATAGAGTGTCGGCCTGCTGACTGAAGGTCCCAGGATCGATTCGGGTCAAGGGCATGTACCTTGGTTACAGGCACATCCCCAGTAGGAGGTGTGCAGGAGGCAGCTGATCGATGTTTCTCTCTCATTTATATTTCTAACTTTCTATCCCTCTCCCTTCCTCTCTGTAAAAACAATCAATAAAATATATTAAAAAAAAATAAAATAAATAAAAGTGGCTGAAGGTGGCTCCTGAAAACTGACACGAACATCAGTGGGATGGATCTGGATCCCGGGCCGAGAAGGAAGTCCCACCGGCCCCTCCACCCCAACCCCTTGGGACTTCATCCATGCAGGAATTCATGCACCAGGCCTCCAGTAAGTATATATAAAGAATGTTCATAAATCAAAAAGGAAAACACCAAACAACCCAAATACTTAAATAAGCACATCACAAAAGAGAATATCGGAAGAGCTGAAAACATACAAAGTGGTACTCCACTTAATTATTAATTATGGAAATGTAAAATAAAATCGTGATGTATCGGAGCAACGTCAGCAAAATGCCAGAGTAAGGAGCTATGAAAGTTAACCTCTCCGTAAAAGCAACACCAAAATCAGCAAAAACAGAGTAATTTTTTCAGAAGTCTGGAAATTAACCAAAGGCTTGCAGCAACCCAAGGAGCATCTAAAAGCCAACCAACATGGTTGCATATCGATAAGAAGTGTGGTTTTGTGGAATTTTAACTTTTACCCTACTCCCATTCACCTCCTCCAAGTTCAAAAATCAATAGCCTGCTTTACCATACTAGAGGAAGAAGGATGGAGGACTTTCAAAGCATCGTTCACAAAGCAGTCATTATTTGACCTACTGGAAGACTGCACCATCAAAGCCTCTCTCTATTGAACTTGCCCAGTGCTTAAAATCTTCTCCTTGGAAGTACTTCTTGAATGTATTAAGCTTCCTGAGGCTGCCTGAAGTAGAGCAAAAAACAGAATAAACAAAAATCTTTGAAAGAGAAGCTAACCAATGAGATGTCCATAGGAGACTTTGAAAAGAAAAGACATATTCCTGGGAATACAGAAGACCACGCACATGTGTAATGCCCTGCATATGCTTAGGGCTGTGTGCATAATCAAGAAAGACTTAGGATGGCTCTAAGCTTTCACCTCTGGCTGACCTTGAGGCTCCATACAAGGAGCAAGTGATGGCTAAGGTAGAGTTCTAAGGTGATTGATTGGCTGTTGAGGATGTGCCCCAACAGGCAACTGCAGGCCCTTGCCAAAAACTGGGGGGTTTTGGTGGTTCTGAGCACTTAAGGAAATCTCTGTTCCATTTTAGCTAACCTCCAAAAGCAAATCAGGGAGACAAACAATGCAGACTTCACAGAACTAGCTTAGAAGGCACAAAACAGACAACTAGTACAACAAGCAGCAACAACAAACCCTGGAGAAGGGGGTAATCTCATATCCAGAGTTGGCATACTATATAATTTCAAATGTTTAGTTTACAATGAAAATGAAGAGACATGCAAGTCAAAAATAGACAAAAAGCAAGAAAGTATTCCCTTATCATTGATGTTTCTTGATTTTAAAATAAAAGTTCCACTTCCTTTACTTTCTGAAGAAGTTATATAACAAAAGCTAGCATAATGTAAAAATATTAAAATTTATTTAAAATGTATTCAGGAGATTAAAAAGTATATATGAGAACGTTTTGTGAGCAATGTCCAAACAGTAAGATAAAGTTCACTCACATATATAACCCGTTTATATGTCTCACAGATCCTCATGATTCTGAATCCTCCCTTCACCCTTAACCTCTGCTAACTCTAGTACCTATTGGAAATTATTTTTAATCTCCAATGGATTATTCACTATTTGAATTATTCATGACCTATTTTTAATCCGAGCCACTGCATTGATGTTCAGAATATTTTTGAGCTGCCCTTTATGGAATACTAGTGACCCAATGCGTGAAATCGTGCGAGACCCAGACCTGCGGAAAGCCGCGCAAGGCCTGGTACCCCAGACCCCGCCGCGACCCGCAACTCCCCCCCCCCGAGTCCCACCACGCCGTGAGTCCCAGAGTCAAGTCCCAGAGTCTAATCCCCGCCCACCCGTGTGTGCCTCGCTGCGCACATAGCCCTGCCCATCCATACGTGCCTTACTACGCACACAGCCTCCTGATGAGCAGTCTTTGGTCATTATGGTTTTAGGACCACTGGATTTTTATAATATACTCTAGAGGCCCAGTGCACGAAATTCATGCATGAGGTGGGGTCCCCTCCGCCCAGCCTGCACCCTCTCAAATCTGGGACCCCTCAGACATGCCTCTCACAATCCAGTACTGCTGGCTCCCAACTGCTCACCTGCCTGCCTGCCTGATTGCCCCTTACTGGCACCCCTGCCGGCCTGATCACCCGTAACTGCCTCTGCCTGCCAACAGGTCACCCCCAACTGCTCCCCTGCTGGCCTGGTCGCCCCCAATTGCCCCACCTGCCAGCCTGGTCACCTCTCACTGCACCCCTCTGCCAACCTGGTCGCCCCAAACTGCTCCCCGCTGCTGACCTGGTCGCCCCTCACTGCCCCCCTCCCCCCCGCCGGCCTGGTTATCCCCAACTGCCCCCTCCTGCTGGCCTGGTCACCCCCAACTGTGCCCCCCTGCCAGCTTGGTTGCCCCTCACTGCCCCGCCCCCACCAACTGGGTCGTCCCACTCAGCCTGGTGTTCAGTTGTTTGGTTGTCCCTCACTAACCCCCCTGCCGCCCTTATCGCACCACACAGCCTGTTTGGTCGTCCGTTCAGTTGTTTCGGATGTGACGGCCCCGAGATCGATATATATATATATATATATATATATATATATATATATTTTTTTTTTTTAAAATTTACAAAGAAAAATTATATGGTATTTTCATTAGTAAAACACAGGCCAAAAAATGTAGAAAAATAAGATTTTTCACAATGCATTAAAATTTGGTGATGATTTATTATTTAACCAGCTCACTACTTCTCTCATTTAGTAAAGTCTAAGAATGCACTTACTTATCATGTACTATGAAATTTATAGATACACTGAAGCTCCAGCTACTTAAACTAACTTGCGTAGATCTCAGCATTTGTCTCAGACCTCTCCCACAATTCATTCATACTATAGTCTTGTAATGCCATTATGTATGTATTTTAAAATATTTTCCCCTCCTTTGGCTCTATTTTTGTTCACCAGTTTATGTTGTTCATTAGATTCCACAAATGAGTGAGATAGTGTGATATTTATCTTTCTGCGACTGGCTTATTTCGCTTAGCATAATGCTCTCCAGGTCCATCCATGCTGTTGCAAATGGTGAGTTCCTTCTTTTTTACAGTAGTGTAGTATTCCATTGTGTAGATGTACCACAGTTTTTTAATCCACTCATCTGCTGATGGGCACTTAGGCTGTTTCCAGATCTTAGCTATTGTAAATTGTGCTGCTATGAACATAGGGGTGCATATATCCTTTCTGACTGCTATTTCTTATTTATTGGGGTATATTCCTAGAAGTGGGATTATTGGGTCAAATGGGAGTTGCATTTTTAATTTACGCCATACTGTTTTCACAGTGGCTGCACCAGTCTGCATTCCCACCAGCAGTGCACGAGGGTTCCTTTTCTCCACATCCTCTCCAGCACTTGTCATCTGTTGATTTGTTGATAATAATTCTGACAGGTGTGAGATGGTACCTAATTGTTGTTTTGATTTCATCTCTTGGATGATTAGTGACTTTGAGCATGTTTTCATATATCTCTTGGCCTTCTTTATGTCCTCTTTTGTAAAGTTCTAGGTCCTTTGCCCATTTTTTGATTGGATTGTTTGTCTTCCTTTTTTTAAGTTGTATGGGTTCCTTTTAAATTTTGGAGATTAAAATCTTATCAGAGATAACATTAGCAAATATATTCTCCAATACATGGGCTTTCTTGTTGTTTTGTTGGTTTCTTTTGCTGTGCAGAAGCATTTTATTTTGATGTAGTTCCATTTGTTTGTTTTCTCATTAGTTTCCATTACCTTAGGACAGTGGTTCTCAACCTGTGGGCCGCGACCCCTTTAGGGGTCGAACAACCCTTCACAGGGGTTGCCTAAGACCATCGGAAAACACATATATAATTACATAGTGTTTTTGTGATTAATCACTATGCTTTATGTTCAATTTGTAACAATGAAAATACATCCTGCATATCAGATATTTACATTACGATTCATAACAGTAGCAAAATTACAGTTATGAAGTAGCAATGAAAATAATTTTATGGTTGGGGATCACAACATGAGGAACTGTATTAAAGGGTCGTGGCATTAGGTAGGTTGAGAACCACTGCCTTAGGAGATATTGCTTTGACATATGTCTAATATTGTGCTGCCTATGGATTCTTGTAAGATTTTTATGTTTTCCCATCTTATGTTTAAGTCCTTTATCCATTTTGAGTTTATTTTTACATATGGTGTAAGTTGGTAATCTAGTTTTTCTTTTGCATATATATGTCCAATTTTCCCATCATTTATTGAAGAGGCTGTCTTGACTCCATTGTGTATTCTTGCCTCCTTTGTCAAATACTGAACATAATGGCTTGTGTCGATTTCTGGGTTCTCTGTTCTGTTTCATTGGTCTATATGTCTGTTTTTGTGCCAGTACAAGGCAGTTTTGAGAAGAGTGGCTTTGTAGTAAAGCTCGATATCTGGCATTGTGATCCCTCCAACTTTGTTCTTCTTTCTCAAGATTGCTGCAGTTATTTGGGGTCTTTTTTTATTCCATATGAATTTTAGGAGAGTTTGTTCTAGGTCTGTGAAATATTCCATTGATATATTAATAGGGATTGCACTGAATCTATAGATTGCTTTGGGTAGTATGGACATTTTAATGATGTTGATTCTATCAATCCATGAACATGGTATATTCTTCCATTTGTTTATGCCTTCTTTTATCTCCTTTTTCAATGTCCTGTAGTTTTCCGAATACAGGTCTTTTACCTCCTTAGCTAAGTTTATTCCTAGGTATCCAAACATTTTTGGTGCAATGGTAAATGGGATTTTTTTTTTAAGTTTCTCTTTCTGTTAGTTCATTATTGGTGTATAAAAAATCCATAGGTTTCTGGATGTTAATTTTATATCCTCCTACATTGCTAAATTCATTTATTAAGTGTAGCAGTTTTTTGATGGAGTCTATGTACAATATCATGTCAATATCATGTACAGTTTCTATGTACAATATCATGTCATCTGTGAATAATGAGAGTTTTACTTCTTTTCCAAATTGGATGCCTTTTATTTCTTCTTCTTGTCTAATCACTATGGCTAGGACTTCCAGTACTATGTCAAACAGGAGTGGTGAAAGTGGGCATCCCTGTCTTGTTCCTGTTCTTAGGGGAAATGGTTTGTTTTTTCCCATTGAGTATGATGTTGGCTATAGGTTTGTCATACATGGCCTTTATCATGTTGAGATATGCTCCCTCTATTCCAACTTTGCTGAGAGTTATAAAAAAAATGGGTGTTGGATCTTGTCGAACACTTTTTCTGCGTCTATTGATATGATCATGTGATTTTTGTCTTCTAATTTATGTGATGTATCACATCTTTTGATTTGTGAATATTGTACCAGCCTTGCATCCCTAGAATAAATCCCACTTGGTCATGGGTGTGATCTTTTTAATATATTGCTGGATGCAATTTGCTAATATTTTTTGAGGATTTTAGCATCCATGTTTATCAGGGATATTGGCCTGTAATTCTCTTTCTTTGTAGTGTCTTTATCTGGTTTTGGAATTAGGATAATACTGGGCTCATAAAAAGAGTTTGGAAGTGTTCCTTCCTCTTGGGTTTTCTGAAATAGTTTGAGAAGTATAGGTGTTTTTCTTTGAATGTTTTGGAAAAATTCCCCTGTGAAGCCATCTGAACCTGAGCTTTTGTTTGTTGAGTTTTTATTATTACTGCTTCTATTTCATTGGTTGTTATTGGCCTATTCAGGTTTTTTGATTCTTCCTGATTCAGTTTTGAAAGATTGTATTTTTCTGGGAATTTCATCCACATTGTCCAGCTTGTTGGCATATAGTTGTTCATAGTATTTCCTTACAATCCTTTGTATTTCTCTGGTGTCCGTGGTTACTTCTTGATTTTCATTTCTGATTTACTTGGATCCTCCCTCTGTTTCTTGATGAGTCTGGCTAATGGTTTATCAATTTTGTTTATCCTTTCAAAGAACTAGCTCTTGGTCTCATTGACTTTTTTTTTTTCTGAGTCTCTATGTTATTCCTGCTCTAATCTTATTATTTCCTCCCTTTTCTTATCCTGGGCTTTTCTTGTTGTTCTCTTTCTAGTTCTTTAAGTTGTACAGTTAAATAGTTTATTGATGATTTTCTTTCTTTCTCTTCTCTTTTCTTTTTTGAGGTATGCCTGTAGTGCTATGAACTTCCCTCTCAGGACTGCCTTTGCTGTGTCCCAGAGATTTTGGGTTGTTGGGTGTTCATTTTCATTTGTTTCCAGGAAGTTTTTTTAAAATTTCTTTCTTGATCTTGCTGATAACCCATTCATTGTTTAATAATGTGCTATTTGGCCTCCATGTGTTTGAATGTTTTTGGGTGTTTTTACTCTAGTTGATTTCTAATTTCATTCCACTGTGATCTGAGAAGATGCTTGATATGATTTCAATCTTCTTAAACGTGTAAAGACTTGTTTTGTGTCCTAACCTGTGGTATATCTTTGTGAATGATCCAAGTGCACTTGAGAAGAATGTATATTTTGCTGCATTGGGGTGAAATGTTCTATAAATGTCTATTAAATCCATCTGATCCGGTGTGTCCTTTAGAGTCTCTGATTCCTTGTTAAGTTTTTGTCTGGAAGATCTGTCAAGTGAAGTCAGAGGGGTGTTAAAGTCCCCTACTATGATTGTATTGTTGTTGATCTCTCCATTAAAGACCTCTACAAATTTTTTTTATACATTTAGGTGCACCTATCCATTGGGTGCATATATGTTTACCCAGGTTATATCCTCTTGTTGGATCGATCCCTTTAGTATTATATAGTTGTCTATATAATACTTTGTTATCTCTTATGATGGCCTTCAATTTAAAGTCTATCTTGTCAGATATGAGTATTGCTATTCTACCTTTTTTTTCTTTTCCATTTGCATGGAAAAATTTTTTCCATCCCTTCACTTTCATCATGTGTTTCTTTCTTTCTTTTTTCTTTTTTAATAACATCTGGGAATTTATTCAATTTTTAGGGATCCAATATTATAAAAGTTCCAGTAATGTCATTAAAAAATGAACATATACCTATTAAGAAATGTAGTGAAAATTGTTTAATCATTTTAGCAGTCAAAATACAACGTTAATATTGGTGTTTTGATGTCTGAAACAGCAATAATTTTGCCATATGCATCTTAATCTTTTATATCATTCATTTTAAGTTGATGGTTAATTCAAAAACTGAGTTTTAATCAAAGCTGTTTTCAAACATTGTCATAATGTCACGCTGAAGAGTCATATCAATGGTACCAGCCGTTGCTTCTCTCCTCCTCCGCTCTTGCTCTCTCTCCCTTGCTAAATTACGGTCTTTGAGAAGCCCACGGCTACTCTTCTCTTGAGCTTCCAGTGACTGCTGATGTTCTTTTTGCTTGTCTCCAAGGCACTTGTTTGGCATCTTATTTGAAAAGGATTCTAGAGTGGAGCCAGGGTGCCTTTGATTTTCTTGAAATACTTTGGGTTCCATTGTATTCTTTTCCAGATGTTTCCGTATTAGTTCCTGTGTTCGAGCTTTTACTTCCTTCTCTACTGCTGCTTTTCTAAACTGGTTGAAGAGCTCATCTGAGGATTTCCGTACACCTGAAGTTTTAACTGGTTTGCCTAAACTTTTCCAACAGTCAGCATTCTTGATTTTTATATCCTTCTGCACAGAAACTTGACATTCAGACTCGACCGCCATTGTGTCATCCCCAAACTGATGCATCACAGTTAGGCCATTCAAGTGCTTTTCAGAACCACCTGAGAAAGGCAGGATTTGTAAAGGTGAAATGTTTTTCACCCTCGGTTTATGTTCTAATTCTTGATGATTAATTGCTAACTGGTGGTGATCTGGTGCGGTTCCACTTGAATGTGTAGTCTGATGAAAAAGGGCAATAGTACTAGAGGTTGTATCTTGCATATAAGATTGTATCGTTACTTTCTCTTTAGAAGGAGATCCATTCTGTTTCACTTCAGTAAATTTAGGTAACATTTCTGATTCGGAATCACTGCTGTCTGAAGTAACTGAATCACCGCTACTACTTGCAGACGCTGACGAACTGCTGCTGCTGTCTCTCAACCAGGAACCAATTCCAACAACAGCTGTGGATGATGGCGTTTTCTCAGATTTTGTTTGGCATTTTCTGGAATTTACTGATTATTGACATCTACTAATTGCTTTTCCAACTCCTGTTTTTACTGTGCATGAAGTTCTTCATTTGACTTCATAATTTTCTTACCACGAGGTTTTAGTGGTCTTTTTCTTAGACATGCGGCAACATATTTTTCTAGCTCTCTCAGTTTTGTTGTTTTCAGTGTTTTAGTCTATTTCTATCTCCTCATGGTTGGAATTTCTCAGTGAAGGTTCTCTTGATTGTATTATATGAACGATTTTTCCAAGTTTATCTCCAGGGAGTTTGGTTATATCCAAACTTAACCGCCTTTTCTCATCATGGCTCATAGGTTTAGCATTATCTTTATCCTCAGATTTCAGAGCCAACACTGGTTGCTGCCTCTTCTTTGGCTCATTGCTCTTAGATTTCTCCTTTAATTTCATTTGCTTAACCTTCTTTCTTGGATTTTCATCTATGTTATTAACCTTTCTTTTTTTCTTTTCCTATTTAGATCTGTCATTTTTTTAGCTTATGGAGTAGTACTTGGGATAGAACAGTTGCTGATGAACAGCTTTAAGCTGCTTCTGAAGCCTTGCAATACACTGAACTTGGTCATCTTCAGAATCACCAGAAGAGTTATCTTCAGAGGAAGTTTCAGTACTGCTTTCTCTACCAAGGGACTTTGTGATATCTGTTTTGATATTATATACAGGCTTACTCTCAACAGGTTCATCTGGGATCTTTGCAAAATGCATTTCAAAAACATCCTGGAGCATTCTTGCAATTGTCACTACTTCATGATCTGGAGGACTGTATCTGTAGCAATTCATGAACATTAATCTAACATCTGCAGCAAATTCATATACATCCTTATATTCTTGGTTGTCCATTTTTCTCTTGATAGTTCCAAGATCCATTGGATTTTTCACAATGTCATAGTAGTTATGGAGTCCCAATGCATTAACATCAACAGGATTATAAAAAGGCCATGCATATGAAAAGTGCTTCTTTGCAAACAGTTCTTTCAGAATCTCACTACAGTGCCTTAATGGTTCAGTTACTTTAACTTTATATTGTTGCTGAGAATTCTTCCGCCCACTTTCTTTTATGGGTGGCATTTTTGCTGGGTTTTTTTTCTGTAAGTGCTGGGGAAGGTTCACCACTTGCTTTAACTGCTGAAGTTGTAGGAGTTGTTGTATCTGCTTTCCTCTTTATACCCTTTGTAACCTGGGCCACTGTTTGTGAGGTAGAGTTGGGTGGAGCACCTTGTGCCATATTTAAAGGAGAAGTAGATGTTTCAGGAAATACAGAGGGACTCACTTGCGGCTTAAATACTTTTTCTGATCCTTTAGGAGACTGTTTTTCTTTAACAGAAGAAACTACTACATTCTGTTGAGTGCCTTTCTTTATTCTTTCCTTACCACCCACAACTTGCTCTATTTTTGGCATCTGTAATAATTTCTGTTTAAATAAATTCTCTAGAGCTTGTACCATAAGAACAATGTCATCTTCAGGCTTATTGTATAAATAACAACTCGAGAACATTGTTCTGAAGTCTTCTATGCATTCTGAAGCCTTCACATAATACTTATTTTCCAAGCGCTTCTTAATTGTACTTAAATCCATTGGGTTTTTGATAATGGTGTAATAATCAAGCAACTCTAGTTTCACGGCATCCACAGGCTGCTGAAAAGGCCAGGAAAAACTATGCTTTCATAAAGCCTTCGAGACAACTTTTCGTAGATACTGCAGTTGATTTGTCAATCTCCCATTTTCCTTAGTATTTATATTCTCTGGTGGTGGAGAGGTTAATAATAGCTATTTGTCTACTTGGCAGAGACATTCTTAATTGCTTCAAATTCTGATATTCTAATGTCTACAAATACATGTCCTTTTTCTATATAAGTACTAGAAGTTGTTTAGTTTTAGATGATTTAGGTTATTTCAATCTTTCACAGTATTTCTGTTTTTCTAAGACACAAATTGACGTCTTAGCAGGAAAAGTCTGTAAGTTTCTCGATTACAGGATCCTCCCCAGCTCAGGGCTCGTCAATGTGTTTCTTTCACATCAATACTTCTCTTTCTCTCTCTGTCTTATAAGAAGGATCTTGTCTGATCACCCCCTGGAGCTTGCACAGGATAAAATGGTGCAGGCAGCGGTTCTCCACAGTTCTCCACCAACCATCGCCGCCAGCTCTCGCCCCGATGGCGGCTCCATGTGTGTTTCTTTTGTTCTGAAGTGGGTCTCTTGTAGACAGCATATAATTGGGTCATGTTTTTGTTTCCATCCCACTACCCTATGTCTTTTGATTGGAGCATTTAATCCATTTAAATTTAGGGTTATAATTGAGAGGTACTTATTTATAGCCATTTTAATTCTGTATGGCTAGATTTCTCTGTTTCTTCTTCTTAGCAATCCCTCACAGCAGTCCCTTTAGCATTTCTTATAATGCTGGCTTGGTGATGATGTACTCTTTTAGCCTTTTTTTTTGGTCTGGGAAGCTCTTTATTTGACCGTCTATTTTGAATGATAGCCTTGCTGGATATAATAATCTTGGTCTCAGATCCTTGCTTTTCATTACCTTGAGTTCTTCATGCCATTCCCTTAGGGCCTGTAGAATTTCTGATGAGAAATCAGGTGTGAGCCTTATGGAAACTCCTTTGTAGTAACAGTTTGCTTTTCTCTTGTTGCCTTTAAGATTCTCTGTCTTTAATAATTAGCATTTTAATTATGATGTGTCCAGGCGTGTAACTGTTTGGGTTCTTCTTATTTGGGGTTCTCTGTGCCTCCTGAACTTGTGTGACTTTTTCCTTTACCAGGTTAGGGAAGTTTTCTGCCATTATTTCTTCAAACTCCTTCTCCTTCCTCCCTTTCTGCCTCTTCAGGCACACCTGCTATTCTAATACTGTTATATTTCGCGGTGTCCCACAGGTGCCTTAAGCTGTCCTCTTGTTTTTTAATTGTTTTTTTCTTTTTGGTTCTCTGATATTTTCAACTCTGTCTTCTAATTCACTGATTCAATCCTCAGGTTCTCTTAATCTGCTATGTATTTTTTCTAATGTGTCTTTTACTTGTGTTATGTCATTCTTCATCTCAGACTATTCTTTTTTCATAGTTAATATATATATTTTTCATACTGTTGAGCATTTTTACCATCATTACTCTGAACTCTTGTTTTAGATAAATTTCTTATCTCTGCTTCATTTATCTCTTCTGGAGAATTTGCTATTTTTTTCATTTGGGGGTTGTTTCTTTGTCTCCTCATTTTGGTTGTCTGTTTGGGTTTGTGACTATGTTTTAGGTATATCCTCTACACCTCTCAATCTCCAGTGCAGGACAGTGTTAAAAGGCTGTTTCTGACTCACTGGATCAAGCAAATACTCAAAGCCTCCAGAGACAGCCTAGGTATACAGACTAAGGATTCCGACTTAAATTGCCCCCAGGCAATTGTCCTCAGTCTTAGGGAGAGTTTTTTTTTCCCAACAGGGTGGGACAGTTGCTTCTGCCTAGAAGCTAATTATTACTTTTAATCTCTTAAGTCGCCTCAGAGAAAGGTGTTTTCCAATAGGGTGTGTCAACTGTCTTCCCCCCAGGCAAGGCAGATGTCTATGTGGGAAAGATGTCCTCCGTTGTATGAGGGAATAACTCGGCCCAGGAAACTTGGGGTGTCTGCCTTCTGAGCTCTATAACCCAAGTCCCCAGTCCTGGATTCTGCTCTCACAGGTCCAGTCCACATCACACTCCCTCTGCCAGAGCACAAGGTGGGTGACTCCACAGTGAATTTTTGTGCACTGCCTCCTCAAGAGGGTGCCCGACCTTTCAGCTGCCACACCCTGGCAGATAGCACCCCACTGCTTTTCACAGCTAGACGTTATGTGGGTACCCTCCTCAGATTTGGTGCTCTCTGTTGGGGAACCCAGCTTGGGGATTAGATCCCAGAGCTCTCAGTGCCCCACCCACCACAGCTGAGATATCTCTCTGGGACTTCAGTTGCCGTCTGTGGGTGCCCAGCCAGCCCTTTCATGCCTCCACCCCTCCTATCAGTCTTTATGCAGTCTCCACCTTTGGTCCTTGAGTATTAGGGTTCTCTATTGTGAGTTTTCCATTGATTATTCAGAAAGCCTTTCTGTATTTCAGTTGTAATTCCAGCTTGTTCCTGGGAGCTTGTCTGTACAGCATCCACCTACTCGGCTGCCACTTATAATTCTTTACTCATTATCTTAATTCACCATTGATGTTTCTATCTCTTGCCCTCTCCCTCTTTGAAATCAATAAAATTTATTTAGGAGTCAAGATGGCGGCTGACAGGACGGCAGTGAGAGAGCGTGAGTAAGTGAGGGAGCGAAAGGGGAGTGTGTGGACATGTGTGGGGGGTGTGTGTGTGTGTGTGTGTGTGTGTGAGTGAGGGACAGTTAGATCCTGCAGGACTTTTGGGGACTGACGGAGAGGACCCTCTTAGACAGGGAGCCCCTGTTACTGCTGCAAGCACTTCCGGGCAGCCACCATTGCCATATAAATCACACCATCTTGAAAGGGAGAGCTGCTGTGACTACAGCCCAGCCTCACCACCACCCAGAGTGGCCTCAGACACCACCCGGGACCTTACAGCCACTACGAAGAAAGACCCGCCACCACAGATGTAGACCCACAGACATCGGGACTCTAGCTTCCTCGGCCACAGGCTCCTGTGAGTCTCAGAGTGCACAACCTTCCCCGCGACCCGCCGCTGTGGCACAGGCCCTGCACATCCTGGCAACTGGGCTCTCCAGTGACTACTGAGGCGCGCAATGCTCCTGCCGACCCACCACTGTGAACAAAGGCCCCATGTGTCCTGGAGCCTGGGCTCTCTGGTGACTCTCAGGACACACACCCTCCCGCCAAGCCCTCTGCTTCAGTCACAGGCCCCACGTGACACAGCGCCTGGACCCTTTGGTGATAGCAAAAATGGGGAGACAAAGGAAAACCCCAAAGAAAAGAAAAGGAGGTATCACCAGAAGAGGAACTAAATAAAACAAAGGCATTCAATATGTCAGAAAAAGAATTCAGAGTAAAGGTCATACAGTTCATAAACAAAATGGATGAGAAAAATCAACAACCTATGTAAGAACCTAGAGGAAATAAAAAATGATATAGCTACAATAAAAAGCACAATGTAAGGTTTCAACAGTAGACTAGAAGAAGTGGAAGACTGAATAAGTGAGTTAGAAGATAGGGCAGGGAAATATACCCAATCTGAACAGTAACTGGAGAAAAAAAATTAGAAAGCAGGAGTAGAGCTTAAGGGAGCTTTGGGACAACGTGAAATGAAGTAACATACATATAAGAGGGGTGCCAGAAGGACAACAAGAGGAACAAGTATTAGAAAACATATTTGAAGAAATAATCAGAGAAAACCTCCCTGATTTGGGAAAGAAAGATCACACAAGCACAGAGTCTCAAACAAGATGAACCCCAAAAGATCCACACCAAGACATGTTGTACTTACAATGGCAAATATTAATCACAAAAAGAGAATCTTAAAGGCTGCAAGAGAGAGACATAGAGTTACCTACAAAGGATCTCCTATTAGGTTATCAAATGATTTCTCAACAGAAACATAACAGGCCAGAAGGGAATGGAATGAAGTATACAAAGTGATACAAAGTAAGGGACTGAATCTAGGAATACTCTATCCAACAAGGCTATCATTCAAAATTCAAGGGGAAATCAGGACCTTCGCAGACAAAAAAAAGTCTAAGGAAGTTTATCACTACCAAGCCAGCAATGCAAGAAATGTTAAAGGGACTGTTGTAAAAAGAAGAAAAAAGGAACACAGGCATAAAGAATGAAAATAGCTACAAACAAGTACCTATCAATAATAACCTTAAACGTAAATGTACTAAATACTCCCATCAAAAGAAATAGAGTGGCTGAATGCATAAGAAAACACGACCCATATATAAACTGTCTACAAAAGACCCACCTCAGAACAAGGGACTCACACAGACTGAAAGCAAAGGAATGGAAAATTTTTTCAGGCAAAAGAAAAAAAAAAGCTGGGATACCAATACTTATATCTGACAAAATAGACTTCAAAGTGAAGGCCATAACAAGAGATAAGAAAGGCCACTTCAAAATACTAAAGTGATCGATACAACAAGAGGATTTAACTCTGTGCACCCAATGCAGGAGCACCCAAATACATAAAAAAGCTTCTACAATAAGATATCAAGGGAGAGATCGACAGCAATACAATCATAGTAGGAGACTTTAATACCCCATTGACATCACTGGATAAATCCTCTAGACAAAAAAATCGGCAAAGAAACAGCAATTCTAAACAACCCACTAGATCACATGGAAATAATCGACTACTTCAGAACATTTCACCCCAAAGGTACAGAATATACATTCTTTTCAAGTGCACATTTTCAAAGACAGACCACATATTGGGACACAGGCAAAGTCTCTTCAAATTCAAGAAGACTGAAATCATATCAAGCATCTTCTCAGATCACAATGGCATAATATCTACACTAATAAAAGAGAAAAATGCAAATTAACCATCACTCCATCACTCCACCACACCCACCAGCCAATCAGAGCGACTATGCAAATTAGCCCAATAATCCAACAAGATGGCGGTTAATTTGCTTATGCAGGTGCCGAGCGAAGACTAAAGACAACTGAAGATAGCAGCGGCCACGGAGCTGAAGCGAGCAGGAGGCTTGGGTTGCTCCCAGTGACAGAGGAAGCCAAGCTTCCCGCCGGCCCTATACTCCGCTCAAGGTGGGGCTGGGGGCTTGGGTCGCAGCCCGCACCCTGGGCTCCGCTCAAGGGTCGTCAGGGGCGACCCAGGCTTCCAGCCAGCCCTGGCCTCCACTCGAGGAGCTGGAAAAAAAAAAAAAGGAGGGGCTGAGAGCAGCCAGAGCAGAGAAGCCAAGCCTCGCTGCTATGGCTGGACCAAAGGCCTGTGTCAGGAAGGCCTTATTGCGCAAATCTTCGTGCAACGGGCCACTAGTTAGAAATAAACTACAATAAAAACAACCACAAAAATATGTAGAAGGAAGGAAAAAATAAAGGTCAGAGAGGAAGTAAATGACATAGAGACCAAAAAACAATACAAAAAAATCAATGGAACCAAGAGCTGGTTCTTTGAAAAGATAAACAAAGAGTGATGAAACTCTAGCCAGGCTCACCAAGAAGCAAAGAGAGAGGCCCCCAAATAAACAAAGTCAGAAATATGAAGGATTATGAAAAAATACTATAAACAACTCTATTCCAAAAAACTGCTCAACCTAGAAGAAATGGACATTTTCCTAGAAAAACAGGATCTTCCAAAACTCAATCAGGAAGAATAAAAAAATCTGAATAGGCCTATAACTATGGAGGAAATTAAAGCAGTCATCAAAAAATTTCCAGCAAACAAAAGCCCTGGGCTGGCTTCACAGGGGAGTTTTACCAACATTCAAAGAACTAAAACGTGTCTATCCAAAAAAATTCAAGAGGAAGGCACACTTCCAAGCTCATTCTATGAAGCCAGCATTACCCTAATCCCCAAACCAGATAAAGACACCACACTACAAAGAAAGAAGATTACAGGCCAATGTCCTTGATGAACATAGATGCTAAAATCCTCAACAAGATTCTAGCAAATCGGATCCAGCAGTACATCAAAAAGATCATACACCATGACCAAGTGGGATTTATTCCAGGGATGCAAGGATGGTATAACATCCACAAATCAATAAACGTAATACATCACATAAACAAATTGAGATAAAAATCACATAATTATATCAATTGATGCAGAAAAAGCATTTGACAAAATACAACACCCTTTCTTGATAAAAACTCTCATCAAGGTGGGAATAGAAGGATCATACTTCAACATAATAAAAGTCTTAGATGACAAACCTACAGCCAACATCAGACTCAATGGGCAAAAACTAAAACTATTTCCCCTAAGAACAGGAACAAGACAGGGATGCCCACTCTTTCCACTCCTGTTCGACATAGTAATGGAAGTGCTAGCCATAGCGATCAGACAAGAAGAAGAAATAAAAGGCATCCAAATTGGAAAAGAAGAAGTAAAAACTCTCATTATTTGCAGATGACATGATATTGTACATAGAAAACCCTAAAGACTCCATCAAAAAACTACTAGATTTAATAAGTAATTCGGCAATGTAGCAGGATACAAAATTAACACCCAGAAATCTATTGCTTTTTTATACACCAATAGTGAACACACAGGAAGAGAAACAAAAAAAGAACAAAACAATCCCATTTACATTGCACTAAAAAAATTAAGATACCTAGGAATAAACTTAACTATGGAGGTAAAAGACCTATACTTGGAAAACGTATACATTGAAAAAAGAGAGGAAGACATAAACAAATGGAAGAATATACTGTGTTCATGGACCGGTAGAATCAACATCATTAAAATGTCCATACTACCCAAAGCAATCTATAGATTCAATGCAATTCCCATTAAGATACCAATGGCATATTTCACAGGCCAAGATCCAAACTCTCCAAAAATTCATCTGGATTAAAAAAAAAAGACCCTGAATAGCCATAGCAATCTTGAGAAAAAACAAAGTTGGAGGGATCACAATACCAGATATCAAGTTTTACTACAAAGCCACTGTTCTCAAAACGGCCTGATCCTGGCACAAAAACAGACATATAGACCAATGAAACAGAACAGAGAACCTAGAAATCGACCCAAGCCATTATGTTCAATTAATATTTGACAAAGGAGGAAAGAGCAAATAATGGAGTCAAGACAATCTCTTCAATAAATGGTGCTGGGAAAATTGGACAGATACATGCAAAAAATGAAACTAGACCACCAACTTACACCATACTCAAAAATAACTCAAAATGGATAAAGGACTTAAACATAAGATGGGAAACCATAAAAATCTTAGAAGAACCCATAGGCAGCAAAATATCAGACATATGTCACAGCAATGATACAGCTCCTAGGGCAATGGAAACTGCGGAGAAAATAAACAAATGGGACTACATCAAAATAAAAAGCTTCTGCACAGCAAAAGAAACCATCCACAAAACAACAAGAAAGCCCACTGCATGGGAGAACATATTTGCCAATGTTATATCCGATAAGGGTTTAATCTCCAAAATTTATAGGGAACTCATACATCTTAACAAAAGGAAGATAAACAATCCAATAAAAAAATAGGCAAAGACTGAAGGGTCCCGGGTTCGATTCCGGTCAAGGGCATGTGCCTGGGTTGCGGGCACTTTCCCAGTGGGGGATGTGCAGGAGGCAGCTGATCGATGTTTCTCTCTCATTGATGTTTCTAACTCTCTATCTCTCTCCCTTCTCTCTGTAAAAAATCAATAAAATATATTTAAAAAAAAAAATAGGCCAAGGACTTAAACTGACATTTTTTGAAAGAGGTATACAGAAGGCCAAGAGACTTCATATGAAAACATGCTCAAAGTCACTAATCATCCAAGAGAAGCAAATCAAAATGGCTATCATCAACAAATCAACAAACTACAAATGCTGGCGAGGATGTGGAGAAAAAGGAACCCTCCTGCACTGCTGGTGGGAATGCGGACTGGTGCAGCCATTGTGGAGAACAGTATGGAGTTTCCTCAAATAATTAAATATTGAACTGCCATTTGACCCAGTGATCCCACTTCTAGGGATCAGAAACACCAATCAGAAAGGATATATGCACCCCTATGTTCATAGCAGCACAATTCACCATAGCTAAGATCTGAAAACAGCCTAAAAATATCTCTCAGCAGGTGAGTGGATTAGAAAACTGTGGTACACCTACACAATGGAATACTATGCTACTGTAAAAAAGAAGGAACTCTTACCATTTGCAACAGCATGGATGGACCTGGAGAGCATTATGCTAAGCGAAATAAGCCAGTCAGAGAAAGATAAATATCACATGTTCTCACTCCTTTGTGGAATATAATGAACAAGGTAAATGATAAACAAACAAACAAACAAACAAAAAATCCAGAGACAGAGAAGCAGCGAACAGACCATCAAACTTCAAAGGGAAGTCAGAGGAGGGTGGGTGCTGGTGGTGGTGAGGTGGGGGGTAAGAGAACAACCAAAGGACTTATATGCATGCATATAAGCATAACCAATGGACACAGACACTAGAGGAGTGAGGGGATGTGTTGGGGAGTGTGGGTTGGCCGGGGAGAGCTCAATGGGGGAAAAAGGAGACATATGTAATACTGTATGTAATACTTTAAACAATAAAGAATTTAAAAATTTGAAAAAATAAAATAAAAATAAAATATATTTAGAAAACAAATAACTAAACAACTACAAAAAGCCATAATTATATATCTGTATTGATGGGCATATAATGTGTAAACATGTAAACTATATGACAGTAACAGTATGGGGGTACAAAGCTTTTGTATACTACTAAAGTTTAGCTGTTATTAATCCAAACTAGATTGTCATAAATTAAACTGTTAATGATAATCATCAAGACACCACTAAGAAAATAACTCAAAAGTATATAGCAAAAGAAACAAAGGAATTAAAATATCTAACCTAAAAGGCAATGATGTAGGACTTGAGGAACACAAAAAACAGAGGACATATAGGATAAAATAGGAAATGGCAGATGTAAATCCCATTTCACTGATAATTACATTAAGTGTAGAAGCATTAAACTCTTCAATTGAAAGCTACATGGGATGTCAGCTCACACCTACCAAATTAATATACTGATAACAAATATTGGTCAAAACATGAATTGACAGGAATTCTTATATAGCTGATGAGAGTATACTTTAAAACTACTTTGGAAAACTGCTTGGAATTATCTAGTAAAGATAAAAATACACAAGCCTGATGACCAAGCAATTCTATTTGTACATGCACCTGAAAACTGTATACATATGCACCAAGACACGTGCACGAGTGATCACAGCAGCATTACCCATGGAAGATAGAAATGGCAAACAACCCAAATGTAGAATAAACAAAACATAATGCACTACATTCACACAACATGGATGAATCTCACAGACATAATGCTGAACAGAAGAGTTCATCTTGTATGATGCCATAGAGATAGAAAGGGAAAAAAACAGGTGAAGCTAAAGTTTAGTTTATTAGAAAACATGTTTAATATATGCTTCTGTATAGTAATTCTATAGAAAAGCAGTGAGATGATTACCACAGAAGTCAGGATGCTGGATACTTTTGTTAGAGAAGGGTGGCTTCTGGGATGCTAGGAATGTTCTATTTCTTAAACTAGGTGGTGGTATATAGCTTTGGCTTTGTGGTGATTTATTAATGCACGTGAATATGTGAATATTTTTTGTTTTGTACACTTTTCTTTATGGGTGCTATACATCACAAAAAGGCTAAAGTGTGTTTAAGGCAGACTTTTAAGTAAAACAAATTAAGTGAAACTATATACAACATCTAAACTATAATTTCACCTCTGAAAATTGTTTGGCACTAATGAACAGTTTTTAGCTCAGCGAAACTTCTTAAAAAATACCATGGTTTCTGACATAGAAAAAGGAGTATTGTGATATTGTATTCTACACTGTGACTTTGAGCTAGTTAGTTCCTAAAGAAAAGGAATAGACTGACCCTAGCAGGCAGAGAAAGAAATGTATCCAAGAAGCTTGGGTACAAACTGAAAAGATAGTTATGTTCAGGGGGGCAGCGCCTCCTCCCATCCCCTTCCAAGCAACACTGAGCCCACGACATTTTCCTTGTGTGTGTCTTCTGGGGAGAACAGATGAAAATGTCACGCACACACACATAATTCCTCCCCGTGAAGAAACAAAGCACTGTCACTGTCCCAACAGAGGAGAGAACTGAGAAGCAAATACTTCTTTTTCTGACACAACATTGTATACCCAGCACTGGAAGTGTTCCCCAAAACAATACACTTACCTGGTCAAGATTGGAAAGACTGTTAGGGTCCTGACTCAGACCTTGGTACTGTCCCCTGAGTCTGTCACCAGCCGCTATTTTCCTAAACTTCTTCAGGTCAACGACATACAGTGCACTGGACAGAGAAGACCCATTTGTTACAACCATGGATTATGGCAGGAATGTGCCTCTACTGAACAATGGGACAGGTCACTAGGCAAACGTTCTGGCTTTTCTTTGAAAGGTAAGCTGAGGCCCGAGAGTGGACCTTGGGATCAGTATATGCTACTTCAAAGATGGCTAAGAAAATGATCACAAAACCCACATTCTGCCACCACAAGTACAGTTTGTCATTGTTCTTATTTAATTGCCTTCCAAAAGAAATATTTTAATCTCTGACAAGAGATTTCTAGCAAGTGTCAGCAGGTTAGGTAATAAAAGCTATAGTAACTACTAAATAACCATTAGTCCAAGATGTCTTGCTGATGTATTAAATGTTGCAGGTGGAAAAAAACAAGTGTTACCATTGTTCTGGACCAAAAACAACGTTGAGCACTAAAATCATCATCCCCCTTGCTGCTCCCTGCAGCCCTCCCCCCTCATCCCTGTGCTGCTCCCTGTAACCCTCCCCCCTCATCCCTGTGCTGCTCCCTGCAGCCCTCCCCCCTCATCCCTGTGCTGCCCCCTGTAACCCTCCCCCTCATCCCTGTGCTGCTCCCTGTAACCCTCCCCCTAGTCCCTGTGCTGCCCCCTGTAACCCTACCCCTCATCCCTGTGCTGCCCCCTGTAACCCTCCCTCATCCCTGTGCTGCTCCCTGTAACCCTCCCCTCATCCCTGTGCTGCTCCCTGTAACCCCCCCCCCATCCCTGTGCTGCCCCCTGTAACCCTCCCTCATCCCTGTGCTGCTCCCTGTAACCCTCCCCTCATCCCTGTGCTGCTCCCTGTAACCCTCCCTCATCCCTGTGCTGCTCCCTGTAACCCTCCCCCTCATCCCTGTGCTGCTCCCTGTAACCCTCCCCCTAGTCCCTGTGCTGCTCCCTGTAAAAATATGATATATTTTTATTGATTTCAGACAGGAAGGAAGAGGGAGAGAGATAGAAACATCAATGATGAGAGAGAAACACTGATTGGCCGCCTTCTGCACGTCCCCCGCTGGGGACCGAACCCACAACCTGGGCACGTGCCCATGACCGGAACCGAACCCGGGACCCTTCAGTCCCCAGGCCGACACTCTATCCACTGAGCCAAACCAGCCAGGGCAGGGATGGTATATTTTGTGTAAAAGAAAATTCATATTTTGTGCAAAAAGAAGCCAGAGTTGTTCATGTAAGAATTAAGAAATTCCGCCTGGCCGGGTGGCTCAGCGGTTGAGTGTAGACCAGGAGGTCACAGTTCGATTCCCGGTCAGGGCACATGCCCCAGTTGCAGGCTTGATCCCCAGTGTGGGTGTGCAGGAGGCAGCCGATCAGTGATTCTCTCTCATCATTGATGTTCTATCTCTCTCTCCCTCTCCTTTCCTCTCTGAAATCAATAAAAAAAGTAAAAATAAATTTAAAAAAAGGAATTACGAAATTCCATTGGACATATAGTAAATTAACAGGAGGTTATCTGCTATGGAATGAAAATCAGGTGGAATAGAGACAGGATTGAGAAGATGTTTTTCACTGTATACTTTTTATAATTCTTATTTATGAACCATATTAGTGTATTAGCAATTCAGTATTAAATATACAAAATTAATTTAAAGAAAACAAAAAAAAAACAAGTGTTAGGAGTGGCCCATTTTCAGTACCTGATGTGATACTTGCGCCCAGCTAGGTGACTGGCCCAGTACCCTGATTTCCAGAACCTGTAGCCATCCATCTCTTTCCGGCTGTCACAGAAAGGAGTGTAGCCGTAAGGGGCGCCGTCCAAACTGAAATCTCTTAGCTCTTTCAGGTCTGCCCGCACGATCTGGGGAAAGGCCACAAGCCATTTGTTAGACAGCCTTGCAGACAGCACTTCCTGGCACCCGGAGACATACCGCAGGCTCCCGCTGCAGCGGGAGTGCCGGCCACCTCTGCCTCTTCCACTGACCGGCTGACCACCTCCCTCACTGTGTACTGCTTGGCACACAGAGAGGAGAAATAAACAAATTTATATTGCTTAGACTCTCTGTGACTCAGTTGCCTCATCTGTAAAATGGGAAACTCACAAGACTGCTGGGAGGTTTATGTGAATTAATATGCAAACAAATGTGAAACAATGCCTATTTTTAGTTTGTATGTAAAATGAATTAAGATAAAAATAATGATGTAATGAAAACTATGTAACAAAGACATAGAAGAAAATATAAAAAGGACACATCAAATGCAAATGTTAAAAGTGATCACATCTAGGCGATACTTTTCCATATATTCTAAATAATATAAAATAAACATGTATTTTTCATAACTGGAAAAATAAAATAATTCAAAAAGGAAAAGGAAGGCTAGCGCCTTTAGACAGACTGTTGACGCTGCCTCTAGGAGCTCACCTGATCAGCATCCACAAAGAGGACCTTGTCCACAACCAGGGGGAAGAGCACGTCCAGGAAAAGGATCTTGTAGCCCCAGATGGTGCGCTGCTTCTCAGTTTGCTGGTGGAGCCACCGGGGCCACTTGTACTGCACAAGCTCGTAGTGGAAACTGTACTTGTCTGCCATGTAAGGTATAAATTCCTGTTTTCAGACACAGGAACAACCATCATTTACTGTAAGAAAGCTGACTTCATGATGCAAGACAGCCGTCACAATGATGGCACAAGTAAAACACATTTAGTAACAAGTAACAACGGTCTAAGAAAAACTCTGGCCTGGCCCCTGGTGAGGACATAAAAGAATACATATAAACGTTTGCCAAATCCCCATTTCTTTATGACTTTCGAGCACTACATGAAATGACAGACATCTGTAAGTAAAGGCTTTTAGACAACTAATTCACATTTTGTGTGGGTGTGTTGAAGAGAAATGAACTTCATTTGTCTAAACTCGATCAGTAAAGCGTTTTTTTGAGCTGGCCTTTTTTATTGTTGGCACTGTTACAGATGCCCCCCATTTCCCTGCCACCACCCAGGCCTGCACCCCTCTACTGTCTGTGTCCATGGGCTATACAAGCTCTTTAGCTCATCTCTTCCAATCTCCCCAGTCTGTCAGCCTGTTCCGTGCACCCAGGCTCTGGACCTGTTCTGTTTGTCAGTGTACTGTGTTCACTAGAGCCCACATGTCAGTGAGGTCATGTGGCATTTGTCTCTGAGGGGCTTGTTTCATCTCCGCTAGGTCTAACCCAGGCAATGGTGTGGCAACCAAACACTCTGGACAAATGGGTTGCCATTAAGCCTTTCATATTCTAAACACAAGAACCTTCAGGGGACCAGCAATGAATACTCATCTAAAAGAGAAATTACTGAACGCCTTAAAAGTTATTTGGTAAATTCCACAGAATAGCAACAAAAAAGATGCAAATAAGTCCATTTAGAGGGCAAATGCTAACTGACATAAACAAAGCATAGAGTCTTCCCAGTGTGTTTCTGCTGGACGCCAATGAGGCGCTACTTGGTGGGCGCTGGGGAGCCGCTCAGGAGAGAGCCATCGTTCCGACTGGAAACCAGCCGTGTTCTGTCATCAGACCACGGCAGGAGAGAACGTTACCTCATCAAACAAATGACATGGGCTCTCTTCCTAGGCTATCCAAGCTTCCGACAAGACATGACTTTGTGTTCAGTGTTATAACAACTCTTCCCCCAAAAACAGATCAGTCTGGAAGAGTAATCACCATAGAAATAGGCAACTGAATCAGGGTAAGTCAATAAAAGGAAAAATTTTAAATTATACAGATAACAAGTAGTAAAAAGTATATTATACTATACATAGCTCCTTAATAAGAATGTTTTTTCTTTTTTCTGAGGAACAAACCTTAAATGTAGGGGACAAATAATTCTTCAAAAACCAAAATTTCACAGGAGTCTTGGTGTTCTTCAGTACTGATAACATCATTATGCTGCCAAAGAAAAGAAATAATAGTAATGATCTTCCAATGCTTTTTAATCTCAGCAAAATCAAGTAGTTAATGACGCGATCACTAAGTGTTCTTCACAGCAGAGCTCGCTGATGGCCCGTGAGGCTCAGAGGGACCCTCACAATGGAGAACGGCACTTGTTCCTCGGCGTGAACCATCACTGAGTGAGGAGGCGCATCTCTCACCCACAAACATACACCAACCATAAAGGCAAAGGCGTTGGTCCTGCTGCCTCCTAAAGAGCCTGCTCCGTGACCTGCTCTGTCAGTGATGACACAACTGAAAGCGGAGGCCGTGCTGACGGACTGCGCCCCCCAAAGCCCTGGCTGCCTCCAAGCCTGTGGGGCTGCGAGGAGAAGGAATGGCAGACGGCTACAGTCCCAGGATTCCCTACTTTGAAAACAAACAAAAGTACATTTTGAGCCCTGGCTGGTTTGGCTCAGTGGATAGAACAGGGGTCCTCAAACATTTTAAACAGGGGGCCAGTTCACTGTCCCTCAGACCGTTGGAGGGCCAGACTGTAGTTTAAAAAAAAACTATGAACAAATTCCTATGCACACTGCACATATCTTATTTTGAAGTAAAAAAACAAAACGGGAACAAATACAATATTTGTATTTGCATGTGGCCCGCGAGCCGTAGTTTAAGGACCCCTGGGATAGAGCATCGGCCTGTAGACTGAAGGTCCCGGGTTCAATTCCGGTCAAGGGCACATGCCCCGGTATGGACTCCATCAGGGGGCATGCAGGAGACAGCCAAACAATGATTCTCTCTCATCACTAATGTTTCTATCTATCTCTCCCTCTCCCTTCCTCTCTGAAATCAATAAAAATATATTTTAAAAAAATACACTTTGAGTCAAGGAATTTAATTAAATTTAGCTGTTACTAACATCTAGCCTTACTGTTTTGGTCAGATATTATTTCTTGGAAACAGGAGGTCTAAGACATGAGTAAAATGACATTTTGAACATTTTTTTAAAAATATATTTTATAGATTTTTTTACAGAGAGGAAGGGAGAGAGATAGAGAGTTAGAAACATTGATGAGAGAGAAACATCGATCAGCTGCCTCCTGCACATCTCCACCGGGGGATGTGCCTGCAACCCAGGCACATGCCCTTGACCGGAACCGAACCTGGGACCTTTCAGTCCGCAGGCCGACACTCTATCCACTGAGCCAAACCGGTTCCGGCATAAAATGACATTTTGATTACTTGCTACACTAGGTCTGTAGTGGAACATTAAAGCAACAAGAACCTGGAATTCAGAAAGTTCCTCTCAGGCAGGGCACTCCCGAGGACTTCCCCCTGGCAACCCCGGGGCAAGCAGCCCAAGCCAGGGCCTCTCCTTGGCTCTGGCTGTGACCTCAGGCAGGCCCCTTCACCCCGAGTCTCCAGCTGTCTATAAAACAGGTCTCACTGCAGCTCTCAAACCCTACGAATCTATAGAAGGCAGGCCCATGGTCCTATCCCACTTCTGTTCTCTATGTTAACCTCTTAATTGATGGATTAAGCAATGCTTGGTGGCCAGTTAAACACCATCTATAATATGTGCACAATGATATTAAAGGTTTATAGCCTTGTAACAGCCACACCGATGCTTTTACTATAGAGCTTGAGTCCATGCTGCTAGCCAGATCAAAACAAGCACAATTATATGGACATCTTTCACAACCCTCAGAGTGCTTCAGATACGCAGAGGTGCGATGGGCAGGAGCGCACAGAACACTTCCTTTCTACATAAGAACACGGTGACAAATTCATTCATACATACGGAAACAACCAGCAGGACTAACCGAAGAAATCTTTCATAGAGATGACCAGATGCAACAGAGAAAATATTAATTATGTCGTCTTTTTCTTGTTTCACTTCTTCGGTCTTCTGTCCTCCCGTGAAGCCCCTATAATAATAAAGGTGAGAGTAAGCACAAAAGGGGAAATGCTCAGACAGACACCGGCCGTGAAGGGAGCGGCAGAGATGGTCCTGCCCAGTCCTGCTCCTTCCCTAGCAAGTGGTGCAGCGGGACCAGGAGCAGGGCCCCTCTGCCCGGGGACTCAGGGCCAGGACACCACCCGGGGAGGGCAGCTAACAGGCCTCGCAGCTGCAGGAAAAGACAGAACACAGGCGGCAGCAGGCTCAGTGGAAGGAACCTGAGCGATGCTCCGCCAGCCCTGCAACGAGCAGCACAGCCCACAGAGTCAAAAGCAGGAGAGAGGAGCCCCTTCCCAGGGACAGGGCGTTTCGTTACCGTGGAGACACTCCTGCCCACGGAAGGGAAGGGCTGTTTCTGGCTGCACAGGACAGCATGTGGAAGGTCCAAGACAGAACGAATACGCTCCAAAGAAGAGAGGGAGGATGCTTATGTCTGTTTTTCCTAAAAAAGCACTCTTTTTGTCATGCCAATTTACCATCTGAAGGAATCCCAGAATCCAGATTCATTCTCGTTGGTTCCATCACTCAGCAAATCTTCATTCACCATGTCTGCCTTCTTCTGAACCTGCGATCACAGGCGATGGGCTTAGTCCTCCTGTTGTTTTAACGGGCACTAACTGGCGTTCACTGTGGGTACTGCCAACCACAGGGCATTAATTCTCCCATAAGCAGTACAGCCCACTCAGAGGCTAGACGTCCTCAACAGAAATATCTTAATCACATCACACAAAACCTGAAGTGAAAAGACAGCAACCTCTTTTCATTAGACAATAGCTGTTTTCAGTTTGAAAAATGGGCAAAAAAATCCTCAAACAATTGTGTGGGAAACATAGTCTGAGTGAAATTGCAAGTGTAATTCACCACCCGAGAGCCAGCTCTCAGGGGAGGCGCAGCTGCGTGCGTCCTGGCAGGAGGCACTGTGTGCGTAGCCTCTGTCCGGATTCACTGGCCGAGCCAGCAGGGCTCCTGGACAGCACAGGGAGGGCTGCCTCCCGCCATGATGTGAGGCTGCGATAGGCTTTCCCGGGTGTGAGAACTGGGTTCAGTTCCTGACCAGCACAGTAAAGTGAGTAGCTGTCAACAAAGTGAGTCGTAATCTTTTTGCTGGTGGAGGGTCTTGCCTTCAATTTGTAAAAAACACAAAATCTGTGAAGCACAACGAAGCAAACAAAAGTACAATAAAACGAGGCATGCCTGTATTTACTCCATAAGGACCTCTGAGTTTAAGGCACTAAGAACCTTAACATTCTGAGTAGAAAGAAGTGAAAAGAAGTTAAATGAGCTACCATTTATAATTGTTGAAATTTTCATTGGCATTATCACCAATTTTCTGAGAATATAGTTATGAATAATCATGTAAATTATGGCGGTATCTGCACCACAATGTCTATGAAAACATTTTATGTGAAATGAGACTTATATTGCTCACTGAGATTACCCAAAAGGTGCCCTCTCAGCTGAAGCAAACCACAAATGCATATTTAGAAGACATTTTGTAATTAAAGCTGCATTCCTATAAACACTACAGTGAAATTCCAATGAAAAATTAGTCTTGGGTTTCTTTTTCTTCCCCCCTCAGCTTTACTGAGATATAATTGACAAATAACACTGTATAAACTTAAGGTATACAATGTGATAACTTTGTATACATACATACTGTGAAATGATTACCACAATAATAGCATTATTATTAGAGTTAACACATCCATTAACTCACAAAGTTTGATGCTGGTTTCAAGATATGTATTTTTATTTTTTCAGTGTAAAAATGTTTTATTTTAAATTTTATATCTTTATTGTTGAAAGTATTACAGATGCCTCCCTTCTTTCCCCCTGCTTCACCCCCTCCCCCAGGCCTTCACCTGTGTCCATGGGTTATGCTTATAAATTCTTTGGTTAATTTCTCCCCACCCCCACCTTCCTTCTGAGATTCTGAGATTCTAAGACTGATACATATTTTTATTTAACATGTTTTATTAATAAACAGATTTCAGAGAGGAAGGGAGAGGGAGAAATAGAAACATCAATGATGAGAGAGAATCATCAATTGGCTGCCTCCTGTATGCCCCACACTGGGGATGGAGCCTGCAACCCAGGCTGTGCCCTGACCAGGAATCGAACCAGGACCTCCTGGTTCACGGGTTGATTTTCAACCACCGAGACACACCAGCTGGCGCGATACATGTTTTAGATAACACCTACCGAATGCCGGAGCCCTGCCCTTTTTAACGACGAAAGAGCGGCTGCCTGCATGCACCAGACTCACCTTCACTTTAATGATTCTGCTCTTGAAGTTGTTGAGGACGACGACAACCTCACCAGCATCGGGCGGAGAGTCTGTGCCGTCATGGCTGAGAGAGAAGGAGCAATAAGATGGACGCTACAAATACAGCTCTCACACGCAGGAAATGCTGACATCAATCACCTTATATGTCCATCACTTTATCATAAAGGAGTTTTTCAGAACAAATTTATTTTTCACGACCTGCAGGAAGCCCCTTTAAGGTCCACAGAAGCACTTGCCAAAATCTCTACCTTTAAACCCCATGCATCCCCGTCAGTCACAGCCCAAACTTCCTTCCCGAGTCACTGAAATGACCTTTCAGCGTGAGAGCTGCCAGGGCCGCCCACTGTGTGCCCGACACCCACCACCATCTGTGCTCCCAAGGCCTGAGCCCCGCCCAGCACCTTCCATAGGGAGTGCGGAGAGCCAGATGACTATGAACCCACTGGGTTCACTGTCACGCAGAGAGAGTTCTCAGGCAAAGGGGTGCCCGAGATGCTCCGGAGGCTGGGACTTGGGAATGCCCACTGGGAGGCTCGGAGGCAGGAAGAGGAAGGCAGGGGGCGGGGGTTAGGGGAGTGGCCAGAGAAAGGACACGTGGAGGAACCGTGGTTTAGAAAAACAGATAAATGTCTTACGACAGATTACAATTCTGTAAAATCCTATTTGGGGAAAACATCATTTGGAGAAAACTGCTGTTGATAATGAAGATGTTGTTCTAATACAAGAGCCTTCATGTCTTGGGTAAGAAATGCACAGTCAGGTCCGGTCCGTCCCAGGGAGCACAGGTGCGGACACAGCAAGAGGCCGTGCAAACAAACGCTGACGGAAGCCATTTCCTATAGATAAACTGAGAGGACGCCTTTTTGCACAGTTTAACACCAACTTCAACTGTGTTAGCAGAATTCAGACCACACCTTTTTAGAGGCAGTGTAATTTTTAAGACGAATAGTCATTTGTTGCAAACCTTAAAGCCAAATCCCTGCTGCTGACGAAATGCCCTGAGGCCTTGCTCCCAGCCCACCGCAGGCCAGGGCCACGTGAGCACCAGGACCCACGCTGAAACTCACAGGGACTGCTCACCTGTAACTCAGGGTCAGGAAACAGGCTATCTGTTCTATATTTCCTTTCTCCCTTCTTGAAATGACTGCATTTCTCATAGCCCCTGGTTCCATCACAGTGATATGATTGACTGTGGGGTGCTGGTAGCAGAAAGAAAATGGGACCTAAAGGCCCATCTCTTCCTCCCCCGCCCAGCGCGCACCAGGTGCCCCGGAGGGTCGTGTGGAGTGGCGCTGTGAGAGCTGGCAGTCACCGTGGCAATGTGGGAGCTGGCAGAGGTCGAATGGGGAGTGCGGTGACTTCAGGAGGGGGACCTGCCGAATGCTGGGCTTCTTTCTGAAGCAGCTGTGCAGAATGACCCCAAGCACATGGAAGCCTGGTAGAATCTGGGTAACACCCAGGCAGAGAACGCACAAGAACTAGTGCCCTCAGTGCACTGCAGAAGGGCGCTGCTGCCAGGGCGCTGCCCACCCCAAGCGGGGCCTGTGAAACCCTGCGATGGGCCCCCTCAGGGCTCCCTGCACAGCAGCCGTGCCTGGGGAGGAAGGGGCCAGAGGCGCAGGGCGGGCCCAGCAAGAGCATCCTGGGATCTCTGTGGGCTGACTCCCTGTCTCCTGAAGTGAAAGGCTCTTGCCGGCAGCAGTGTGCCTGGACCCTGCACCCACTGACCCTACTGTGCAGCCAGAGTGGGGAGGAAGGCAAGATGGTGGCTGTTTCACAGCTGCCTGCAGCGTCCCTCCAAGGACTATCAGTGTGGGATGAATGAGGGCTACCCTGACCCAAGAAAACCAGAGTGAAGGAGCCGCTGCCCACGGGCCTGCAGCCACAGCCCGTTCTACACGGTCCCGCTACACAGCCTGGGCATCAGCGGCACCAACCCTGGGCTTGCCGGGAGGCTGTGGAACTTTCTGGAGGGCTTGGACATGCAAAGGAAAGGCCTTCAGGGGGAGGGGTGCCAGGCCCGAGGACATCTGGGGCACCCTGTGGATGGCACTGTCTACGTTAGGCCAGAGTGATGCCTATAGGGTTGCTGATGCCCGGGATCTGCTACCCTCTTAGCTATGTTCCGCCTGCCCCAGTGACAGTGGGATGGGCTGCCCTGTGAGTGTCCACTTAGAGGGGACCCACTCTGGCTATGATTCCCTCTCCTGTACGGGCCGACTAAGGGTGGGCTGATGACCATAAGCGTCACGGCCTCCAGGAGCAGCCTGGATGCCAGGTGGGTGCCTACCTTCCCGCCACGCTGTCTCTGAGTCCCTTGGTAAATTCAAGGGCTGCACATCCAACTACAGATCTCTGCTCACCATGCCCTTTGCTGCTGCTTTCTGGGCAGGCCCAGAGGCATGGGTGCCTGTGGGCATCAGCTGCCATTTCTCATAGGGCCGCGTCTCATAGGACCTCAGACCACATCTGTGAGGTCTGTTCCTTCCCCCTCACTGGGAATCGGGGGCCTTCTGCTGTGGCCTCTGTGATGACCACATCCAGGTGGGATGTGTCAGGAGTCGGCCTGTTTGGTTTAAATGCTGGCTCAGCTCAGCAGGGCTGAGTTGTGGCAGGTGCTCCGAGGTCTGTTATTCTTGGGCCTCTCCTGGCTGTCACTCAGCTTCCCTGGGTACCAGGCTGCGTGAGTGATGCTGGCACCACTCCCTGCGGATCCACGAGCGCTGCTGGGGTCACCTGATACAAGTATCGGGGGGAGCAGGAAGGCTCATCTGTGGACTTAGCCTCTAAGGGCCAGGTGGGCTCCGAGCACGGGTGCTGCCCTGTGGCCTCTACTGGGAGGAGAGAGCAGGGAAGGGCATGCTGAGCCCCTCCTCTGGGAAAACCAGTGAGGAGGAGTAAACCAGCTCTTTTGAAGCTGGTTCAGCACGGCGCCTCTCCAGGTCCCTAGCAGAGGGAGTGAGTGCTACCTGAGGCCTCTCCTGCGTTTCCTGCGCGTTTCGGGGGCGATGAAGACCTACCCCCCGAGGACCTCTGCAAGGGGGTACCAAGTCACGTGCCCTTCAGCACTACAATTTATGATGGAGCTGACCCCCAGAAACGGCTGCTGAGCCTCTTGCCTCGTCTTTAGTAGCTAATGGTCAGAAACTTTTTTTTAACAACCATGGTCCCAATGATTTAAAAATAAAACTGTAAAAATGTTTGTAAAACTGACACGGATCTAAAAACGTGACAACTTGACCATACTTATTAGTACTGGGAAGTACTACCATCCAATTCCACACTGACAGTTCTTCCATGTTTAATTTCCTGGGAAAGCACTGTTCATCACAGTACGATTATAAATTAAACTCTGATACCCTGGCTAACTGCCAATGCAGTATTCAATTTGAGCTGATTTTCAGAGCAAGCTCTGAAAAGATGTACTAGCATCACTTAATCCTACCTGTAGATCCTGTAAATATCTTCGGAACGGCCTTTCCTCAGTCTGAGAATCCAAGCTCCTGGGTTGGCTTTTAACTGGAAGTAACCCTAGGATAAGAAGAAAAGACAAATTTTAGTAGGAGTCCAAGAACAGAGTTAATCTCTTGAAAATGCACATATTTATACCCTAAATCTGCTTCTTAAGAACATTTTGGAAAACATAAGAAATATGCGTACACATTTCATTAGCTGTCAGAGCAATGACATCGTCACACATGGAGCCTCTGAAAAACTCCACTGTATGTTTGTAAGAGTGAGGGTGCAAAGCAAGTATGTCTTAACTATTATTATGAAAGTAATTTTGACCTCAGAGACCCATTGAAAGCATCTGTGAAGGGTTCCCAAACCACACTTTGAGAACTGCTAACCTAGGGGAATGTGTGTTCTGTGGCATATTCTGCAGCTGTTAAAACAATGAGGCAGATCTGTATGCACTGTCATATAACAGGATGCAGAACAATGGAACACACAAAACAAATTTACATATTTTATACTTACATATGTGCATGCAAATACATAGGAAATTCTAGAAGAATTGTGGTTAATTTTAGGAAGAGGAACTGGTGGCTTAATAATGGAGAATGTTTGCTTTATCTGTATTTGAAAAAATGATCACAAGGAGGTTGTATACATGTATTGCTGGTGTCATGAAAATAAATAATTTCTCTTTATCTTTAAAAAAAAAGACAAATTTTAGTTCTCTTTCAAACATCAATATCCTGGTTCTGAGGAACAGTCATTTCTTTTTTGAAATAATAGTCAACTATATTTAAAATAAGATAGCTATAAACAAATCAGTGCAACTCAAAAAAAATCTACATATTAGAAACACTAGAAAAATACAGGCCAGTCAAGCCAAGAAGCCTGCCCTTGAGCTGCCCTTCAGTGAAGAATCAATGTGTAATGGAGGAAGCTGCACGCCTCCAACGAAAAGAGAAACGCTATCGGCTCAGAAGCAATGTATTTTCAGGCTCCAATTTGGTTTAGAATAGACAATTCCAGCATGTTTTCTTCTAAAGCGACATATAATTACAACCTATAATTTAAACAGGGTTTTTATATTGACCAAATGTAGTTAATCATGAATTTTAATCTCACTCATGTCAGAATGCTAACGGCTCCATCATAAATTGTAGTGCTGAAGGGCACATGACTTGGTACCCCCGCCTCGATGTACTGATCATTACCAGGTTGGCCATCACAATGGTGTCCATGACGACGGGGCTGGCTGAAGTTCCCAACGTGAACTGCAGGCCTCGCGGAGGCTGCCCGGTGGTGATGTCATAGCAGTGACCTTCTAGGAGGAGGTACTCCAGCTCGTACTCAGCAGCCACTACGCTGTCCACCTGCAACACCACAATGCCATCACTTAAAGACTACTTGGCAATAAAGAGAAACAAACTACATGTAACCACATGGATGAAGCTAAAATGCGTGATGCAAAGTGAACGCAGCCTTTATATTTAAGGGTGACATATCGTATGACACATTTATAAGAAATTCAAAGAAAGTACAACTTCAGTGACAGAAAGCACATCAGCAGTTGCCTGGGCCAAGAGTGGGAAGGGCACTGCCTGCAAGGGGCACAGGGAAGCTTTCAGGGGGAATGACTTCTCTGTAACTTCACTGGCTTATGGCTGCAGACAGTATACACTTTTAAAAACTAAGGGGGGTTGAAAAGAGATAAAAAAAATACATAAAAAACAGTAAGGATGGGAAGATTCTAACTAGAAAGGTAGTACAGGGCAAGCATTGAACATAAACTGCCAAACAAATGAACAGATCTAAAAGCTAACTAATGGAGAAGATAGAAAAGACAATCCTACAAGGATTCGTTTACATAAGATAACATGGAAACAATGAGAAAAATCCAAGAAACATCAGAAATGCAAATTCATCTTGACCTTCAGAATACAGCTGAAAATACTGCTATTCTAAATGCAAATGTTCAAAATGTTCTAATAGCTCCATAATGGCATAGAATCATCCGTGTTCTACACCAACTGGCAAAGTTATCACTGATTCCTTGCAGAAAACATAGCTGCAGTGTCTTGGGGCAGCTTGGATTTCGCTTATTAAAGAGTTTCTGTCCCAGGCTTGGCTTTGCAACCCGAGCCAATGCTACTGATACACTCTTGGAGCTACTGTGTATTAACACTGCAATGCTAACCTAAATTCCAGAAGTGTAGTAACAAGAGCTAAGAGGTAAGCCTCCAGGACCACACCAAGACACATCATCATTAAAATGCCAAGAGCAAAAGACAAAGAGAGAAGCTGAAAAGCAGCAAGAGAAAGACAGTTACCTACAAGGGAGTACCCATATGACTGTCAGCTGATTTCTCAACAGAAACTTTGCAGGCCAGAAGGGAGTGGCAAGAAACATTCAAAGTGATGAATAGCAAGAACCTACAACCAAGATTACTTTATCCAGCAAAGCTATCATTCAGAACTGAAGGTCAGATAAAGAGCTTCACAGATAAGGAAAAGCTAAAGGAGTTCATCACCACCAAACCAGCATTATATGAAATGCTGAAAGGTATCCTTTAAGAAGAGGAAGAAGAAAAAGGTAAAGATACAAATTATGAACAACAAATACACATCAACAAGTGAATCTAAAAATCAAGTGGATAAATAATCTGATGAACAGAATAAACTGCTGATTATAACAGAATCAGGGACATAGAAAGGGAGTGGACTGACTATTCTTGGGGGGGAAAGCGGTGTGGGGGATGCAGGAAGAGACTAGACCAAAATTGTGCACCTATGGATGAGAATAGTGGGGGGGGGGGGGGGGGGTTAGGGCGGAGGGTGGGGTGGGAACTGGGAGGAGGGGAGCTGTGGGGGGGAAAAGAGGAACAACTGTAATAATCTGAACAATAAAGATTTATTAAAAAAATATATTAAAAAAAGAAAAGGAGGTAAGCCTCCACCTGCTCACCAAGTCTAGGCCCTGAATGTGCAGTGCAATGCAGAGAAACAAGAGAAAGCCTTGGGGGTGTGTGTGGGAGGGATCAACCGAAGAACTTATGTGCATACATGCATAATCCATGGACACAGACATAGTGCAGTGAAGGCCTGGGTCGGGGCGACATGTATGGGATGGAGCAGGTTAACGGGGAAAAGGAGGGGACATCTGTAATACTTTCAACAATAAAGATAAATTTTAAAAATATAATAAAAAAGTGTAATATGCTAATTAGACCAGACAGCCAAATGACCTTCAGATGTCCTTCTGGATGACCTCCTGGACGAAGCCAGGGCTGCGAGGGCCAAGCCCCTTGCACGAATTTCGTGCATCAGGCCTCTAGTCTATATATATATAAAAGCCTAAGTGACCATTCGACCATTACCTATGATGCGCACTGACCACCAGGGGGCAGATGCTCAACACAAAGGCATGGAAACATGGAACAGACTGTTGAATCTCAGAGGGAAGGGGGATGGGGAAGGGCGGGAAGAGATTAACCAAAAATCTTATATGCATACTAGAGCCGAAACCAGCCGTTTGACATCCCCTGAAGGGTCCCCGATTGCGAGAGGGTGCAGTCCAGGCCGAGGGACCCCGCCAGCGCATGAATTTCTGCACCAGGCCTCTAGTAATAATAGAAAAGAGCACAAAAGCTCTGAAGATATGGAAGAAACCTTGTTTTGCATCTCATTCTCTACCTCCTTGTACTGCTCTTTAGTGGTTCTTATGGCTATTTCATAGCCTCTTCAACAAAAGCTGGTTCCTCGGGAGCAAGACTATATTTCCTATTTCTTAAAAATATGGTGGATAGGCCCTAACTGGTTTGGCTCAGTGGATAGAGCATCAGCCTGCGGACTGAAGAGTCCCAGGTTCGGTTCCAGTCAAGGGCATGTACCTTGATTGCGGGCACATTCCCAGTAGGTGGTGTGCAGGAGGCAGCTGATCGATGTTTCTAACTCTCTATCCCTCTCCCTTCCTCTCTGTAAAAAAAAAATCAATAAAATATATTTAAAAAAAAATATGGTGGACAGGATTGGGGTGGGGAATAAGGTAAGTGTGCACACACAAACACTCTTCCCTAACTCAGTACCTAAAGGACCCTTCTTAAAGAAACTAGACTTATTTAACCTCATGAAAAAAAGACTGAAATCCTTTGGTGGCTATTTTTAAGTTACTGATCTCCCAATTCCCAAGAAAACAGAGAAAAATCAGTGAAGCCAAAAGCTGGTTCTTCAAAAATATCAACAAATTGACAAACTTTTAGCTAGAATGACCAGGACAAAAAAAGAGAGTAGAGCCAATTTACTGAAATTAGCAAGGAAACAGGAGACATTGCTACTAAAACTAAAAGGCTGTATTTGCCCAGGGTGGGAATGACTGGGGGGGTGGGGGGAGTATCAATTGGGAAAAAGGAGACATATGTAAAACTGTAGACAATCAAAAGAATAAAAATAAAATAATAAAATAAAAAATAAAAAGGGAAAAGAAAAGGCTATATGAAAATGTTATGAATAACTGTATGCCAACAAATTAGATAACCTGGTAGAAAGATAAATTCCTAAGATATAAAAACTCTGAAAACTGACAAGCTAAAACAGAAAATCTAAATAGGCCCATAACAAGAGATTGAATTAGTAATTTTTAAATTTCCCAATTAGGCAAGAAAATTAAAGAAATCCAGTTTGGAAAGAAAGAAGTAAAATTACACCTATTTGAAGGTGACATGATCTTGCACAGGCTTGTATATACTAAAACTACAAAACGTTATTGAAAGAAATTAGAGACTTAAATAAATGGAAAAACAGCCATATTCATAGATCAGAACACAGTATTGTTAAATGGCAAATCTCCAAATCTAGGGATTTAATGTAATACCTATCAAAATCCCACAGCCTTTTCTGCAGATATTAACAAGCTGATTCCAAAAGGCAAAAAAGCCAAAATAAACTTGAAAAAGAAACAAAATGAGAAAACTCACACATACCCATTTCAAAACTCATTACAAAGCCATGTGGTATTAACATGTGGTACTGGCCTAAGGATAGACACAGATCAATGGAATGGAACTGAGAGTCTAGAATTAAATCTTCACATTTAGGATTAATTCATCTTCAACAAAGGCACCAAGACCATTCAGCTGGGGAAAGAATAGTCTTTTCAATAAATGATGCAACTGAAAATCCACTGAGAGAATAAAGCTGACACCCTCATACTATACACAAAAATAACTCAAAATGAATCAAAGACCTAAATATAAGAGTTTAAAATTTTGGAAGTCTTAGAAGAAAACATAGGAGCAAATCTTTGCGACCTGGTATTAAGCAATGGTTTCTCAAGTAGAACACCAAAAGCAAATACAACAAAAGAAATAAATAGGTAAATCAGACTTTATCAAATTTAAAACATCTGTGCTTCACAGGACATTATCCAGAAAGTGAAAATACAACCCATGGAATGAAAAAAACTTATTTGCCAATAATATATTTGATAAGGAACAGTATCCAGGCTATATAAAGAACTCTTACAATTTGACAAAGACAAGCAATTTTTAAAAATTGGCAAAATATTTGAATACAGATTGCTTCAAAGATGGTATACAGATGACCCACAAACACATTAAAAAATGCCGATCATCATTTGTCATTGGGTCAGGAATGGAAAATGGTATAGTCACTTCGGAAAACAGCTCAGCCATCCTTCAAAAGGTCAAACATAGAATTATCATACAATCTAGCAATTCCACTTCTAAGTATATACCCAAGGGAAATAAAAGCATATCTATAAAAATTTGTGTACGAATGTTCATAGAAGCATTAATCATAATAGCCAAAAAGTAGAAGCAACCCAAATGTCTATCAATGAGTGAATAATTGACATATGGTCTCTCCATACTATGGAATATAATCTGGCAGTAAATTATCTGGCAATGTGCTAATATATGCTACAACAAGGATGAATTTTGAAAATAAGTTAGGTGAAAGAAGGCAGTCCTAAAAATATGATTCCATTTAGATGAAATGTCAGAACAGGCAAATCCACAGAGACACAGTAGTGGTGGCCAGAAGGAATGAGAGTGACTGCGAACGGTTATGGAGTGTCCTTAAGGGGGACAGAAACATCCTGTAATCAGGTAGTGATGCTGGTTACAGGACTCTCTGAGTATATGAAAACTACTCAACTGTACATTTTAAAAGTGTGAATTTTATGGTATGGGAATCAGATCTCAATGAAGCTATTATTTTAAAGAATATAATTGTGCCTGAATATTGACATCTCAAAGGCCTGCCTAGACGGTGATCCAGTCTATTCAGTCAGGGACTATCACCACTACACATGATTAACACTTGGACGCAGTAACATTCTTACCTCTTCTAAGTAAATGTTATCCAGGTCATATGGCGTTCTGACAGACTCTACCATCCAACTCTCAGGTGTGTTCAAATTCAGAGTGAACAGAGGAGACTGTGGCATATCCAAAAATTTGGCTATTGGACCCTTAGCAAAACTATTGTCTGAAGTGAAAGAAATCTCTGGTTCTAAGACATAACGGTAAAAGCTGAAATTAAAAAGAAAAGTGTTAATTTTTTAAAAAAATACAACCACAGCCCTTGAGATTACAGGTCTCCATAAAGGTAAACTGGCTTATAACAAACAGATTTGGAAGGTTTCCTTCCAGATTGGGAAAGTGTTTCCAAAACTGTTTCTTGACCTAACTAGCCACCTATGGTTGTTGAAGATGCAAAGAAGAGCCAGAGGAATAGGACCGAGAGGGAGGCCACCCCTTCCTGTACTGCTGTGGGGGCTGCTCGTGGGGTTGCAGGCATTTCCTGATTGTTTCCTCTCTTCAGTGAGAAAAACTCATTTTTACCTTACAAAGTCCTAAATGGTGACTGGGTTGTCAGATGCACCCTGAAGACACTGTATGTAATAATTTAAACATTTCTCCTGAACAAGGGCAATGGTGGGAGCTAGGAACTCATTTGTCTCTTTCAAACAGTTTAAATTCACTTAGAATCAGCCCTAGCCAGTTTGGCTCAGTGGATAGGGTGTCAGCCTGTGGACCAAAGGGTCCTGGGTTTGACTCTGGTCAAGGGCATGTTACCCCAGTTGCAGGCTCCTCCCTGGCCCAGGCCCTGGTCCGGGCTCATGCAGGAGGCAAGCAATCAATGTGTCTCTCGACTGGGAAACCAACCAGTCAACCTCCTGCATCCCCTCCCCCCAGCCGGCCCGTGATCGGGGCGGGCTGGCCGGCCCCCACCGTGCACTGGTAAATAAACAAACTCACTTAGAATCTAACCTATAGAACACAGCATATTTGTAAATTGGAAATTTCCCATAGCCCCAACATGTGTCCTACTATTACTATTAACTGCTTTTTGTCTCTTTTTTCCTAAGGACCATTTCAAAGCTCAGAGGAAGCATGCCTCCTTCTGAAGATGCACACAAAGGACCCTCCGTAGGTTCCTCGGACACACACACTCCAACGTGATATAACTGCTCTTATCTACACTAATAAAAGAGAAACATGGTAATTGGCATACGACCGCTACCCGTCCCATTGGCCAATCAGGGAGATATGCAAATTAACTGTCAGCCAAGATGGCGGCCGGCAGCCAGGCAGCTTGAAACTAACATGAGGCTTGCTTGCCTCAGTGACGGAGGATCGTTGGAGGAAACCAACGTTCCCCGTTCCCTGCCTGAGGCTGCAGGCCTCTGAGCGGGCAGTTTAAGAAACATTGTAACAAATATCGCCGGACTTCAGCCAGCAGATTCACAACATTGTAAGCAAAGGCCAGAAACCTACTTTCAGCACCAGAGGGAGGCCTAAGAGCTGGAGCCAAGCCTCAAGCTAAAGCTGGCCCAGAATAAAAAAAAAAAAAAGGAGCGTTTGGGAGTTCAGTCACCCCCAGCCTGAAAACAGCCCTCAGCCCCTCACCCAGACTGGCCAGGCACCCCAGTGGGGACCCCCACCCTGAAGGGTGTGTGACCAGCTGCAAACAGCCATCATCCCCTCACCCAGGCTGGCCAGGCACCCCAGTAGGGACCCCCACCCTGAAGGGTGAGTGACCAGCTGCAAACAGCCATCATCCCCTCATCCAGACTGGCCAGGGACCCCAGTGGAGACCCCCAACCTGATCCAGGACACCCTTCAGGGCAAACCAGCCGGCCCCCACCTGTGCACCAGGCCTCTATCCTATATAGTAAAAGGGTAATATGCCTCCCAGCACCAGGATCAGCATGACAGGGGGCAGTGCCCAAACACCCTGATCGGCCCTGCTCTGTGTGTGACAGGGTGCGGCACCCCAACACCCCCTCCCCCCAGGCCCTGCTTTGTGTGTGACGGGGTAGAGCCATAACCTCCCCATCAGCCCTGCCCTGAGTGTGACAGTGGCAGCGCCCCAACCCCCTGATTGGCCCTGCTCTGTGGGTGATAGAGGGCGGTGCCCCAACCCACTGATCCGCCCTGCTCTGTGTGTGACAGGGGACGGTGCCCCAACTCCCCTATCAGACCTACTCTGTGAGTAACAGGGGGGAGCTCCTCAACCCCCTGTAGGGCCCTGCTCTGTGCATGACAGGGTACGGAGCCCCAACCCCCCTGATGGGCCCTGCTCTGTGTGTGACAGGGGGCAGTGCCCCAACCCCCGGATTGGCCCTGCTCTGTGCGTGACAGGGGGTCGCGCCGCAACCTCCCCATCGACCCTGCCTTGAGTGTGACCGGGGGTGGTGCCCCAACCCTCCAATCGGCCCTGCTCTGAGCCCGACCAGGTGTTGGGGGCCAGATGTAAGCTGGCAAGGTCCTTGCACCTGTAGGGGCTAGCAAGGCTGGGACCCTTACCCACACAGTTTTCCCAGACTTGTTTGGATAGCGATTATCAGTAGAATGGGAGTAACATTTGTAGAATGAGAACAGCCTTTCATAGCTTGCCCAGAAGTCTGTAACTATTTACTGAGATATGCTGTACTGAGAACTTGTCCTTCTGCTATGTCTCTCCCTTAGAGATTAAGAGGAACAAAGAATACATTCCTCTTGACAGACCTCCTATTCAGTGTGTTGTGTATAAATAGGATTGTATAGCTAATAAATTCGCTTCAGTTCATCAAGAGAACTGGGGTCCTCCCGACCCCGCTTTCCTGTCTTTCTTTCTTTTCTCAATTCCCACCTCCCTGCCTCAGCCCGGCTCAACCCTGTCAGGCTGGCCCTGACAACCAGGGGCTGCACCTAGGGATTGGGCCTGCCCTCTGCCACCCGGGAGCAGGCCTAAGCCAGCAGGTCGTTATCTCCCAAGGGGTCCCAGACTGCTAGAGGGCACAGGCCGGGCTGAGGGACCCCCCTTCCCCCCGAGTGCACAAATTTTTGTGCACTGGGCCTCTAGTTCTAAGATAAAAAAGCACGAACCGGTCTTTTCTCACCACGGCACAGAGAGGTAAACTTAATAGCTACACTGATCACATGTTCTAAAATTAGAGAACTGTATAATTCTGACCAATGAGAGAGACAGAGATGGGGGGGGGGGAGAACAGCGCAGGGAGTGTGGCTAGTGCCACAGAAGTGCCCCCCCACCCACACCCAGAGAGTTCCTACAACTGCTGATTAGAGCGGGGAGTTAGCAAACCTAAGCATTCAGTAAGTGATCTTTTCAAATATGACAATCCATCTATAAACCCAGCTTTTAGATGTTTGTCAATTGTTGATTTCTTAAAGAGCTTGCTTTACCTTTTTAAAGGCATGTCAGAAAGTTTAGATTGGCAGTTCATAAATACTCTTAGATTCATGTTGATCAGCTGAGTTAACACCTAAAAGAGCAAACCAGATGACAAAACATAAATTTATCTCTTGATACTAAAAGACAGAACATGTCTTAATATCACAAGAAAAGAGACACACTCCAGCGTACAATCTCACTCACACACACACATGCCATGGCCACTGCCAGCCGCCCCCACGCAGGCATGAAGCAGCAGCATGTTGAAAGACCCTCAGTGCAGCTTAGATACTACAGCATGAAAACACATGCACACTAATACCCACAACAGAAGGTCAGTTCATTACACTTCATTAAAACTTTATCTTTAAAGAAGAAAACCACAACATAAAACAAGTTGAAGCAACTGTCTTCTAGGCAGAGCTCTTTTAAATGTTCTCAAAATGGTCATACCTTATACATATCTAAAAGACATGCTAGTTATAAAAGGGAAAATGATAAAGCAAACCTTTTTAGCTCTTCACCATAAATTACAGTACGGCATAATCAATTTAATTCAAAGACATTTTGCTCTAAGTAAGGATAATTTTTTTCTTCATTACAGGAGCCAACCAATCAAACCTGTACCAGCTAAGGTTACGAAGCTGTTTGCAGAGCCGTTGCCACTCTGCATGAAGACATTAGCTCGCCCAAGATGCCTTACGGGGTTTCCAATGCCCTCTGAGGATAACTAAGGGACACTGACGGCCTCAGAGTAACAGGGCATGGGGTCGCCTCACAGAAGGATATGTACCGCCTCTGCGCTGTCCATACCAAGAGCAACGGGGCCAGTCTCTGTGACTCTCTGGTGACAGGGTCAAGGATGGCCACGACATCAAAGTACGTCACTCCTTCTTTTGGCCTGAGTTTAATTGCACTACAGAGATCAAAAGATAAAGCATTAATCTAGAGGAAAACAAGAAACAAAGTTAATTTGTTTTTGCCACAGGGGTTTGGAGGGGCATGGGGTAGGGCAGAGTCCAATATAATTTATCAGTCCTCTTAGCATTTCAAAAAAACCTTAGCTCTAGAACAAGGCCACCTGGTGGTGAGTAGAGCAAACATCAAAGAACGCAGGTGTTCACCAATCTTGATGTACACAGGAGTCACCTGGGGGACCTCATTTCAGTGGATATGCTGTCAGAAGTCTAGGCTGGGGCCAGAGAACGCATTGCCCACCCTCTCCCCAACAATGCGCGCCACTGGTCCAGGGACACACTTTAGGGCAAGGATGCACATACCCATAATTCAGACCTCCATTCTTGAAAAAATAAGTAACTTCTGATATAAAGCAAATACTAATACAAACCCAATAAAAAGAATTTCTCTAATTATAATTTGTATTGTAACAAAATCTGCAATTAGGGCATTTTAATTGTATAAGACTCATGGAGAAAGGGGTGTTCTAGATCAGCGGTCACCAACCGGTCGTCCGCGAGGTCCAAAAGGTTGGTGACTACTGTTCTAGAGAGAGTTCTTGCTCCGGATTCCCCATCTCGGCCATGGAAGGGTCAGCCAGGAAACATGCTTTCTGTGGCAGTGACTAGGTCAGAGTTATTTCCTCAAAGTACGGAGTGATAAGAAGATGGATGCCAATGGGAAAATCCAACCAGGGTCTGAGCAAGGAGACAGACGTTTCACCCACTGGCAACGTAAGAATTCAGAAGGCACACAAGTGAGGAAGGAGAAGGCCTCATTCTAGTCTGGAATCCTCAGTCTGCTCACACCTGATCTCCCCAGGGCTGGGTGAGCCAGCACAGGTCAGCCACACCACTCTGCTCAGGCAGGTGTGTCAGGCCCTGGAGGGCAGGGCTGGCTCTCTACCTGAAGCTTCCCTGCTGCATCTAAGGGGCGATGAGGATGTACACACGCCCACTCAGGCAAAGGCCACGTACACCAATTTAGGGGCTCCTCCTAAAGACACGTTACTATTAAATCTCACGAGGAGGAAACAAACCAGACTGTGAAACATTCCACACGACCACTGGTCTGCACTCTTTAAAAAGTCAGTCATAAAAGACAAAAAGAAAACAAGAAGGAGCAGGTAACTATTTTAGATTAAAGGAGACTGATCAATACGAAGTAATGAAATAGCTGTAAATGTCATTACTAGCGCGATGGAGAGATTTGAGCTGTGCATTATTTAATGAGACTGTATCAGGATTAAGTTGCTGGGGCATGCTAAGAAGGCCTGTGGAAAGACTGGTACTTGGGTGAGACATGCTGAAGAATTTAGGCATGATGTGTAAGGATGTCTGAAACATGGTTTCAAGTAATTCAGAAAATACGTGGGCGCACATGTTTGTATGCAAACACACAAATATAGTTTAGATGTACTATACACACGCACAGATGAGAGAAAAATGTGGCATTTGTTAACAATCGGTGAATCTAGTGCTCTGGGGCCGACCGCTGGCGTTCGGCTGCAAGGAGACACCGTCCTGCGGAGCCGGTCCTTCTCCGAACTGCCCGCTGGGCGTGTGGCGGAGGGGCAATGAACCCAAACACCTGGGCAATGGACAGCCAGGGATGTGGCTGACACATGCATGAGGCGTTGGCTTGCTTCATATTGTCTTACTCAGTATTCCCTTCTTCAGTGTTCTGCGGCATGGCCTGAACACATGTTATGTGTAAGCTGGGGTGTATGTGTTTTTGCACGCTGTAAAAGGAACACATTTTGAAACTCCTGGCCAGGGTAAAGCAAGGCTCCTAACTCCTTGGGAACAACCAGACTATGGAGTACAGTTTACATCTTCGCGCAAGTTTTTCACAATTTCTCCAATAATTCTGTATTTTCTGGCAAGTTGCTATATGAAGTATGCTCTAGCTCACTTCATGCTGAACACAGCTTCTCTCCTGAGTGTGCCAGTTCCCAAAGTGCCACAGCTACATGTGTTTGGATTTTGGAATTAACAAGTATTGAAAGGCTTTGAAACTGAAGGAAAGCGTTTACAGCTGCTGAGTCGCCTGTAAGGAAGGAGTGGGTAGTGAACTGCACTGCTCCCATGATAGTGTGAAATGAGAGGTATTTACGTTGGAGAGCCTAGTGCTGGTTCTTCATATGCTGTGTGAAGTGCCGATTCTTACGGGAGGTTGCCTGTGCTTAATGCACCTGGTACCTTTCTCAAGAGAGGCTTCAGAGGGAGGCTGGGCAGGCCCAGCTTGTAAGTTAAATGGCTATAAAATGAGGGTGTAGCAGATAAATCCAAGGAAATTAAGATTTATAAGAAACTAAGACCAGCTCAGTTTATAATGAATGGGCATTATGTCAGGAGAAGAAACTTTCCAATCATTCCGTCATGGTCAGTTTAAGCCAACTTACATGTACACCAAAATCATCTCTTACAAGTCTAACGTAGATTGTTTTTATTGCCATGCATATTCCTCTTGTGCTGTATAAGAGGGTATATGCTCTCTTGTTTTATATAAGCCAATTCCTACCTTGTGAGTGTACTTTTTTTTCTCTCATTTTGCTGGCTCAACACTGTGTGTTGAGGGATGAGATCATTTTCACACTGACTAAGTTAGTGAGTTCACAAAGGTCCATGTTCAAGACTGACTGGCGATAGAAGATAGTTAGGCATCTTACTAACAGCCTCTTGAGTCAGCCTTCTAATTTTGAAACAAAATTGGGTTTGCTTCCTTTGCAGACCCAAGGCTGCTAAACCAATTAAGAAAATAATTTATTTCACAGTTCAAGTATATTGTAACTCAAAAGTCTCTGCTCATTTTATTGAGCAACCTAATTACTTAGGTCTGCCATTCTTTAGAGAAGGAAATACAAAATGGACAGTTATATAGCCAACTTGTGGATTGGCAGCAACTGCTTCTCTAGCACTAGTACCAAAGTTATTAGTGGAGTCTTTTCCAGCAGGTCTGCAGTTAAAGATAATACCATCTTTCCTTCGTCCTCCTGCTCTCAGTCCTCATACTGCCCCCAATATTTGGACTTTGAGTACATGAGTCTTCACATAGGTAACCCAATATGGTAACTGTTTCCAAAGCAGCAGCCATACGGAATTCTTGTGACTAGAGAAGCTCCCTATAGTTGCTGACATTAATTGCAAGAAGTAACTATATACAACTTTGAGAAGTAAATATTTCCAAAAAACAAAGTTCTGACATGGGATGAAACTGAGAAACCTAGTAATATTTGTAAACAAAATTGAATGAAAAATTATAGACCAACTTAAAATCAATTTTTTTCAATAAACTGACTTTTGGGGAAAACGATCGTTTTATATTTCAAAAGTACTGACTTTAGAAATCAGCTGTGTGACAATGCCTTTGTCTGTCTTTTCCCATGTATTTTTTCCCCGTATATTTTTAAATACTTCAATAACATTTTTCTTTGGTGTAGGAAAAAGAAATTGGTAAATCTAGGTTAAATATATTTGGGTGTTCACTGTAATAGTCTTTCAACTATTCTCTTGGTTTGAAACTTTTCCAAATAAAAAACTGGGGGGAAAAGGAAAGGACATCCTCATAATGCTAAACGCATTTTTATTTTATGGAAAACAAAACAGTTTTCAACAAAAGATGAACAAGGAAAGTGTTCTAACAAACTCTGTTTCTTTTTGAATATCAGAAAATTACAATTGATCCATGTAATTAAATGCTTTCTGTTTTCTGAAAGGGTGCAGTCAGAACTATTTCAGATGGATTTAGAAATAAATGTCAACTTTTAGACAACTGAGATCTATATATATAAGTTTTACATATGAATATGAGTACATATGAAAACCATATGCCAGACAAATTTTCCAGTCATGTAAGAACTTCTACACAGACTTTATATGAAAAATAGATGGGTCTGAGGCAGTGGTCGGCAAACAGCGGCTCGTGAGTCACATGTGGCTCTTTGGCCCCTTGAGTGTGGCTCTTCCACAAAATACCGACTTCTGCGCATGGGCCACGAAGTTTTAATCGCACTGTACATGCGCGCCCGCACGTGGTATTTTGTGGAAGAGCCACACTCAAGGGGCCAAAGAGCCGCATGTGGCTCGCGAGCGCAGTTTGCCGACCGCTGGTCTGAGGGAAAGGCAACCTAAGACTTCCGTGCTCGCGAGGTGCTGCCCGTGGCTGCGGCTGCGCACTGCCTTGGGCCCAGCTGCTCTCAGGCATAAACTCACAGAGAAATGGGCCCAAGTGACAGAAATGGTTCTGCAACAGTGGGAGTCAGCATTTGCTCAGGAAGCTTTGGGAGACATTGTTTACTATTGTTAGCCTAACGCTGGAGCAAAGCGAACACGAGTGTGGTGCTTTGGAAAGAGTGAAAGCTGCCCATGAACTTGACTCGCCCTGTCGAGAAGCAAGTGAAAGCAATGAAGCTCCTGCAGAGGATCCAGGATTGTCAGCAGATCTTGTGAAGACGGAACCAGTGAGTGAAGAAGCAGGAGAAACAGACAGTCTACTGGCAAGGAAAATGGAGCCCCCGAATAGAGCAGATGCGACACCATAACTAGCATCTTAAGTTCGTGGAGGACAGGACGTAGCCCATTTAGTAACACCCATGGGAAAAGAAACTACTTACAGCAACGCTCCTGGGAGAAAATGCCCTGGACTTTCTAATGACTGCAGATACCACAACATGCATCTTTCTCTCAACGCCCTATGATTTTCAGGTGAGGCTACAGTTATAACATTCAGAATTCCTGAAATTTCTGTGGTAAAATCTAGTTATAAAAATCATGTAATTCAAGGATAACATTGTAATCTTAAGCCTTATATAACACTGTAACTTTCAAAATATGTAGTGATCTTTCCATTGGATATAACCAGCAGTGGAGAAAAGTTTTGTTAGTTGTACAGTGTCTGATGACAAACAAAACTATGTTAATTTTACAATATACTGTATTTGCTGGTGCTATTTTTATACAGAAAAGCAATAGCCTTGTAGGAAAACAAGAAACAGTTTAGTAATAAAACATTCAAGTTCATTTAAAAAAGAGTTTAATATTCAAGGATACACACAAATTCAATGTTAGTCCCATACCTGTGTCTGTCTTCAAAAAACTGGTACTCGATTCTCGTGTCTCCTTTTGGTTGAGCAGACAGGAGAGCATCCACCTTCATGACCAAGTCACTTGCCCTGAAAGATGTGGTTGGTAAAGATTCAACATCTCTTTAGGCTGAAAGTTTTTCCAATTATTGCTGAACATAGTATAATCAGCCAGAGTAGTGAGCCCAACAAGATGGCTTGAAGAAAGTATGAACTTTGTACCAACAGGCATGAGAAAAGTACTGATTTTGAGAATGGTTAGTTTTATAACTCTGGGGAAGGTACTGATTTTTCCTTATGTGAATGGAGATGATATTTTGCAAGTGGTTGTACGTCGATCTATGAACCAGGAGGTCACGGTTCGATTCCCAGCCAGGGCACATGCCTGGCTTGTGAGCTCGATCCCCAGTGTGGGGCATGCAGGAGGCAGCTGATCCATGATTTTCTCTGATCATTGATGTTTCTATCTCTCTCTTCCTCTCTCTGAAATCAATAAAAATATACTAAAAAAAAAAGGAAACTTCATAAAGGCTCAGAGGGCACCACGATCAAACAGCCCGCAGCTGAGCTTCCAAAAGCTGAGAACAGTCTCGTGCCTGCAGGCCTGGTCACACATGAAAGCTGTGGCTGTGATGAGGGAAGGGTGCGCTCCAAGGTGGAGCAGCATGGGCATCAGTGAAAAGACCTAGGCGGGCACGGTAATGCTAACAGTGTTAGAACCCATCATTTGGCAGCCCCATAACTACCTTATCTCCCTAAATTCACCCAGGACAGGCTCAGCGCCATCTCTGGTTAATGAAAGGCAAGGCTTCCGGGCAATTCTACACTACTCCACAAAGACTCCAAGGGGCTACCCCCTAAGCCCCCGCAGAAAGAGGGAGGGACCCATGAGCACACACCATACCAAGCCCCTGCCTATGCCCATGACAGGGTGCCTCAAGTCATGGGCACCTCCTGGCCTGCATTAGTGAACTGCTCAGGGCGTCACTTCAGAGCCACGGAGGTAAAAGGGTACCTCTTGATCTGTAAGGAAAAAAAGATCCCTTGCCATATCACCCAAGACTTGGCAAAGAGACTATTTGGCAACTACTGAAGCCAACACCTCGCTAAGACATGCATCTTGAATTCTACAGCATGATGGTATTATGAAAAAGATGAATAAAGCTCCAGAACTTTTAAATTTTATATCCTCCACTACACAACAAAGAACAATATCAAAAGAGTGAAAGGGCAACCCATGCAGTGGGAGAAACTACCTGCATATCATATATATGTGAAGTGTTGCTACAAGAATATAAAGAACTCCTACAAATCAACAACAATCAAACAAAATGAGCAAAGATATACAAATGGCCAATGAGCACATGAAAAGATGTTCAATATCACTAATCCTTAGTAAATACCAAACCACAAAGGGATACCACTTCATACCCATTAGAATGGGTATTATGAAAACAACAACACAAAATAACAAGTGTTGGTGAGGATGTGGAGAACTTGGAATCCTTAGCATTCCTGGTGATAAGTAAAATGGTACAGCCTCTATGACAGCCCTGATAGGAGGGCTGGAAACATGGAAAAGACTGGCCCCACATCCATGTATGCCACTTAAGAATTAAATAGGTTACCTTGGGCCCTAGCTGGTTTGACTCAGTGGATAGAGAGTCAGCCTGCAGACCGAAGGGTCCTGGGTTCAATACTGGCCAAGGGCACGTACCTCAGTTGCAGGTTCCTCCCTGGCCTGGTCAGGGAGCGTGCAGGAGGCAACCAATCAAAATATCACAGTGATATTTCTCTCTGTCTTTCCCTCTCTCTTCCACTCGCTCTAAAAATCAATGGAAAAATATCCTTGGGTGAGGATTAAAAAAAAGAAAGAAAGGGATACCTCGTCTTCAGAAGTGCCCCTGAGATGCCAGGGGTCCCAGCCCCACACCAAGCCCCCTACCAGGGTTCCAGTGCCAGAAAGAGAAGTCCCCATAAGTTCTGGGTGTAAAACCAGCAGGGATTGTGGCTGAGTGACACAGGCTGCTGGAGTCCCAGGTGTTCCTCTTAAAGGGCCAGCACATGAACTTACTCAAACTCACTCATTCTGAGCTCCAGTGCTGGGGCAGTGGCTCAAAAGGCACATCAGGGACATTCAGGGAGGAACTGAAGTGTCTGGCACCAGAGTGGGAGCTGAAGAGCTAGCCTTCTCCCAGAAAGAAGTGCTGGCAGAGGCCACTGCTCCTCTGCTGAGCCACCACTACACCACAGAGCCAGCAGGCGGGAGCCCGATCTGAGTCTCTGTCAACCTGGCCAACACTGTCTGCCCCATCTTGATGACTCCCTGAGACCCTGCCCCATCCAACTTACACACCCACCTAAGCCACTTCCATCCTAAAATCTCTTAAAGGTTCACAAACCCCACACAAGCGGCATCTGGTCAAGGCATGCCATATACTTTTTGCTAAGTGGCTCCAAGCTGGGGACTAGCAGCAACTGGCCACAGTACATAGTCTGATCTTTCTTAGGCTCCTCCAAGCCCACCACAAGTAGCAGCCATCTGCAGATTGTTTTGTAGGTCATGCTGGGTAGCCCTGGCAGGGTACAGGTGGCAGCTGATTTTGGCCTGCCCCTCCAGGTAGGCCCCAGAGCCAGCACAACTGGTGGTCAGCTTCAGACCATGCAAGTTCACCACCCAAATACTACCCCGAGTGACACATTCAAGGGGTGAACTCTTCGGGCATCAGGGCTCTGGTGAAGTGATGAGTATTGCTCCATCAGGTCAGTCCCTGCACAACAGCTCCCCATTGTGGTTGCAACTAATCCTTGCAGCCAATCAGCCTGGGGATAAATTCCTTCCACTGACCTGTCCAAAGCAATCACGGTTCCATTATAACAAGAGGGGGCACACAACCCACACAGGGGGCGCACCAGTGCAGTGATCAAGGAGGCTCCTTCCTCTACTGGGCCCTCCAGGATTACTAATACAATAGGCCACTCTACCCAGACCAGGATATACAGCAGCTCTACCGAATACAAAGAAACAAAACACATCAATGCATCCAAAATGATGAGACAAAGAAACACGTCCCAAATGAAACAACAGAACAATACTCCAGAAAAAGAACTAAAAAAATGGAGAGAAGCCATCTACCAGATGCAGAGTTCAAAACACAGGTTATAAGCATGCTCAGTGAGAACTTCAACAAAAAGATAGGAAACATAAAAATGGAGGTAGGAATCATAAAAAAATAACCAATCAGAAATGAAGACTAAAAGAACTGAAATGAGAAATACACTACAGGGAATCAACAGCAGAGTAGATAAAGCAGAGGGTCAAATTAGCAATTAGAGAGAAAAGGAAGCAGAAAACACTCAATCTGAATGGAAAAAAAGAATTTAAAAAAGGTGATAGTTTAAGGGACCACTGGGTAGCATGACAACATTCACATCATAGGGGTACCAGAAGGAAAAAAGAGGAAGCAAGGAAATGAAAACCTAGTTGAAGAAATAATGACAGAAAGCTTCCCTAACCTGAAGGAAAAAGACACGCAAGTCCAGGAAGCACAGACTCCCAAACAAGATGAACCCAAAGAGGCCACACCAAAACACATCATGATTAAAATGCCAAAAGTTAAAGGCAAAGAGATAATCTTAAAAGCAGCAAGAGAAAAGCATAAGCTTCCATGAGACTATCAGCTCATTTCTCAACAGAAACTTTGCAGGTCGAAAGGACTGGCACAAAATATTTAAAGTTATGAAAAGCAGGGACCTACAAACAAGACTACTCTACCCAGCAAAACTATCGTTTCTAATCAAAGGACAGTTAAAGAGCTTCCCAGCTAAGAAAAAGCTAAAGGAGTCTCTATGACAACACTGATCACCACCAAACCAGAATTATAAGAAATATTAAAATGACTTTTAAGAGGAAATAAAGAACACATAAATATAATAAAATGAAAATAACTATATACCTATCAATAATCACTTTAATATAAATGAAATAAATGTTCCAATCAAAAGACAGAGGGTGACTGAATGGATTAGAAAACAAGACCCATATATATATGCCGTATATAAGAGACCCACCTCAGGTCAAAAGATACTGAAAGTGATAATAAAATATAGTTCATGTAAATGGAAATTTTAAAAAGCTGGGGCAGCAATATGTGTATCAGACAAAATAGACTTTAACACAAAAGCTATAGTAAAAGGCAAACAAATACACTACATAATGATAAAGGGAGTAACTCAACAAGAGGATATAACTCTTGTAAACATTTATGCACCCAACAGAGGAGCACCTAAATATATAAAGCATATCTTATCCTATATAATAAAAGAGAAACATGCAAATTAGCCGCCCCTCTGCTACGCTAAAGCCACACCCACAAGCCAATCTGAATAACTATGCAAATTATCCAACAAAGATGGCAGTTAATTTGCATACCCAGGTGTCAAGTGCCCCAGGAGGCGACGGCAGCTGTGCCCACGGGCTCCCGGGACTTTCGCCGGTTGGGGAGGCACGGCCGCCCACGCCTAGCCACGCCCGCAGGCTCCCGGGACCTTGCTGGCGGAGAGTGGGAGGTTTGGAGGACTTGGCAGACCAGGAGGCCTCTGGACATAGAGCAGAGCAAGAGAGGGCGCGGCTCCCTGTCACCCCAGCTTCCTCATCACAGCTGTGGAAACTGACAGCAGAGAGGAGGAAGTCCCACCCCCATAGAATCAGCTAGAATCAGCCATTGGTCAGATAGCTCTCAGCAGCCTGACAGCCAGGACTCTCATTCACCTGCATCTCAGACCGTGACAGTAGAGAGGTGGGACACAACGTAGCTCTGCAGCCAAAAGATGCCAGCGTTATCGACAGAAAGTGTCTACAGAGCAGCATGCGTCTGATCTTGAAAGAAGGCGGCACCTGCGACAGGATGTATCTGAACACCAGCTACTGGAAAAACGTCGCTCTGATGCCAAAAAACACTGGTGTCATCGACAGAAAATGTAAGACCAACGTGCCTTGAAAGTTGAAAGAAGGCGGTGGCGACGACAGAATATGTCGAGAGAACAGTCATCAACAAGTACTACCAATACCGGTAGGAACTGCCTTCTCAGCGAAAATGGAGTACATGAGGATGCAATCCTCAAACATAGATGTGGTGGAATGACTGTTCGATGTGAATTTTGCCTATCACTGAATTTCTCTGTTGAAAAACCATCTGATGGGAAATTTACTCGCTGTTGTAGCAAAGGGAAAGTCTGTCCAAATGATATACATTTTCCAGATTACCCGGCATATTTAAAAAGATTAATGACAAACGAAGATTCTGACAGTAAAAATTTCATGGAAAATATTCGTTCCATAAATAGTTCTTTTGCTTTTGCTTCCATGGGTGCATCGCCATCAGGATATGGGCCCTACTGTTTTAGAATACATGGACAAGTTTATCACCATACTGGAACTTTACATTCTTCGGATGGTGTTTCTCAGAAGTTTGCTCAACTGTATATTTTGAATACAGCCAAAGCCAAAAGTAAAAGATTAGCAATGCCAGAAAACCAGGGCTGCTCAGAAAGACTCATGATCAACATCAACAACCTCATGCATGAAATCAATGAATTAACAAAATCGTACAAGATGCTACATGAGGTAGAAAAGGAAGCCCAATCTGAAGCAGCAGCAAAAGGTATTCCTCCCACAGAGGTAACAATGGCGATTTAATACAATCGTAACAGCGATCCGGGTAGATATAATTCTCCCCGTGTAACTGAGGTTGCTGTCATATTCAGAAACGAAGATGGAGAACCTCCTTTTGAAAGAGACTTGCTCATTCATTGTAAAACAGATCCCAATAATCCAAATGCCACTAAAATGAAACAAATCAATATCCTGCTTCCTACATTAGATGCAATGACATATCCTATTCTTTTTCCACATGGTGAACAAGGCTGGGGAACAGATACTGCATTAAGACTCAGAGACAACAGTGTAATAGACAATAATACTAGACAAAATGTAAGGGCACGAGTCACACAAATGCAGTAGTATGGATTTCATCTCTCTGTGTGGGACACGTTCAATCCTATTTTATTTATTATTTTATTTTATTTTATTTTTTTAAAGTGTTTCCTTAGTTTTCCTTTTCTTTTTTTAAATATATATTTTATTGATTTTTTACAGAGAGGAAGGGAGAGGGATAGAGAGTTAGATCAATCGATGAGAGAGAAACATCTATCAGCTGCCTCCTGCATACCTCCTACTAGGGATGTACCCGCAACCAAGGTACATGCCCTTGACCAGAATCGAACCTGGGACCTTTCAGTCCGCAGGCCGACGCTCTATCCACTGAGCCAAACCGGTTAGGGCATCAATCCTATTTCAAATGCAGGAAAACTGACTCAACAGTTTATTGTGGATTCGTATTCAAAAGTGGAAGCCAATCGGATAAACTTCATCAAAGCAAACCAATCTAAGTTGAGAGTTGAAAAATATAGTGGTTTGATGGATTATCTCACATCTAGATCTGAAAATGACAATGTGCTGATTGGTAAAACGATAATACTTTCATCATCTTTTGAGGGTAGTCCCAGAAATATGTGATATCAGGATGCTATGGCAATTGTAATGAGGTATAGCAAGCCTGATTTATTCATAACCATGACATGCAACCCCAAATGGGCAGATATTGCAAACAATTTACAACGCTGGCAAAAAGTTGCAAACAGACCTGACTTGGTAGCCAAGTTTTTAATATTAAGCTGAATGCTCTTTTAAATACTTGTAAATTCCATTTATTTGGCAAAGTAATAGCTAAAATTCTTGTCATTGAATTTCAGAAACGTGGACTACCTCATGCTCACATATTATTGATATTAGATAGTGAGTCCAAATTATGTTCCTCTAATTAATTCCCTTTCAATGTGCATGAATTTCATGCACCGGGCTACTAGTTGGACATAGAGAGAGAGAGAGAATGACAGTAGTACTGTCACTATAGGGGATTTACACCCCATTGACATCAATGGATAGATCTTCCAGACAGAACATCAACAAATAAACCGGCTTATCTATATATATAAAAGCCTAAGTGACCATTCGACCAGCACCTATGACGTGCACTGACCACCAGGGGGAAGACGCTCAACACACAGGCAGGGAAACATGGAATAGACTGATGAATCTCAGAGGGAAGGGGAGAGGGGAGAGGGCAGGAAGGGATTAACCAAAGATCTTATATGCATACTAGAGGCCCAGGGTCCCTTGGCCTGGCCTGCGGGGATTGGGTCATATCCCTGCACCGGACCTCCGACATCCCCCGAGGGGTCCCAGATTGCAAGAGGGCACAGGCCAGGCCAAGGGACCCCACCGGTGCGTGGATTCATGCACCTGGCCTCTAGTCTATATATATATATATATATAAAAGGCTAAGTGATCATCCGTCCAACTGCCCGACGGCCCAACTGGCTGGTACATATGATGTGCACTGGCAATTTAAAAATAAACGTTGACGCGCGCATGTGCGATACATATAAAGCTCTCGTAGTCACCAGTCACACATGTGTGTTTTGATCTGTCATTGTCGATTATGAATTTGGTTGGCACTTCTATTATAGAGAAAGGGCAAATAGCGATATTAAAATATTTCTTCTAGCCCTGGCCGGTTTGGCTCAGTGGAGAGAGCGTCGGCCTGCGGACTCAAGGGTCCCAAGTTCGATTCCGGTCAAGGGCATGTACCTTGGTTGCGGGCACATCCCCAGTGGGGAGTGTGCAGGAGGCAGCTGATCAATGTTTCTCTCTCATCGATGTTTCTAACTCTCTATCCCTCTCCCTTCCTCTCTGTAAAAAAATCAATAAAAAAAATATATTAAAAAAAATATTCCTTCTAATTAATTTCCTTTCAATGTGCACGAATCCATGCACCAAGCCACTAGTACAGCGGTGGGCAAACTTTTTGATTCGAGGGCCACAATGGGTTCTTAAACTGGACCGGAGGGCCGGAACAAAAGCATGGATGGAGTGTTTGTGTGAACTAATATAAATTCAAAGTAAACATCATTACATAAAAGGGTACGGTCTTTTTTTTTTTAGTTTTATTCATTTCAAACGGGACGGATCCGGCCCGCAGGCCGTAGTTTGCCCACGGCTGCACTAGTATGACATATTAGCCTAAATGGATTTAATGGATGTTTATAAAGCATTTCATACCAAAGCAGCAGAATGCACATTCTTTTCAAGTACACATGGCACATTTTCTAGGATGAATCACATATTAGACCACAATATAAGTCTCAAAAAAATTTTAAAGAGACTGAAATTATATCAAGCATCTCTGACGAAAATGGTATGAAATTAGAAATCAACTAAAAGAAAAAAACTAAACGTACAAACACATGGAGATTAAATAACATGCCACTTAACAATGAATGGGCCAACAATGAGATCAAAGAAGAAATCAAAAGCTATCTTGAGGCAAATGAAAATAAAAACACAACTACTCAAAAACTATGGGACAGAGCAGCCAGAGCAGCGCCTTCCCACCTGCCTTAGCACAGAGGAGGGGAAACTGGGGACATGGGAAAGCCCAAGGGCTCGCAAGGGCAGACCTTTCCCCGCCCTCACCTCCCACTCTCCCGCCGAGCATCAGGCCTCAGCTCCAGCCGAGCGGTGTTGCTAGAGTGTCCGTGCCCAGGGCTGGGCCTTCTGGCGCCTGCGCTGCCGCTGCCGTGGCGCTCCGCTCACTGCTTGCCCTTGCCCGTGAGGCACTGGACCTCCCGCCACCCCTCCGCGGGCCTTCCGCATGGTGGTAATAGCAACATTCAGCGGGAAAGGCTAGCGGACTCGGCGCCCAATCCTGCGGGCACGGAGGCTGGGTAGGCGGGTGGGACTGCGCGCACCTTGCACCCCAGAGTGCAGTGGACAGGCAGCTGATGCGCTCAGTCCTGGGCCCCGTCCCGACCACTGCGGGGCAGCCCCCAGCCTGCGGGCAAGAACTCGCCCCTCAGGCTCCTACCAGGGGAAAGGACGGACCCAGCGCTTCAGAGGGACCTGCCTCACTACTCGTATGTGGCAAAATTTCTCGCAAGCTCCTGGGCTGCATGTTGCCGAGCAAGGGCACCTCTCCCATGTTTGAGTCCAAGAGTCACTCCCAAGATGGCCTGAAATCAAACACGAAGCAAAAGGTCACAAGCCACGCTGTAGTCTCCAGTTCTTCTGGACATGAATATGTCTGACACCTTTCCCAAAGACCACCATTTTCAGCACACTGGGCAGTGAGAAGTCCTTATCTGAATGCAAAAAGGAACACCAATGGAAAACTTCGATGTACATAGGCATAACTTCAGTCTGCTTTATAAACCCTCTGATTGAGAAGCCAATTGCCAAAATTCTTCAGCAATCCTGGAGACACAATTACTCTTGCTTTTTTCAAGAGTATTATAGGAGGCGCAAGCAGCCTGCCCCCGTCTGAGGAGCAGTAGCTACGTGAGGAACCTGACCCCATCTGAGGAGCAGCAGCCGGGTGAGCAGCCCGCCCCCGTCCAAGGACATCAGCTGCAGGAGCAGCCTGCCCCCACCAGCCAGAGGAGCCACCACTGCTGTGAGCAGGAATAAACTTAACTAAGGAGGTAAAAGACCTGTACTCGGAAAACTACAGGACACTGAAAGAAGAAATAGAGGAAGACATACACAGATGAAAGAACATACCATATTCATGGATTGGTAAAATCAACATCATTAAAATGTCCATACTACACAAAGCAATCTATAGATTCAATGCACTCCCCATTAAAATACTAACGGCATATTTTACAGACCTAGAACAAACTCTCCAAAAATTCATCTGGAATAAAAAAAGACCCCGAATAGTTGCAGCAGTCCTGAGAAAGAAGAACAAAGTAGGTGGGATCTCAATACCAGATATCAAGCTGTATTACAAAACCACTGTTCTCAAAACAGCCTGGTACTGGCAGAAGAACAGACATATAGATCAATGGAACAGAACAGAGAACCCAGAAATCGACCCAAACCACTATGCTCAATTAATATTTGACAAAGGAGGCATGAACATACAATGGAGTCAAGACAGTCTCTTCAATAAATGGTGTTGGGAAAACTGGACAGATACATGCAAAAAAATGAAACTAGACCACCAACTTACACCATACACAAAAGTAAACTCAAAATGGATAAAAGACTTAAACTAAGATGGGAAACCATAAAAATACTAGAGGAATCCAAAGGCAGCAAAATCTCAGACATATGCCGAAGCAATTTCTTCACAGATACTGCTCCTAGAGCAATGGAAACTAAGGAGGAAATAAACAAATGGGACTGCATCAAAATAAAAGGCTTCTGCACAGCAAAAGAAACCATCAACAAAACAACAAGAAGACCCACTACATGGGAGAACATATTTGCCAATGATATCACCGATAAGGGTTTAATCTCCAACATTTACAGGGAACTCACACAACTTAACAAAAGGAAGATAAACAATCCAATCAAAAAATGGGCAAAGGACCTAAATAGATACTTTTCAAAAGAGGACATTCAGAAAGCCAAGAGACATATGAAAACATGCTCAAAGTCACTAATCATCCGAGAGACGCAAATAAAAACAACAATGAGGTACCATCACACACCTGTCAGACTGGCTATCATCAACAAATCAACAAACGACAAGCGCTGGAGAGGATGTGGAGAAAAAGGAACACTCGTGCACTGCTGGTGGGAATGCTGACTGACTGGTGCAGCCACTGTGGAGAACAGTATGGAGCTTCCTCAAAAAACTAAAAATGGAACTCCCATTTGACCCAGTGATCCCACTCCCAGGAATATATCCCAAGAAACTAGAAATACCAATCAGAAAGAATATACGCACCCCTATGTTCATAGCAGCACAATTCACCATAGCTAAGATCTGGAAACAGCCTAAGTAACCATCAGCAGATGAGTGGATTAAAACTCATTAAAACTGTGGTACATCTACACAATGGAATACTACGCTGCGGTAAAAATGAAGGAATTCTTACCATTTGCAACAGCATGGATGGAATTGGAGAGCATTATGCTAAGCGAAATAAGCCAGCCAGAGAAAGGTAAGTATCTCATGATCTCACTCATTTATGGAATAAAATGAACAACATAAACTGATGAACAAAAACAGATCCAGAGAGAAGCAGCAATCAGACCGTCAAAACTCAGAGGGAAGGTAGGGGAGGGTGGGGGTAAGGGGGAGAGTTCAACCAAAGGACTTGTATGCATACATATAAGCCTAACCAATGGACACAGACAACAGCGGGGTGGAGGTATGAGTGGGGAGGTGTGTGTGTGTGGGGGGGGTAATGGCGGGAAAAGAACACATATGTAATACTTTAATCAATAAAGAAAACACACACACACACAAATTAAATTTTAAAAATAGATGAAAAACATATATAGCCCCTACGACATAATAAATTTCTTCTATGTAGAACTTACACATCTTCTTCTACCCGAAGCTGTTGAATGTGAGATTTAATTTTCTGTCCTGAAGTTTTTAAGATGATGTTTTCTAGGAGGTGGAAATCATCCTGATTAAAGAGTTCATTATCCTCCAGTGGCCCAATGATCTGTGAAGGAGAACAGAGTGGCCAGTGTGGAAACCTGCAAGCTGTAAAGCAGGGCTTGGTTGTCCTCAGGGTGCCTAACGAACCAAACCACGTTAAAGACCCAAGACATGCTTACGTCAGAATAAAGTCAATGAAAATGTAAAAGCAACATCCCCATGAACTCACACTGTTATTTACTTATCAATACCTCAACTGCACAGAGTGTAGACTTGTATACTTTGCAATATTTTTATAGTAAGCAAACTCTGAAGTAAAAGAATACAGTTTTCATTAATTCTCACCAAATATAAATAATAAAGCCACAACAGAGATGTAGCAGTTGATATAGAAGGTTTGCCCTACATGCTAAGACTTTAAAGTGTGGTTTGCCCACCGCGGCCTACACTCTCATCTCAGTGTTGTGAGGCTGAATGAACGAGTGTCAGCCCAACCCAGCTGCATGCACACAGGCTGCCAAGCTGAGGCACGTCCCCACGGGCTGAGTGGTTCCTGGGTCAGGTCTCATGGACTTGTGTTCTGAGAGCCACCGCATCTCACGGCCTTGACCATGGCAGGACAAAAGTCAACACAGGACACATGTCAAAATGAGCAGAAACCATCGCCAGCATTGCATCAGCCCTCCTCCCCTTTGGAAAAGAGCGGCTCTGTCTGAAGAGCTTCTACCTTCCAAGGAGAATGCGGCCAAGACTGGTCACTGATCTACTGTGAAGTCAAGCTTGTCCTCACCCTTCCATTGCTGATCACTGCCCTCTGTCCCTTCTTCAGCTTCAGGACATCCCTGCAGTACATGGCATGAGACAAAATGAAATCCATTTTGGAAGACTCAAAGACCTCTTTAAAAAGACTGAAATCCATGCCCTAGGAAAGTAATTGTTATTAAGGAAAAGTAATAGTTATTAAACCATAAAAATGAATAGCATAATGAATACATCATAAAAACGCTCTATTAGTGAAGTAACAACTAATTTCAATAATTAGCATTATGATGTTTCCACTCTCCCTCCCATTTTCCCCACCCTCCTACCTATCAAGTATTGCTCATTTCTTTTATGTAATTGTTCAAGTGGCAAACTAGTGTTCATGATACCTTTATTCTGCATTGTAAAATCTAATTTCAAGTGAGAGACTTTCTTTTAATTGAAAAATGAAGTATACTTATCATTTTATAATAAGTTTTTAGACTGAAAAACAGTAAAAGGCGTTTTACATATAACTGAATAAACATGGGCTTATATTGGAAACACATCAAACACATTAGCTTCTAGCTCATTAAGTAGCTTAAATCTCAGTTCTTTTGCTCTGACAAAATATTGTCTATCTTTTAAAAACTATAAAAACAAATGGCCTGTGCTTAAAACATACATCTTAAAATCTAGCAAGTTTAAAAGCAATAAAGGGAATGTGGCAGAATGGTTATTTCTTAAAAGATTCCTCCAACAACAAAAAGAGAAATCCTGAGACTCAAAACTAAAATCACCATTCTGCTCAGACACTGCAGCCCCGAGGAGCAGACTTCTGTGGTAAATAACAGAGAGGTGGTCTCAGCAGTGCAGATACTCACCCCAACGGCGAACTCCCCAACATCAGCCCCCGCGGCCAGGGCCTCCGCAGTCCCCTCCTTGGCCATTTTTGTGATGAAGTTCTTGGCAGTGCTGGAGGTTTGTGTTTGGAGAGCTGCCCAGATTGCTCGGGAGATCCGAGTGTTCTCATAATTGATATCTTCCTTAGGATTATTGATCATGCTTATTCTCACATTGTTACTAGATTTCTATTTATAAAACAGGAAATAAGGATTAAATGGTAGATGTTTGCAACTTAAAAAGTGGCATTTTCAGCCATATTCTATAAAAAGGAAGTAATATCTCTCTTAAAAGTTGTGGATAGTCCCTCTCTGTATACAGAACAAGGTTAAAATGCTACAACCAGGCTTGTGATCCCTTGTATGAACTGGCCTCTACCCTACCTTTCCACCTTCATTTTTACCACCCTGTAAAGACAGCATACAGTACAAACCATCAGAGTCCTATATTCCCCCCCCACACACACACACATTTTGTATTCTTCTAATACACATCATGCCTCACATTGGCATGGGAACCCCAAGTACACCCATCTTTGCTTCCTTAGGTCCCAAGCATTCTTCAGGGCTCTGCTCCACCCTCCTTAGTTCACATGGCCTTTTCAGATTTCTAGTAAGATTTACCTATCCCTGAGTAGAGAGACAAGAATCCATGTGAGAGAAGATATCTGGGACCCTTAAAACCAAAAAAGGGCTCGTATCAAGAACATAAGCAACAGAAATTCATAATTCTGTATATCAAAAGACATGTATAAGAATATCCATGGCAGCATTCTTCAGAATACCCCAACCTAGAAACAACCCAAATATCTACCAAATATACTAAATAAACAAAACTCTGATATATTACATGATACAAAATGACACAAGGAAAAAGAACTAACATTACTCATAATTTCATGAATCTCAAAAATACTGAGGACAGAAAACACAAATATGTATTATAAGATTCCATTAAAAGAAAGTAATAGGTAAACTTATTCTATGATGAGAGAAGAGGGAAAGGCTGGGGCCCTAGTGTGGCCACAGCAGGGAGGGCTCTCAGGAATGTGACACTTCTCTTTCCCAGGAATGGTCACATGCGTGTGCTCACTTTGAGACACTGTATAGCCTATGATTTGTGCACTTCTTTTGAAGCTATATTTTTACTTCATTTAAAATATTCAACTCTCAGAACCAAGATGGCAGCATAGGTAAACACCTATACTTGCTGCCTCTCACAACCACATCAAAACTACAACTAAAAGACAAAACAAATATCATCCAGAACCATGGGAAAGCTGGCTGAGTGGAATTTCTAGAACTAGAAGGAAAGAAAAAAGTGCATTGAGACTGGTAGGAGGTGCGGAGGGTGCACACAAAATGGATTGGCACCTGAGTGCGATGTTGTTTTTTTAAATTGGGAGGGAGATACAAGCGCCTGATTGCTCTGAACTCCAGTTCCGGGCAAGACTCTGGGGACCCAGACTCATATGGGGAGAATCTGGCTTGTCTGGCATCGGGCCAGAACATGAGGGTGGCTTTCTCTCAGAGGTACTCGCAGCGTTCATTGTTCCTGCACAGGACCACAGGGCACAGAGACCCGGGGACCTCTCTGGGGCAGGGCTGACTGGCAGCCATTGCTGTTTGCTCCGCCCTGGTGACTCCCTGAGACCCCGCCCCACCCAATTTATAACCCCACCCAAGCTGTGCACTGCAGCTTTTGCATATGAATAACCTGTCCTTTTGCAACCTAAAACCTAACAAACTGCTGCTGGGTCAGAGAGCTCCAAAGCTTCCGAAAGAAGGCCTAAGGCTCGGCAGAAGCAGCCTGCATTGCTTCACAGCTGCGCCTCATCTGGGCACTTCCAAACCCAAAACAAAGAGGAAAAATCTGCAGATCTCTCTGTAGCTCCTGCTGGGTGGCCTCAGGCAGTGGCTGACTTTGCATCTCCTTGGAGATCCAAGAGCCACTGTACCCAATGGTCAGAGTGAGACCACGCCAGATTACAACTCTTCACATCCATAAGAGACACACTCAAGGGGCAGACTCAGTGAGCATCAAAGCCCCACTGAAGCAAGTCCTGCCCCATAAGCGTGTCTCCAGCACAGCAGTTCTCCCATTGTAGACATAACTGGTCCTCACAGCCAATTGGCCTGGAGGTCAATTCCCCCCAGTGCTTACAACAGCAATCAAGGCTTAACTACAACAAGACTGTGCACACAGCACACGAAGGGGTGCACCAAGAGTGTCCGCCTCAGGTAATTGGGGAGGCTGAGCCACTGGGCCGTATAGGACACCTAGCACACAAAGCCACTCTATCAACACAGGGAAGCAGCCAAAATGTGGAGACAAAGAAACAGGTCACAAATGAAAGAAATGGAGGAAAACAAACTAATGGATATAGAGTTCAAAACCACGGTTATAAGGTTACTCAAGAATCTTCTAGAAACCTCTGAGAAATTTAGTGAGAACCTCAAGAATATAAAAAAGGACCAATCAGAAATTAAGCATACACTGACTGAAATAAAGAATATTATACAGAGATCCAACAGTAGACTAGAGGATCGCAAGAATCAAGTCAAAGATTTGAAATACGAAGAAGCAAAAAACACCCAACCGGTAAAGCAAAAGGAAAAAAGAACCCCAAAATATGAAGAGAGCGTAAGGAGCCTCTGAGATAACTTCAAGCGTATCAACATCCGAATTATAGGGGTGCCAGAAGAAGAGAGAGAGCAAGATATTGAAAAACTATTTGAAGAAATAGTGACAGAAAACTTCCCCTACCTGGTGAAAGAAATAGACTTACAAGTCCAGGAAGCGCAGAGAACCCCAAACAAAAGGAATCCAAAGAGGACTACACCAAGACACATCATAATTAAAATGCCAAGAGCAAAAGACAAAGAGAGAATCTTAAAAGCAACAAGAAAAAAACAGTCAGTTACCTACAAGAAAGTACCCATATGACTGTCAGCTCATTTTTCTTTTTTTTTTTTTTTTTATTAGTTAAGGTATTACAAATGTGTCCTCATCTCCCCCATTAACCCCCAACCTCCCCCCCACACACAAACTCATGCTCCCATCCCCCTGTTGTCCATGTCCATTGGTTTGGCTTATATACATGTATACAAGTCCTTCGGTTGATCTCTTCCCCTTACCCCCGCCCTCCCCTACTTTCCTTCTGGGGATTGATAGCCTGATTGCTGTTTCTCAGTCTTTGGGTCTGTCCCTTTTCATCAGTCTATGTTGTTCTCTATAATCCACAAATGAGTGAGATCATGTGGTATTTATCTTTCTCTGACTGGCTTATTTCACTTAGCATAATGCTCTCCAGTTCCATCCATGCTGTTGCAAAAGGCAAGAGTTCCTTTTTTTTTTACCGCAGCATAGTATTCCATTGTGTATATGTACCACAGTTTTCTAATCCACTCATCTGCTGATGGGCACTTAGGCTATTTCCAAATCTTAGCTATGGTGAATTGTGCTGCTATGAACATAGGGGTGCATATATCCTTTCTGATTGGTGTTTCTGGTTTCTAGGGATATATTCCTAGTAGTGGGATCACTGGGTCAAATGGGAGTTCCATTTTTAGTCTTCTGAGGTAGCTCCATACTGTTCTCCACAGTGGCTGCACCAGTCTGCATTCCCACCAGCAGTGCAGAAGGGTTCCTTTTTCTCCACATCCTCTCCAACACTTGTTGTTTGTTGATTTGTTGATGATAGCCATTCTGACAGGTGTGAGATGATAACGCATTGTCGTTTTGATTTGCATCTCTCGTATAATTAGTGACTTTGAGCAGGTTTTCATATGTCTTTGGGCCTTCTGTATGTCCTCTTTCGAAAAGTGTCTATCTAGGTCCATTGCCCATTTTTTTATTGGATTGTTTATCTTCCTTTTGTTAAGTTTCATGAGATCCCTGTAAATGTTGGAAATTAAACCCTTATCGGTGGTATCATTGGAAAATATGTTCTCCCATGTAGTGGGTCTTCTTGTTGTTTTGTTGATGGTTTCCTTTGCTGTGCAAAAGCTTTTTATTTTGATGTAGTCCCATTTGTTTATTTTCTCCTTAGCTTCCATTGCCCTAGGAGCATTATCAGAGAAGAAATTTCTTCGGCATATGTTTGCGATTTCGCTGCCTGTGGATTCCTCTAGTATTTTTATGGTTTCCCGTTTTACATTTAAGTCTTTTATCCATTTTGAGTTTATTTTTGTGTATGGTGTGAGTTGGTGATCTAGTTTCATCCTTTTGCATGTATCTGTCCAATTTTCCCAACACCATTTATTGAAAAGACTGTCTTGACTCCATTGTATGCTCTTGCCTCCTTTGTCGAATATTAATTGGGCATAGTGGTTTGGGTTGATTTCTGGGGTCTCTATTCTATTCCATTGATCTATATGTCTGTTCTTGTGCCAATACCAAGCTGTTTTAAGAACAGTGGCTTTGTAATACAGTTTGATATCTGGTATTGAGATCCCACCTACTTTGTTCTTTCTCAGGATTGCTGCAGCTATTCGGGGTCTTTTTTTATTCCAGATGAATTTTTGGAACGTTCGTTCTAGATCTGTCAAATATGCTGTTGGTAATTTAATGGGGATTGCATTGAATCTATAAATTGCTTTGGGTAGTATGGACATTTTGATGATGTTGATTCTACCAATCCATGAACACGGTATATTCTTCCATCTGTTTATGTCTTCCTCTATCTCTTTTTTCAGTGTCCTGTAGTTTTCAGCATATAAGTCTTTTACCTCCTTAGTTAAGTTTATTCCTAGGTATTTTAATTTTTTTGGTGCAATGGTAAATGGGATTGCTTCTGTAGTTTCACTTTCTGTAAGTTCATTATTGGTGTAAAGAAATGCCATGGATTTCTTAGCATTAATTTTGTATCCTGCTACATTGCCGAATTCATTTATTAAGTCTAATAATTTTTTGATGGAGTCTTTAGGGTTCTGTATGTACAGTATCATGTCATCTGAAAATAAGGACAGTTTTACTTCTTCTTTTCCAATCTGGATGCCTTTTATTTCTTCTTCGTGTCTGATCGCAATGGCTAGTACTTCCAGTACTATGTTGAACAGGAGTGGTGAGAGGGGGCATCCCTGTCTTGTTCCTGTTTTTAGGGGGAATGGTTTTAGTTTTTGCCCATTGATTATGATGTTGGCTGTGGGTTTGTCATATATGGCTTTTATTATGTTGAGGTATGATCCCTCAATTCCTATCTTGCTGAGAGTTTTTATCAAGAAAGGGTGTTGGATTTTGTCAAATGCTTTTTCCGCATCAATTGATATGACTATGTGGTTTTTCTCTCTCAATTTGTTTATGTGATGTATCACATTTATCGATTTGCGGATATTGTACCATCCTTGCATCCCTGGGATAAATCCTACTTGGTCATGGTGTATGATCTTTTTGATGTACTGCTGGATCCGATTTGCTAGGATTTTGTTGAGGATTTTGGCATCTATGTTCATGAGGGATATTGGCCTATAATTCTCTTTCATTGTATTGTCTTTATCTGGTTTTGGGATTAGGGTGATGTTGGCTTCTGTCAGCTCATTTTTCAACAGAAACTATGCAGGCCAGAAGGAAGTGTCAAGAAATATTCAAAGTGATGAATAGCAAGAACCTACAACCAAGATTACTCTACCCAGCAAAGCTATCATTTAGAATTGAAGGTCAGAGAAAGAGCTTCACAGATAAGAAAAATCTAAAGGACTTCATCACAGCCAAACCAGTATTATATGAAATACTGAAGGGTATTCTTTAAGAAGAGGAAGAAGAAGAAAAAGGTAAAGATAAAAATTATGAACAACAAAGTGATAACAAATACATATCTATCAACAAGTGAATCTAAAAATCAAGTGAAAAAAAATCTGATAAACAGAATAAGTTGGTGAATATAATAGAATCAGGGGCATAGAAAGGGAGTGGACTGACAATTTTTGGAGGGAAGGGGGTGTGGGGGGTGCAGGAAGATATTGGACAAAAATCTTACACCTATGGACGAGGACAGTGGCGGGGGGGGGGGGGGAGGTTAAGGGCATGGGGTGGGGTGGGAACCGGGTGGAGGGGAGCTATGGGGGGGAAAAAGAGGAACAACTGTAATAATCCGAACAATAAAGATTTATTAAAAAAAGATATTCAACTCTCCCTTCCTGCTCCCATTCTACCACCACTTGCACGTCTATCACTCAGAGTTAGGGCACCTTACATACATGTCAGTCTGAGTTAGGGCACCTTACACGCGTGTCAGTCTGAGTTAGGGCACCTTACACACGTCAGTCTGAGTTAGGTCACCTTACACACGTCAGTCTGAGTTAGGGCACCTTACACATGTATCTGACACGCGTGTCGGTCTGAGTTAGGCACCTCGCACATGTATTGATCGTCCTTCACTAGGACTGCTCCTGATTCAACTCTGAATTAACCACAGCAACTCATCTGTTTCCTCTTAGAACAGAAGGGAACTCCGCTCCTCAGTGAGGCTGCAGCCGCCTAGATGTGTGAGTGTGTTAGTAAGCCTCCAAGACACAGGTGCCAGGGGACCCAGGGGGTGTGACACTGGACTGAAGATTCAGTGTGAAGCTGCCCAAGAAAAGGAGATGTAACACCTCAGACAATGACACTCTCCAGAAGTCGGTTTCTTCTCCACGAGCCCACTGCCATTCACTCAGGCCTACGACGCTTGGGCACTCTGCTCGCCGGGCCTGCTTCTGTATCACTCACTCACCTCCAGGCTCTCAGCATAGGAACCTGCCCACCCACACAATGCACCCCACAATCTCTGCAGCTTCCTGGCAACAAGACCGTGCGCAGCCACACAATAAAAGCTTGTCTACGATGATCTCATTCTTTCTCCTCTAAAAGAGCATACCCCTTAACTAAGTAGAATACGCCATCTTCTCTGTTCTCCTACTGGCTGGTGGACCTGTGAAGCAGCAGCGCTCTGCTCCCTCAAACTCTGACCTTCCCACCAGAATAGCAATATCAGCACACAGATGCTCATGAGGACAAAATTAAGTTGTAGACACTTGCCTGATGTTTTATAGCATCGTACAACAACTGCCTTCCAGACGGGCTATCAAAATCTCCAACAATCCAAAAAGTGACTGGCCTGATAAAAGAATCATCTGTAGAAAAACAAAACAATAGACTGAGATGGAGAGAAGAAAGGACATTCTGTTTCAATATGGTTATTAAGTAAAATAATTTCTGAAAATCATGCAAAAAAATTAGAAGATTACAAGTTTAATAAAGATACAAAGCAAAAGTAGTGAAACTGATAGTAGAATGAAAGCAGGGTACCTTCCATATGGCTTAATTATAAACTAGGGACATGCAATTATTAATTCTACTAAGGTTTGGGCATCTGTTAGCACATAAAATGAAAAAGACCTTTGAACGTGTGGGTAACATATAGTCTTTAATCATATTAATTTGTAACTTTCTGAAATATACTTCTTTGCAAACATTTATACAAACTTTATCTAAATGGATAAATTATCTACTGTTACCCACAGGTTCCATAAACATCTCAACAAAAGGTCAATAAATTCTGAAATATAACAGTACCTGAAATATGATAATTAAGAAAAGAAACAGAACATTCTAAAGTTTAAAGTTACCATAGATTTCCTTGGAGGACATCCCTGGGCAAAGGTAAAGGAAAAAAAAAAAGTCATTTCTAGGGTTATTGCCTATTATCAGAGTCAAATTTTAAATAACGCCTAACACGACCTATGCTTCGTTCTGTTCCTTAGTCCCACTCGTGCTGAGCATTGTCCAGTGCTCCTCAGAACCAGTTTCCTGAAGAATCAAATGGAGCAATGACTGCACTTACATAGGCCTAGGCACTAGACCTGTTCTCTAGAGATTGCAGTGGGATGCAAACAGCTGACTTAAAGGACAGTCAGTGTGACCACAGGGGAAGTGCCTCTGTCTGCCATCAAAAGGATATCATTTCACACAGTCTTAACCTAGATAAATAACTACATAAAATCAGTTTTAAAACTTACACAAGTATTTCTAGAACCAAGTTTACCTTTAAAAAATCAACCCAATGCTGTCACTGAAGAGGCAAGACAAAACAATTTCCAATCCATTAACCCTTTAAAACATCATAAATGTTTTTCCATTCTGAGCCATGAATTTTTTTTCCTTTTTCCTTTAATATCTAATTTAAAAATTACAAGGACAACATTTAAATTTTCAGAACTATATAATTAAATTTTAAATAGATATTTTCTATGCTCAAATCATAATAATTAATAAATTATGACATCTCTCTCCCAACAGATACTAATGATTAAATTTTTTTGCAAATACTAAAACAAATGTTGAATCCAAGATAAGCCTAGAATATTACCTTTCTTTGTTAGATAGTTCATACTATTGGCTATAGCAGCAGTCTTGCCTTGAGAATCTAAGGCAGTAAATCTAGCATAATCATCCACAAAAAAGTTATCTGAAAAAAAATTGAAATAGATTCATAATTAATATGACTAAATTCCATCTAATGTTAATTTCAACTGATAATCTGACATGACCATAAGTTTTATAAGAATGCATGAATGAGATATATTGCTTCATATTTATTAAACAACTTTATAATCCCAGACCCCTATTCCAGTAATAACATTTTAATACACAAAGTTAATAAAAATGAACACATCTCACATGACTCTCATGTATGTATGTGTCATTTCAATGGTTTGAATTTATTCTAGTCCCACTTCTATCACTTCACAGCCTGAGAATATTTCCTAAAGATCCCCCTTAGCGTCATCTCTCCCTTCCACTGTCCATCCACCATAATAAGCTCCTCCTTATCCTTATTTGGGGGGAGGAGGGGGGGTTTGTGTGTGCAAAAATAGGAAAGAAAATACAAAAATTCTCATTTTAATGTTTTCATGGATCAGAAAATAGTATATCCTTAGCCCAAACAGAAATAAAAGGTCAATTTCCGATACATAGCTTCTCTGATTAGTGCCCATGGACATGCTCTCAATAATCGTTTCCCGCCATGACCAGTTTGGCTCAGTGGATAGAAGGGTCCTGGGTTCGATTCCGGTCAAGGGCATGTACCTTGGTTGCGGGCACATTCCCAGTAGGGGGTGTGCAGGAGGCAGCTGATTGATGTTTCTCTCTCATCGATGTTTCTAACTCTCCCTCTCCCTTCCTCTCGTAAAAAATCAATAAAATATATTTTAAAAAAATCATTTCCCCCTCAGATTACTCTTGCCAAAATTCCAGTTTCAGCACGTCATTCCCTTGCTCTAATCTACCCAGTAATTTCTTCCTACCTACAAAACGGTCCCCAGCCTGGTATCATAAACCCTCTATCTCTAGCAACCTCCCCAAGCTTATGCATTATCTCACCCCAACACAGATGCCACCCTTCTCTCACTGTCCTCCAAGCACGTCTTGCACATCCTCCCATCTACCTGTCTGCTCACCCACTCACCCACCTGTACTTTCATTCCACAAAACACACTAACCCTTTCCATCAGGACTCCAGACAGGAAAGCTGGTAAGCTAGACAGAAAGCAGTGCCCGCCACGACTGAAAGAGAGCAGCAACAGTGGCAGAGCCAGGGCTGGGGCAGAAGGCGGCCAGCTGTGCCTTCCCTGACAGGCCCACAGCTCGCCCCGCAGACTGCACTGCTCCCGGAACCAGCAGCGTTTCTCAGCTCGTTACCAGGGCGCCCACAGAGAAAGGACCTCTTCATTCACGCACACCCCAAAGGTAACTACTGACAGTTAAAGTGATGAAAACAACAAAAGCTCAGGATAAAGATTCACAGCACTGTTCGCCTTGCTCTATTAAAACTTCCGGCGCCCTGGCTGGTGTGGCTCAGTGGTTGCACTGAAGGGTCGCAGGTTCAAGTCCTGGTCAAGGGAATGTACCTGGGTTACAGGTTCGATCCCCAGGCCTGGGACACGTGTGGGAGGCAACCAATGGATGTTGTCTCTCTCACATGGCCTTTTCTCTCTCTTTCACCCCTCCCCCCCTCCTTCCACTCTCTAAAAATCAATGAAAACTAAAATCCTTGGTGAGGATTAACAAAAAGAAACAAAAAATTTCTGGTGAAAAGCAAAAACCTAATGTAAAGAAACAATGCAGTTCACATTCTGACTATTTTCTTTTCAAATATAAGCATTTATGTGCATTTTCCTCTACTGAAAAGTTATTCGGCTCAAGTTAGATTAGGAGATGGTTGCCATAAAGTAACAGCCATAAGTAGATCTACACATTCATCATTCACCATGACAACAGACACACTTGGCTCTGACTTCGCTAGTCCCCGTCTTTCCCCGCAGTGAGACTTCTCGGACAGGGATGACATTTCCCTTCTTCCCAGCTGGTTGCTAACGTGGCCGTCAGATCTCACAGGAAGGCCTAAGGAGCAAACTACACCTGGGCGTAGTACATCTGCCTCGTGGAAGGTATTCTTGTGGAAACAACCCAAACACTCATCAACTGAGGAATAATAAGCAACACGTGAGCTACTTATACTATGGATATTAATCAGCCATAAAAAGGAATGAAGTACTACTGACATATGCTACAACATGGATGAACCTGAAAAACATTGGAAGTCAGTCACAAAAACGTCACATTATATGAATATCCAGAATAGAAACATACATAGAAACAGAAACTAGATTAGTGGTTGCTGGAGGATAAAAGAAAAAAATGGAAAGTGACTATTAATGGGCACATCAATTCTTTTGGGAGTGATAATGTTCTAAAATTAGATAGTGGTAATGATCACACAACTTTGAAAATATACTAAAATTTGTACAATTTGAAATTGTGCACTTTCAAGGATTTAGTTTTATGGCATGACACTATTTCTCAATGAAGCTTTATTTTTTAGAAAGGCATTATGTTCTCAAAGAAAAGCTACCTAAAATATCTGTTGACATTATTGCTGATTCTAGAATAATGATGAAGAAAAGATAGTGCTTGAGAGTTTTATAACTAAGAAAGTGAATGATACAGGTCCCTTTTATCACCTAAGCTTGTTTAGTTGGTAAAAGGCACTGAATATTTTCCAAAGTTTACAAGGATTTATCCAGGAAGAATTTCTCTCCTTTTGGAAGACACTTTTGTAAATTTAGAAGCTTGTATTATAAATTCAAGGTGCAATGAATTTAAACATAAAATTGTGTCACAATCTTGGGTCATCTTCTGAACACTGACATCTCATAAATGCAAAGATTCTGAAAAACTAATCAAAAACAGCCCGAAAGTAGTTCCTGAAATGCTTCTTACTGGTTGCTGTTAAATCCAGGTATTCTCGCTCAGCTGTCAAAATCCTAGAATTGATTCGTGGAACAACATTCGGCTGATTCATAATATACTCTACCACATCCTGATCATGAGACAATTCACCCTAAAGAAAAAAAGAAAAACAGGGTATGGGTGGAATGAGCGTTAAAACACATCTGATCAAAATAATTTATTAGAAACTAATAAATCATTAACTTTATATTATCTTCTTATGTACCAGTAATTGCTAAAAACAGGCGCTATCACATCACAGGTCCCTGTTATTGCCGAGCATAGCTTGGTGTATTATGCACAGTATAATGTTAACTCCTTCAACAATGTGAGGCAGATATTACTGATGTCCCTTTTAAAGATGAGGCACCTATGGCACAGAAGGTTAAATAGCTAACTCATGATCACAGAGCTAATGAGAAGTGAATATAAAATGCAAATCCAGGTTTATTTTATCTCTCCACATACCACTGTGCTTCCCCAGAAATAGGCAAGTTCCTCAAATTAGTTAAGAGTTAATGTCACCAGTTCCCAACTCATAAGCTGTATTTTACAACGTTACATGTATCACACCACAACACGGTCACAAGCTGCAACAAAACCAAAGGAGAAAGGAGAACTGAGGTAGAAAACGTACCCTTGGGAACCAGGAGAAAGTGGCATTGATTTCAAATGCAGATTTTGGACAAAGTCAGTCCTTTACCAAAAATTATACTGAAGACACTTTTCCTACGATACCACCAGAGTTAGAAGAAACTATTAGAGATGAAAAAATAAGGAGACTTAAGCAGATGCCGAGAGAGAAAGAAGCAGCCCTTGAAGAAATGTGTAAGAAGATGCACCAAAAATAATAAAATGTTGCCATACTTTAAAATATAAATAAAATAAAATAAAGCGTCAATACAAGCATGCCCTGGCCAGTTATTCAGTGGTTAGAGCATTGGCCTACACACCAAAGAGTCATGGGTTTGATTCCTAGTCAAGGGCATGTACCTGATCGTGGGTTCGATCCCCGCCCCTGGTCAGGGCGTGTGCAGGAGGTAACCACAAACAATGTTGTGTGTCTCTCTCACATGGGTGTTTTTCTCTGTCTCTCCCTTTCCCTTCTACTCTCTCTAAAAATCAATGAAAAAAATATCCTCAGGTGAGGATTAACAACAACAACAAAAGTTAACACAAGCAGAAAAACATTCTGAGATCTGCTCATTGTTGGTTTCTCTTAAAGAAGAAAGCCATATAAATTCTCTCAAGCAATTAATATACTTTGTAATAAAAACTGCCCCAAGCCTTTTCACTTTCAGGCATCCAAGTAACCACATATTTCCAGAATCACAATTACAGTGGGGAGAAGAAAAATAATTTATTTTTCTTCCCTTTTACGCTTCTCATGTTATAGAAATACCTGTACAGCTGATCCTTGAAAAATACTATTTGAAGTACACGGGTCTGCAAGGGTCCACTGATAACACAGATTTTTTTTCAATAAATGTTGTAAATGTATTTTCTCTTCCTTATGATTTTCTTAACATTTTTTCTCTAGTTTACTTCATTATAAGAATACAGTATATAATATATAACATACAAAATGTGTGTTTATCAACTTTTTATGTTAACAGTAAGGCTTCCGGTCACCAACAATAGGCTTAGTAGGTAAATTTTAGGGAGTCAAAAGTTATATGCAAATTTTTAACTGCAGGGGCATTGGCACCCTAACCCCTAAATTGTTCAAGGATTAACTGTAGCTTATTGTTAAAAAACAAACAAACGGAAGTTGAGAAAGAAATGTAATGTACTTCAAATGGGAAAAACTCCAAGTCCCACACCTACACCTAATGATGAAATGTCACAGGTGGAAGGGGGTCCTGAAAGGTCCTAAAACCAACTAAAGAGAGGATCCTGAAAACAGGGAGAGAACAACTCATCACATAGACCCAGTCCTGAGTCTGACTCACAGCTGATTTCTCAAGAGAAATCAGAGATCAAAAGGCAATGGAATTACATATTCAAAGTGCTGAAAAGAAAAGGCAGTCAACCAAGAATTCCATATTCAAGTAAATTATCACTTTTAAATGAAGGGCAAATAAACACATTCCCAGATAAAGAAAAACAAAGAGGATTTTTCACTGGGAGACCTAACTGAAAATGGATCCAAAAATTAAATGTTAAGAGAAAAACTATAAAATGCTCAGGAGGAAAGAAACATAGGTATAAATCTTTGTGACCTAGAATTAAACAATAGTTTATTATATATGATTCAAATAGCATGAGCAACAAAAGAAAAAATAGTAAATTGGACTTAATCAAAATTAAAAACATTTGAGCTTTAAAGGATACCACCCAATAGTGAAAAGGCAAATCAGCCCTGGACAATTTGCTCAGTGGTTAGAGCGCCAGCCCACAGACTGAAGGGCTGTGGGTTCGATTTTAGGCAAGGACACGTACCTCAGTTACAGGCTCAATTCCCAGCCTTGGTTGTGACACGTTTGGGAGGCAACCAATCTATATGTCTCTCTCACATTGACATTTCTTTCTCTGTGTCTCTCTCAGTCCCTGCTACTCTCTAAAAATCAATGGGAAAGAAAAATATCCTTGGGTGAAGATTAACAAACAAAACAATAAAAGAAAAGGCAAATCATAAAATGGAGAAAATGTGTGAAAATAATACATATAAGTGATTAGTATCCAGAATACATAAAAAAATTCTTACAACTCAAAAATAACAAAACAACCCAATTAAACATGGGCAAATAATCTGAATAGACATTTCTGCAAAGAAAATATAGGCTACACTTAAAGAGACGGATAATACCAAGTGTTGGCTACAATGTGGAGAAAGTCAAACCTGGATACACAGCTTACACGAATGTTCATGCAGCTGCTTTGGAACATAATCTGTTAAAATAGCAGGCAATCCCACTACTAGATCTATGCCCAGGACAGCGTGTATACAGCTGTTCACAGCAGCACTATCCATAGCAGCCAAAGTGGAAACAGCCCAAGTACCATCAGCTGCTGAGGAGATAAATGTGCTGCATCCACCTAAGGAACTACATTTGTCCACGGAAGAGAATGAGACACTAACACAGACTCTAACAAGGATAAACCTGAAAGCATTATGCTAAGTGAAAGAAATCAGGCACAAAAGACCACATATTGTATGAATCCATTTAAATCCAATGTCTGAAAGAGGCAAATCCACCGAGAAACAGATTCATGGTTGGCAGGGGCCGGATAAGGGAAATGGAGAGTAACTGCTACTGGGTGTTGGTATATGTTAGGGGTGATGATAATGTTCTGAAACTAGACAGAGGTAATAGTTTCGTAACTGTGTTTACTCTAAAAACCAATGAACAGTCCACTTTAAAAGGTTGAGTTTTATGGCATATGAGTTATATTTCAACAATAACTATATATGTGAAATATTTTAACTTTTTTTAGGTCAAAATTCCTTACAAGTAGAACAAATATCTCCCAGAATGACTATCTTAAGAATTTTTAAAATAAAATTTAATCCTGAAACGAATAAAATTAGCTATTATAAAAACAATGTATGGAAAGTCTCATGAATATTTCATTACAGCTTGGCCAGTGTGGCTAAATGGTTGAGCGTCAACCCACACACCAAAAGGCTGCAGGTTCGGTTCTTGGTCAGGGCACAGGCCTGGGTTGCCAGCTTGATCACACGGAGGAGGTGTGCAGGAGGCAGCAGATCAATGATTCTCATTGATATTTCTATCTCTCTCTCCCTACCCCCTCCACTCTCTCTGAAATCAATAAAAACATATTTTTAAAAAATATTTTCATTATTGCAGAACTTGCTAGAAATCTGCAAATCACGTACAGTAGTGTATAGAAAATAGTGATACTTAAAGTAGTTTACTGCCTACGACAAAAATGAAAGCAACCATTCTCTTTCAAAACCAGCCTGCAGGTCAGCTCACCAAGTACACTGCGCGCTGGAAGAAGCTGGTGGTCTCCAGGATCTTGTGCATGGTGATGGTTTCCAGCTCATCAGGGTCCAGCTGTGCCTTTTCCAAGGGCATCCCATTGAACAGAACGACAGGCAGCAGACCAACCCCAGTCTGCTCGTAGTAGCCTCTTGCTTCCTAAAACACAAGGGACCACAAACAGCGTATTTTTGTCCTTCATAAGACAAATGGAACAAAGAATATTTTTCATACATGCAAATTCTACCCAAAAAACTCAACAGAAATATTGTCACCAAGAAGTAACTACAGAAATTTCATTTTAAAAAAAATCACAGGTGATATCATAGTTAATATCCTACTGGGTAAATCTGAGATTAAATTACAGATACTTTATAAAAACACAAAACCTTGTAAATTAGGAAGTAGTATGGGGCTAGGGGTAATTTTAAGTAGATCAAGCTACCAAAACTATACAACAGATCTTTTGGCAATGATGGAGATATTCTATTTTTGCTCTTCAATGCAGCAGCCACTAACCACACCACTTGAAAGCTAGAGGCTACTATAATGGGCAACACAACAACAGACTGACATAAATTATTAGTGTTCTTGGACATATAGTCTAAGAAGAAATATTTACACCCAATTCTATGTGAAAAAGGGTCCATGTCACTAAAAAAGAAATTACACATGTAGAAAACTACACAAAGTTGATGTGAAAACAGTGTTCAAAAATTGCTCTACAACCTTCTGGCCCTTTAAATACAGTTCCTCATGTTGTGGCCCAACCATAACATTATTTTCGTTGCTACTTCATAACTGTAATGTTGCTACTGTTATGAATCGTCATGTAAATATCTGATATGCAGGATGGTCCTAGGTGACCCCTGTGAAAGGGTTGTTCGGCCGCCACAGGGGCCACACCCACAGGCTGAGAACCGCTGCTCTACACTATACTGAGCTCAAGCTTTGTCCTCTCCAGGACAAAAGAGTTTTCTTGGCGGGGAAATGTCAGGCTGACAAACTGGCAGCTATAAACGGCAGATAAATATATTTTTTCCTGACTGCCATTTTTCCCTGTCAAAATAGGTACATTCCCCAGATAACCACCACAGACCCCAGAATTAAAACTTCCTTATGAAATATAACTGATATTTTTCTGAAAACAGAACTTTTTCACCTGCAAACCGTTTCAGTGGTTGCCAACCTTTCGGACCTCGTGGACCACCAGTCGTCCGTGGACCACCGGTTGGCAACTGCTGGTCAGAGAGCACAGAGATTGGGTAACTAGCACAAGCATCAGCCAGGGACTGCTTAGTTTCCACCCAGATCGGCCAAAGTAGTACCTGACCGCGAGACCTCTGTGAGGACTGGAGATGGCTCAGGACAAAAGGCCTTTTCTCCACAGCAATGTTCAAAACTGTAAGCATGTAAATTCTGTTCTGTGATAGCTCAGCTTTTTCAAAGATGTCTATAAAAACTCAATTTTAATATACTTTGAGCTTTGAAAATGATTTCCCTAACAAAACAAAACCCACATTTTAAATCTAAGTGACAATGAAAAGTAAGTTAAGTAATGTCGGTGGTCTTTGGGAATGACGACAAAGTGAAAGGCAGGAGTGGGAAGAAGACGTTTTGACTATATAGCTTCCATCTTTACAACTTATAAAGGGTTTACCACACCAAGTAACAAAATGCAGCCCAATTACCAAAGAGCCACGTTTAAAAATTACATGTGAGAATTTCTATCAACTGATCACCAAAAATGTTAATTATAAATAATGTTAAAACATTAATCACTGGAAAAGTCTTATGAATGAGCCACTTACAAGTGACAACTAAGATTAATAAAGACCCAGAATTGCCGAAACTGGTTTGGCTCAGTGGATAGAGCGTCGGCCTGTGGACTGAAAGGTCCCAGGTTCGATTCCGGTCAAGGGCATGTGCCTGGGTTGCGGGCACATCCCCAGTGGGAGATGTGCAGGAGGCAGCTGATCGATGTTTCTCTCTCATCGATGTTTCTAACTCTCTATCTCTCTCCCTTCCTCTCTGTAAAAAATCAATAAAATATATATTTAAAAAAATAAAAATAAAAATAAAGACCCAGAATTAATATGCCAAATGCAAAATGTTTGCATGTGTAAGTTAGAACTTTTTTATCTACCATTATCTTACTGGCTTTGAAAGATACACACCTATCAGATGATAGTCTCTTCAGTTTAAAAGTTCTACTTTAATTGTACTGCCCAATTTTAGAAATAATTGCTTCCTTCCAGTATCAGAGATAGAATATTCCACAGCTTCAGATTTATAACAAAAGTTAGATATTTATAAGTATAAAAACATTTGCTGAATGCACTCATTCCTCCTTTTCAAAAGAATCTATTTTCTTGGGCTTTTTTTGTGTGAGGGTACAGCTCCCACAAGTTTAAAAATCTTACTAAATCATTAGATTCTTAGAACCTATAGGAATCTCACAACATCCTTCTCTTAAGAGTATACCCAGCCTCCTCCCACTCCCAGGCATGCAGCTCACGATTTAGTGCTCTGGGTTAGTGAGACTCTCACTGGACATCCATATCAATATTACTTTATTCAAAAACCATAAAAGGTAAGTGACTCAAATAGTTAGAGAATGAAGTAGTATATACAAGTAATATGATCTCTTATATATGGGAAGAGCTACTAATCAGTACCGATGAGGAAAATGGTCAAGTCTGGAAATTCCTGAGGAGCTAGGTCTGATACACCCATTTGATTCTTTAGCAAAACAAAGATTTAAACACATAAAAGACAACATGTAAAAATACCCTTTCCCCAAACTTGTCTACTGCATACTTTTCAAGCAAATACTTTTGTTTTTAAATATATTTTATTGATTTTTTTACAGAGAGGAAGGGAGAGAGATAGAGAGTTAGAAACATCGATGAGAGAGAAACATCGATCAGCTGCCTCCTGCGCATCTCCCACTGGGGATGTGCCCGCAACCCAGGTACATGCCCTTGACCGGAATCGAACCTGGGACCTTTCAGTCCGCAGGCCGACGCTCTATCCACTGAGCCAAACCGGTTTCGGCCAAGCAAATACTTTTGATATAACAATCACCCACAATAAAAAGGCAACATGAATTTTTTCAATAGAATAAATTAGAATTAAACATTTTCTAAACGTGAAATAGATAAAATTCCATTCACTCCCTCAAATCTTTGGTATTCCCAAAGTGGTCTTTCTTGTATTTCATCTGTTCTTTTTCTACAGCCTACTATTCTTGCTGTTTGAAAACATGAAAAGAAAGTACTAGGCCCAGGCAGTGTGGCTTAGTTGGTTCAATCCTGTGCACCAAAGGCTGCTGGACTGATTCTGTCAGGGCACCTACCCGGGTTTCAGGTTCGATTCCTGGGTCAGGTCACATATGGGAGGCAACCAATCGATGTTTCTCTCTCACATCGATGTTTATGTTTCCCTTTCTCTCTCTCTCTCCCCCCCCCTTCTTCTCCCTCTCCCATTCTCTAAAAATAGTATATGTATATGTATATGTATATGTATATGTATATGTATATGTATAATATGTATACGTATATTTAAAATAGGTTGCTGGTTCAATTCCTGGTCAGGGCACATGCCTGGGTTACAGGCTTGATCCCCAGTAGCGGGGGGTGCAGGAGGCAGCCAATTGATGCTGCTCTCTCTTTGATGTTTCTCTCTCTCCTCCCTTCCTCTAAAAATTTTTGATAAAAACATATTAAAATTTTAATTAAAAAATCACTGGGTGTCCATATCAATATTACCTTATTCAAAAAAATCATAAAAGGTAAGTGACTGAGCAGAATGCTGCAATATCATAATGGATCCATCTCCAGTGTAAACTGAAGAGATCTCATGCCCAGCTTCAGCTCCATACCCACCTTGATATATCACAGCACAAGGAGACCTCACACTAGGGCAGGATGACATCAGCATCACGGCTGAAGGAGACGCCCCTCCCACCAAAATATGGCATCCACCGCGGACTCAAGTGCCCTTGTGAGGGGCTGGTTATCCGGCACCATCTGCCCCGTGGCCCGGGCAGAGTCCGCCCCCTGGTGCATCAGGGGATGGGCACAGAGACTCCAGCCCCACCCCCTGGTGCATCAGGGGACGGGCACAGAGACTCCAACCCTGCCCCCTGGTGCATCAGGGGATGGGCACAGAGACTCCAACCCTGCCCCCTGGTGCATCAGGGGATGGGCACAGAGACTACAGCCCTGCCTATGGACCTGCTTGGTCCATGAACTGGCTCTAGAGCCTCTTGGACACAGCCTGGGAACCCCTGGAAAAAATGTCTTACAAAATCATCCATGGACAAGAGAGCCTTTGTGGAAGTCCAGGCTTCTAGCAGAGAAGCTCCAGTACACCACTGGAGAAAAGAACTACAAGTTTGGACATAGTAAACAGGGAAAGAGCAAGTCTGTCTTTACACTACCACCCCTCCCGAAGGCAGTGCAAGCTCATGGCCTAGAGGTATCCTGGTGCCTATGACTTCTCCTGCAGGGGAAAGTGAGAGCAAGTGAGCATGCCCCTGGCTTCCCCACTATCTAGGACGCTGCCACAGGGGCTCATTTCTCTCTCATCCATCCTAAAGCACTGACTTGGGAGCTGCATGCCTGGGAGTGGGGGAGGCTGGGAACACAGACGCTGCTCTCAGAGGCGTCTAATGGAGGCAGATCATACTGCTTTCATCAAGATGTACAGCCACGAGCCACCCAGACACCTCCTCCACGGATTTCCCCAAAGGGCTCACGGGTACCAGTGCTCACCCGTCACACTCCCACCCTGTGGTGGCTCCCTGTGTACACTCCTGACAGTGGCAGCAGACAGAGTTTTGCCAGATGGCCAGTGAGCACGTACAGAAAGTCAGCCCAAATCTGTGGGCCAGAAAGAGCCAAAAAACTTGAGCTTTAGGGCCATCTTGGGGAAAACAAAAGGGGGGCAGGTCAGTGTCCAATACTGGGCATTGTAGAATCAAGAGAGTCTATACAAGCTTCTGAATTCTGTCCCACAGAGAACAAAGAGCATGGAGCAGGTGTATCCACAGACAGTCAGAATGCCTCAGAATTCCTAGCAGCCTGAAGAAAGGTATTTCTCACCCAAAGGCAGTTACAAAAGATTCGAGAAAGTGACTGCTACTTCAAATGCAAAGAAAGCAATGCAAAACTGCAAGAAACATGAAAAATAAAGAAAGTATTACATCACCAAAGAATCACAATCATCTTCTACTAGCTGATCCCAAAGACACGGAGACCTGTGATTTACCCAATGAAGAAATCTAAAATAGCTATTTTAGGGAAATGCAATAAGCTACAAAAGAAAAAAAAAAAAAAAGGAAAGAGAATTCAACAAAATCAGGAAAACAATACCTAAACAAAATGAAAAGTTTAACAAAAACAGAGAAATCATAATAAAAGAACCAAGCAGAAATTCTAGAGCTAAGAAATCAATGAATGAAATGAAAACAGCCTTAACATCAAATCAATCAATCAGAAGAAATAAATCTTTGAGTTAGAAGAGAGGAACTTTGAAATTATACAGCCAGAGGAGAACAAAGAAAAACGCGTGAAAGAAAGAAATGGTATATGGTTAAATCACTGGAGTCCCAGGAGACGAGACGGAGAAGAGGCAGAAAGCTTATTTTAAGAAATGGCTGAGAACGTTCCAATCTGGGGAGAGATTCTGATGTCCAAGGTCATGAAGTCATCAAACCAAAGGAGATCCTGAGCAACAGACATGACCATGAAACTGTCGAAAGTCAAAGTCAAAGAGAGAATATTAAAAGCAGAAGAGAGAAGAACCTTGCTGCTTTAAAGGAAGGCTGTCAGCAGATTTCTCAGCAGAAACTCGTAGGCAAGGAGAACGACCTGGTGTGTTCAAAGTGCTGAAAGAAAAAACTGCCCACCGAAAATACTCTCCTGGGCAAAGGCAGCCTTTGGAAATGAAGTAAAGACTTTCCCAGACAAACAAAAGTTAGGAGTTCATCACTACTAAACCTGCCCTACAAAAAATGCCAAAAGGAGTTCTTTAAGCTGAAGTGAAAGGATTCTAATCATTAATATAAAAACATACAACACACTGGTAAGGGTAAGTATACAGTCAAATTCAGAATATTCTAATATTGTAATGTGGTGGTTTGTTGAACACTTAACACTAGTATTTAGGGACAAGACTATTAAAAATAACCATACCTGTAATTTGTTCATGAATACACACTATGAAGAGGTAAGCTGTGACATCAAAAACATGGAGTAAAAGGGTAGAGTTCTGTATGTGATAAAAGTTTTTACCAATGTAAAGCAGACTATAAAAGATGTTATACGTAATCCTCACAGTAAGCGCAAAGCCAGAATCTACAGATTCACAAAAGGTAAAGGAACCAAAGCACACCACAGAAAATCATCACTTCACCAAAGAAGACAGAAAGAAAGGGACAAAGGAACTACAAAACAGCCATAAAATAACTAATAAGACGGCATTAATACATCCCTTACATAACAATAATTACTCTAAATGTAACTGTATTAAATACTCCAAACAAAAGGCAAAGAATGACAAGAAGGATAAAAAAGAACAACAACAAAGCCCAAAGTTGGCAGAAATAAAGATCAGAAAATCATCAGGAAATAAAGATCACAGAAAAAAATAAAATACACAGAGACCAGAAAAACAACAAAAAAGAGCAACAAAACTAGGAACTGGTTTTTTGAAAAGATAAACAAAATTGACAAACCTTTAGCTAGATTTAACTAACAAAAAAACCCTCAAATAATAACATAAAAAAATGAAAGAAAAGACATATAACTAATACCACAGAAACACAAAAGATCGTAAGAGACTACTATAAAAAATTTATAGACCAACAAATTGGAAAACCTAGAAGACATGGAGAAATTCCTAGAAACATACAACTTACCAAGATTGAATCATGAAGAAATAGAAAATCTGAATAGACCAATGAGTAAGGAGTCTGAATCAGTAATCAAAGACGCCCCAACAAAGAAAAGGACTACATGGTTTCCCTGGAGAATTCTACCAAACATTTAAAGAAGAATTAGAACTAATCTTTATCAAACTCATCCCAAAAACTGAAAAATAAACATTCCCAAAAACAATTTACGAGACCAGCATTACCAGGTACCAAAGACAGATAAGGATACTAAAGAAAATGACAAGTTGATGAACATAGATGCAAACATTCTCAACAAAATATTAGCAAACCATACTCGAAAGCACATTAGAAGGATCACACATTATGATCAAGTGGAATTTAATCCTAGGATGCAAGGATGATTCAACATGTGCAAATCAATAAATGTGATATACCACATTAATAGAATGAAAAATAAAAATCATATGATCATCTCAATAGATACAGAAAAAAGCATTTGACAAAAAAAAAAAAAATGAAAAACTGAGCACAGAAGGAACCTATCCAACATAATAAAGGCTATATGTAATAGGCCCACAGGTAACATCATTCTCACAGGTAAAAGACTAAAAGCTTTTCCTCTAAGATCAAGAAGAACTCAAAACTCCTACTCTCACCATTCCTATTCAACATAGTGCTAGAAGTCCTAGCAAAAGCAATCAGGTAAGAAAAAGAAAGAAAAGGCATCCATACTGGAAAGAAAGAAGTAAAACTACTTTTGTTTGCAGGTGATATGATCTTATATGTAGAATATCCTAAAGACTCCACCAAAAAACTATTAGGAATAATCAACAAATTCAATAAACTTGCAGCAAACAAATCAAAATTCAGAAATCATTTTCCTTTCCATACACCAACAACAAACTATCTGGGGGCTGGGAGGAACCCACTCATAATAACATGAAAAACAATAAGATACTTAGGAATAAATTTGACCAAGAGGGTAAAAATTTCTTCACTGAAAACTATAAGACTTTGATGAAGAAAAATGAAAATCTCTCTCTCCCTCCCTCTCTCTCTCTCTCTCTCTCTCTCTCTCTCTCTCTCTCTCTCTCTCTCACACACACACACACACACACACACAGATATCCCATCCCATGTACATGATCCCATGTCCATCTTACCCAAAGCCATCTATAGATTCAATGCAATCCCTGTAAAAATTCCAATGGCACATTTCACAGAAATAAAGAAAAAACATTCCTAAAATTGGTATGGAACTAAAAAAGATCCCAAATAGCCAGGGCAATCCTGAGAAAGAACAAAGCTGGAGACATCACACTTCCTGATTTCAAACTATCCTATCTAATAAAAGAGAAACATGGTAATTAGCGTACAACCGCTACCCTTCCCATTGGCTAATCAGGGCAATATGCAAATTAACTGCCAGCCAAGATGGCGGCCGGCAGCCAGGCAGCTTGAAACTAACATGAGGCTTGCTTGCTTCAGTGATGGAGGACTCCAACATTCCTTGCCTGCCGCTGCAGGCCTCTGAGCTGCAACTCTATGTAACAAATATAGAAGCTAAACAAAACCCCAGAAACCTCCTTTAGTCCGCTGGGCTTCAGCCAGCAGGATCGCAACATTGTAAGCAAAGGCCAGAAACCTACTTTCAGCAGCGGAGGCCTAAGAGCTGGAGCCAAGCCTCAGAGCTAAAGCTGGCCCAGAATTAAAAAAAAAAAAGAAAAAAAGGAACGGTTGGGAGCTTCAGTCACCCCCAGCCTGAAAACAGCCTTCAGCCCCTCACCCAGACTGGCCAGGCACCCCAGTGGGGACCCCCACCCTGATCCAGGACACCCTTCAGGGCAAACCAGCCGGCACCCACCCGTGCACCAGGCCTCTATCCTATATAGTAAAACGGTAATATGCCTCCCAGTACTGGGATCAGCATGACAGGGGGCAGCACCCAAACCCCCTGATCGCCCTGTGGCTCTGTGTGTGACAGGGGGCGGGGCCACAACCTCCCTATCGGCCCTGCTCTGTTCCTGACAGGGGAAGGCGCCCCAACCCCCTGATCGGCCCTGCTCTGTGCCCCATAGGGTGGAGCTCCCCAACCCGCTGATCGCCCTGCGGCTCTGTGTGACAGGGTGCGGCGCCCCAACCCCCCTCCCCCGCCATGGGCCCTGCTCTGTGTGTGACGGGGTGGAGCCATAACCTCCCCATCGGCCCTGCCCTGAGTGTGAGAGTGGCGGTGCCTCAACCCCCTGATCAGCCCTGCTCTGTGTGTGACAGGGGGTGGTGCCCCGACTCCCCTATCGGCCCTACTCTGTGAGTGACAGGGGGGAGCTCCTCAACCCCCTGATGGGCCCTGCTCTGTGCGTGACAGGGGGGAGCTCCTCAACCCCCTGATGGGCCCTGCTCTGTGCATGACGGGGTGGCACCGCAACCTCCCCATCAACCCTGCCTTGAGTGTGACAGGGGGCGGTGCCCCAACCCCCCAATCGGCCCTACCCTGAGCGTGACTGAGGGTGGCATCCCAACCTCCCAATCCGCCCTGCTCTGTGCATGACAGGGGAAGGCGTCCCAACTCCCCAATCGGCCCTGCTCTGAGCCTGACCAGGGGCTGCACCTAGGGATTAGGCCTCCCCTCTGCCACCAGGAGCAGGCCTAAGCCAGCAGGTCGTTACCTCCCAAGGGGTCCCAGACTGCGAGATGGCACAGGCCGGGCTGAGGGACCACCCCCCCCCGAGTGCACAAATTTTTGTGCACTGGGCCTCTAGTCCTATCTAATAAAAGAGAAACATGCAAATTGACCATAACCCCGACACCCTTCCCACTGGCTAACCCCCGAACGCCTCCCATTGGCTAATCAGCAGGATATGCAAATTAACTGCCAACCAAGATGGCGGCCGGCAGCCAGGCAGCTTGCTCGCTCCAGTGACGGAGGAAGCCAACGTTCCCGGCCTGCGGCAGCCCAACTCTGAGCTCTGTTTGCAACAATGTTGCAATTATAGAAGCTAAAGAAACCCCAGATTCCTGCTTTGAGCTGGCAGCAGGCTCAGAGCTTAGAGCGCCAGTGATGGCAACAGAGTTTCAATTACAGAAACTAAACAAAGCCTAGATAACCTGCTTTCAGCAGCCGAGGCCTCAAGCTGGAGCCGGCCTCAGAGCTAAAGCCGGCTCTCAGCTCCAGTGACAGCCGTAGAAGGTAAATAAATCCCAGAATAAAAAAAAAGAAAAAAAAGAAAAAAGGATGGGTTGGGAGCTTCAGTTACCCGCCAGCCTGAAAACGGCCCTCAGCCCCTCATCCAGACTGGCCAGGCACACCAGTGGGGACCCCCACACTAAAGGGGGTCCGGGCAGCCTAAAAACAGCCATCAGGACCTCACCCAGACTGGCCAGGCCCCCCAGTGGGGACCCCCACCCTAAAGGCGGTGCAGGTAGCCTAAAAACAGCCATCAGCCACTCACCCAGACTGGCCAGGCACCCCAGTGGGGACCCCCACCTTAAAGGGGGTGTGGCCATCCTGAAAACAGCCCTCAGCCTCTCACCCAGACTGGCGAGGCACCCCAGTGGGGACCGCCCCCAGAAGCCCCAGCAGCCGGTCTTGCCTTGCGGCCTGGAAACTGCCCATCAGCGGGTCTGCGCTGCAAGGCAAGGCCCGCTCCCAGCAGCGGGTCTTGCCTTGGGGCCTGGGAACCGCCCATCAGCGGGTCCAGGCTGCAAAGCAAGGCCTTCCCCCAGAAGCCCCAGCTACTTTAAAAATGGAAGGATCTCCTTTTGAACCAATCTGTTTAGATTCATGATTAGTAAAACAGTATGGAACTAATGAAATACAGTGATAGGAATTAGGAAGTGTGACACTGATGGTTCTGGGCATGTGAAGGGTATACATGGCCTTCCCTTCAGTTCTGCTGGAGAGATGAGCTCTGAGGGCCGGAGCTGCTCCATGCCCAGAGGAGGTGGGTGTGGTCAGTGGCTCTGTTTCAGAACTTCTTGCCAAGCAGAGACCTTGCCCGACCCACAGGAACCTTTTTACTCCAGAAAACAGAAACAGCCAGTTCCCAATGGGCATGGGGAAACCAGTGTCCCCTCCTGTGCACAGTGTCCTGATGGGGTGATGGGGAGGTGGGCGAGGGGAGCAATGCAGAGTTGTTAGGCAGCTGGAGTGGGAGTGGAAAGGCCATGAAATGTCCACAGTCCTGGCTGTGCCCATGGCCTGGGCGGCTCCTCCAGGCCCTGGCTGAGGGATTAGGGCTGATTCTCTCGGGAAGGGAATATTCCATGGGTGGGAGATTTGCAGGCTCAGGGTGGGCCGTGTGTTAGTTTGGGGCAAATCCCTCAGCATTCCTGCTGCCAAGCCCTCAAAGGAATGAGGCAGAGGCACCCCTCACCCCCAAGACCCCTTCGTGGACATTTTAGCATCTACATGATTTTTAATCCCTTCAGGGAGACTTTCTATCTTGCCGTCCCATCCCACCCCACTGTTGCTGTTTGTCTGCCAGCTGGGTTGAGCATCAAGGGGAAAGGGGGTTAATACTCACTGAAAGACTACTGATCCTACCGGGAAACCAACCTATTTACTGTACTGTTGTAAATATCGTACCCTTTATATCCTGTATATTGGCTTCTTTTAAATAAATTGAAATGTCTTAGAAAAAAGAAAAGAAAAAAAGGCAAGGCAGGGAGGGACCCAGAAGACCCAGAAGCCGCCTGATATGGTAGTAGCTCTATCAATAAGCACTCTGAAAGTCAGTGGCATAAATGCACCAATTAAAGGACAGATTATGAGGGTGAATCAAAAACAAAACCCACTTTAAATATAAAGACACATATAGATTAAAAGTAAATGAACCAAGCTGCAGCCTGTTTTGCTCAGTGGATAGAGCATTAGCCCGTGGACTGAAGGGTCCGAGGTTCGATTCCAGTCAAGGGCATGTACCTCAGTTGCTGGCTTGATCCCCAGTCCCTATCAGAGCATGTACAGGAGGCAACCAACCAATGTGTCTCCCTTTCCCTTCACTCTCTCTAAAATTCAATGGAAAAATATCCTTGGGTGAAGATTAACAAAAACAAAATGAATGGATTAAGTAACATTAAAGAGATTATAAGAAAAATATATTCCAAATTCTGTTAGTTGTATAATGGTTGTGTTTAAATTATTAACACCTAAGAAATTGGGTGAAGTGTATATATAATATGCTGTAGTATTTTATAGTTTATTTAGATGTATATTATTTCAAATTAAAATATTTAAAAATTTAAAAATTAATAAAATATTAATTGAAATGTATCTGCATCACATGAAAAATCTCCTAACTGCTTCTAGCATAATTTATTAAATTGCGCTTAAATTTACAAGGGTTCAATTAAAAAAACCTTAATTCTAAATGATATAATACAAAATATATAATAGTGCAGTTATAAGCACTTATCTGAAAATACAAATTTAAAGAAGTGAATATAAAGAAGGGATCAGCCAAAGAAAATATATGCACAACCCATGGACACAGACAACAATATGGTGATGGCCAGAGAGAAGTGGGGGGCAAGAGCTGGGTAGAGGGGGCAAAAGGGGGGAAATAGGGACATCCTATATCCTATCTAATAAAAGGGAAACATGGTAATTAGCCGTACATCCGCTACCCTTCCCATTGGATAATCAGGGTGATATGCAAATTAACTGCCAGCCAAGATGGCGGTTAACCACCAACAAAGATGGCGGTTAATTTGCATATGTAGCCGCAATGCTGGGAGGTGAAAGGGGAAGGACTGAAGAATGGTGATCGGCAACCCAGGCGGCAGGCGAGAGCTGGGGGGTGGGCAAAGGCCGCCTTCAGCCGGTGATCGCCATCGGAAAGCCAGTTGGGGTTGCCGGCTGGCCTGCGTGGAGCGATTGCCATGGTGATTGAAGGGCGGAAGGGCCTGCGCCCGCAATCGGAGGGCGGGAGGGCCCGGGAGCAGGCCAGGCGGCAACCCCGACCCCCCAGAAGCCGCCTGCCCTTGCCCGTGTGCAGCCACAGAAACCGCCTGCCCGCGCCTGTGTGCGGCAGCAGAGGCCGACAACCTGAGCTCGTGTGCAGCCTCTGAAGCCGCCTGCCCACAGCATGTGCAGCCACAGAAGCCGCCTGCTCACACCTGTGTACAGCAACAAAAGCCGCCTGCCACCTCCTGTGACCTGATCCCGTCCCGGGTTGCAGGCCCGTGCCCGTGTGCGGCTGAAGAAGCCACCAGCCCGCGCCCGTGTGCGGCTGCACAAGCCACCAGCCCGTGTCTGTGTGTAGCCGCAGAAGCCGCCTGCCTGCCGCATCCCACTATTATCCACTGAGTTATGAAGCCAGAGAGCAAGGAGAACTTCCACCCCTGAATCAAAGTGGGGAGCGGAGGACACGGCCTCCCCTCCTAAAGTTGCCAAAGGACAGGATCTAACCTAAGCCACATCCTCTGAGACAGCCGGGCAGGCACCACTGACCCTCTCTGCAGGCCGGGTCCCCCTCCCTCTTCCCCTGTCCCTGCACAGCTCCCATAGCTCCCCACTGGCTGAGTCAGGCACAACAGGTTTGCAGCCACAGGGGCGATTTAGCAGCTAATGAAAAATGAGAGAACAAACAAATGAAGCAGCTACTGCAGTGGGGAAAAGGCATTCATCAAATTCGTTGTCTCTGAGAAACTGAGGCAGCCAGCACAGGCCCCTGCACAGGATGAGGCTTCTGCTTCTAAAGAAACATCCTGGGGTTAGAGGTGAGGGGGTGCTGCCTTTCCCATCTCAGAGCTCGAGGAGGAGTCTGTGCTCCCCCTCCTGGTATTCTTAACACCCAGAGACCCCTCCCCAGTCCAGGCAGGAATGTTCCACGCTGACCGCCTCCAGAAAGAGAACAAAGAGGCACTTCTTGACTTCAAGCCTCTAAGCCAGTGGTTCTCAACCTTGGCTGCACATTAGAATCACCTGGGAATCTTTTTAAAATCCTGATTTCTGGGCCTCATCCTCTGGAAATTCTGTTTCTTTGTTATGGGGTAGAGCCACAACATTAGTAACAAAGAAACAGAATGTCTGGAGGATGAGGCCCAGAAATCAGGATTTTGAAAAGATTCCCAGGTGATTCCAATGTGCAGCCAAGGTTGAGAACCACTGCTCTAAACAGACTTGACCACTGCGGGCAAAGACCTGCAGCTGAGAGGGGGCAGGTTCTGGGTGTCGCGGTCCAGAGCGTGGAAGACCTCCTAGGGGAGCAGGGGATCTGGAAGCCTGTGTGCTGGGTCAGAGACACGCCTGCCTCCCACCCTCCCCTGCCCTGCACATAGACGTGCCTGGAAGGGGGTGAGGAGGAGAAGGAGAACTAGAGGGAAGGAACACTGCGTGTTTGTTGGCGGCCACGTAGAAAGGACTGTGACCCGCCCCTCCCACTGCGTCACTCCCTAAGGCAGCAGGAGACGGAGGGTCTGAGAGCAGCCACACAGCTTTGTGGCCGTGACCAAGGCACCAAGATGGTGTCCATGCAACGGGACTGAGGAGGTGTCAGAGGACCTCACCCCAGAAAGCCCAATAGCTCTTTGTGTGAGAGAGAGAAGGTGGCAGGGAGGGAGGGAGAGAGCAAATTGGACTCAAGAGGCCTCAAGGCCCAGATGAGGAGAATATACCAGGGATCGGCATGGACTTGAGCTCTGAGGTGAGGGTCAAGGGCAGCTGGGTGGGGTCCAGCCCAGACAGAAGACTGAGGTCCAGATGTTCTTGACCCTGCTCGGTTCTTTGGCACCTCTGCCTGAGATATAAACTGTCTGACATGGAAGTACAACTCCAGAGAAGGGGGTGGGGAACCTAAGTTAAATAATATTTTGTTTTTGTTTTTTCACTTGGCAGAATGGGGGCTGAAGTTGAAATTAGGTTTGGTTACTAAACAATAAAGAAAGCAACATTTCTCGCACACCAGACTGTGTGGTCTGAGTTTGCTGCTGCCTATAAACCAAGAAAAAGTTGTAAAATGAAGTACTAATCCCTAGGGTTTAGGTCAGACCGAGGAGTAGTGCCACTCAGCCAGAAGCTGGCTCATGGCTGGCCAGTGCAGTGATGGTGGCAGGAGCTTCTCCCACCTCCGCGGCAGCACTAAGAATGTCCAACTAACGGTTTAGACCTGATCCCTTGGGGGTCTAAGCCTTTAGTCGGACATCCCCAAGAGCTCCCTGGCTGCTAGAAGGATGTCTGACTGCAAGCTTAGGCCTGATCCCCTGGGGAGTGGGCCTAAGTCAACAGGTGGACATCCCCAAGGGGTCCTGGACTGTGAATGGGTGCAGGCTGGGCTGAGGGACCTGCCCCCCCGCCCGAGTGCACAAATTTTGGTGCACTGGGCCTCTAGTCCTATATAATAAAACCCTAATATGATAAGTGTCTGGTCATCTGGTCTGCCATTCAACCAATCAAAGCGTAATATGCTAATAATATGCTAAGGCTGCTCAACCACTTGCTATAATGTGCACTGACCACCAGGAGGCAGACAGTCAACTGGTTGATCAGTCACTATGACATGCACTGACCACTAGGAGGCAGACACTCTATCTGGTAGGTTAGCTTGCTGCTGGGGTCTGGCCAATTGGACTGAGCAAGACGGACCGGACACACCCTGGAGCCCTCCTGCGGTCCCTCCCCGGCTGGCCAACCTCCCACATCCCTCCCCAGTCCCGATCATGCACCAGTGGGGTCCCCTGGCCTGGCCTGTGCCCTCTCACAATCTGGGACCCCTTGGAGGATGTCGAAGAGCCGGTTTCAGCCCAATCCCGCAAGCAAGGCCAAGAGACTCCACTGGTGCATGAATTTGTGCACCGGGCCTCTAGTCCTATAAAATAAAAGGGTAATATGCAAAGTGACCCTAACAGCAGAATGACTGGTTGCTATGATGCGCACTGACCACCAGGGGGCAGACGCTCAAGCAGGAGCTGTTCCCTGGTGGTCAGTGCGCTCCCACAGGGGGAGCTCCGCAAAGCAACAAGCTGAGCGATGGCTGTGAGCGTAGTGGTGGCAGCAGAGCCTCTCCTGCCTCCTCAGCAGACTAAGCCACAGTCAGACAACACCTCCCAGGGCTCCCAGGCTGCCAGCTTAGACCCGATCCCCCAGGGAGTGGGCCTAAGTCAGAAGGTGGACATACCCCAAGGGGTCCCGGACTGCGAAAGGGCGCAGGCCAGGCTGAGGGACCCCAGAGTGCATGAATTTTCGTGCACCGGGCCTCTAGTATTATAAGGATATAGTAATTAAAACAGCATGGTACTGCATAAAAATAAACACACAACCAGAGAATCAAGAACTCAGAAATAAATCTATGCATATATAGTCAACTAATGTTAGACAAGGAAGCCAAGAATACTCAATGGGGAAAGGATAGTTTCTTTGATAAATGGTGCTGAGAAAACTGGATAAACACATGCAGAAGAATGAAATTGGACCATATCTTACACTACTCACAAAAATTAACTAGAAATGGATGAAAGACTAAAACACAGGCCTGAAAACATAAAACCCCTAGAAGAAAACAGATGGAAAAAGCTCCTTGACATCAGTCATGGCAATGACTTTTTTTAGATAAAAAAAAAGCATAAGCAAAAATAAACTAATGGGACTACATGAAAATTAAAAGCTTCTATATAGTAAAAGAAGCAAACAACAACATAAAGAAGATATCTATTGAATATACACAAATCATATATATATGATAAGGGGTTAATATCCAAAATATGTAAGAAAAAAATGTCTGACTACTAAGGGGTAGAAGAACTGAAAGATATTTTGCCAAAGTCATAGAGATGACTGACAAGTACATGAAAAAGTGTCAAATGTCGCTAATCATCATAGAAATGTGAATAAAAACTAAGATGAGTTATCTTATACCTGTTAAAGGCCATCATCAAAAAGTCAAGAGATAACAAATGTTCATGAAGGTATGAAGAAAAGGGAACCCTCATGCAGTTGATGGGAATATAAGATGGTGCAGCCACCATAGAAAAATGTATGAAGGTTCCTCAGAAATTATAAACTATGATATGATCCAGCAATCTCACTTCTGGAGATAGAGCTAAAGGGAATGGAGACAGGGTCTCAGATATCTGCATTCCCATGTTATCACTGCAGCATGACTTACAAGACCCAAGATATGGAATCAACCTAAGTGTCTGTCAGCAGTTGAATGGATATGGAAGATATCCTATATAATAAAGAGGTAATATGCAAAAGGTTGTTACTCCGTGACGGTAATGACCAATCACCAGGAGGGCGGGGCAGCGAGCTACAAGTGGCAGAGACTACAGGAGGGCAGGGCAACAGGTTACAAGTGGCGGAGAGCTACAGGAGGGTGGGGAAGTGAGCTACAGCGCAGTGGAGAGCTATGAGTGGTGGTGGGTGGGGCGGCCAGCTGAGGCAAGCAGTAGCAAGCTACTAACACATGGATTTGTGCACAGGGCCACTAGTGCATGCATGTGCGTGTGTGTGTGTGTGTGTGTGTGTGTGTGTGTGTGTGTGTATGTATATATGATGAAACTAGAGACCCGGTGCACAAAATTTGTGCACGGGTAGGGTCCCTAGGACTGGCCGATAATCAGGGCCGATCAGGGCCTTCTGGTTGCCGGCCGGGGCCTTCCTTCTGGCTGGTGCACAAAAATTTGTGCACTCGAAGGGGTCCCTCAGCCCGGCCTGTGCCCTCTTGCAGTCTGGGACCCCTTGGGGGATGTCCACCTGCTGGCTTAGGCCCGCTCCCCGGGGGGAACAGACCTAAGCTGGCAGTCAGACATCCCTCTGGCAACCCGGGAGCCCTCAGGGGATGTCCACTTGCCAGCGAGGAGCAAGCCTAAGCTGCAGTCGGACATCCTTAGCGCTGCTGAGGAGGCGGAAGAGGCTCCTGCCACCACCACTGTGCTGGCAGCCGTCAGCCTGGCTTGTGGCTGAGCAGAGCTCCCCCTGTGGGAGTGCACTGACTACCAGGGGGAAGCTCCTGGATTAAGCACCTGCCCCCTTGTGGTCAGTGTGTGTCATAGTGACCAGTCATTCTGCTGATAGGGTCAATTTGCATATTACCCTTTTATTATATAGGATAGAGGCCTGGTGCATGGGTGGGGGCTGGCTGGTTTGCCCTGAAGAGTGTCCCAGATCAGGGTGCGGGTCCCGCTGGGGTGCCTGGCCAGCCTGAGTGAGGGGCTGAGGGCCGTTTTCAGGCTGGCCACATCCCCTTCAGGGTGGGGGTCCCCACTGGGGTGCCTGGCCAGCCTGGGTGAGGGGCTGATGGTTGTTTGCAGACTGGCCAAGCCCCCAGCGGGGACCCTCACCCCATGGGGTGTGGCCAGCCTGGATGAGGGGCTAAGGACCGTTTTCAGGCTGCCCACAGCCCCTTCAGGGTGAGGGAGTCCTGCTGGGGCGCCTGGCCAGCCTGGGTGAGGGGCTGATGGCCGTTTTCAGGCTGGCCATGCCCCCCGGCGACCCAAGCTCCCAGCATCTCCTTTTTTTCTTTTCTTTTTTTTTCTTTCTGGGATTATTTATCTTCTATAATTGAAACTTGTAGCATTGAGCAGAGCCCAGGACCAGCCAGGGCAGGTGGGAAGCTTGGCTTCCTCCATCGCCAGGGGCAACCCAAGTCTCCTGCTCACTCTAGCTCTGTGGCCATCTTAGTTGGGTTAATTTGCATACTTGCTCCTGATTGGCTTGTGGGCGTGGCTTGAGCATAGCAGAGGGATGGTTAATTTGCATGTTTCTCTTTTATTATATAGGATAGGATAGAAGATATTATTCAGCCATGAGAAATAAATAAGTCCTGCCATTTGCAATAACATGGATCTAAACAAATCAGAAAGAGACAGACAAGTACTTATATGTGGAATCTAAAAGAGCTGAACTCATAGAAACAGTAGAATGGTGGCTGTCTGGAGCTGGGTATGGTGTAAATGGGGAGATATTATATAAACTTCCAGTTATAAGTTCTGGGTATCTAGTGTACAGCATGATGATTACACTTAAAAATACTGTATTATAAACTTGAAAATTACTAAGAGAGTAGATCTTAAACAGTCTCACCACAAAAAAGAAATAGTAATTATGTGAGGTGATAGAGGTGTTAACATTACTGAATAATCATGTACCAAATCAACAAACTGTACACCTCAAACTTAAACAATATTATAAGCCAATTATCTATATATATATATAAAACCCTAATATGCAAATAGACCGAACGGCAGAACAACTGAACAACCAGTTGCTATGACGTGCGCTGACCACCAGGGGGCACGTGTGGAACATGGCAGGCGTCAGCAGCAGGCAGCAGAGTGCAGAACATGGTGGGTGTTGGCCACGGCAGGATGGCGGAGCAGGTGAGCAGGGGCACCAGACCAAGGCAGAAAGCCAGTCGCTGTCATCAGGGCGAGCCTCTGGTGGTTACTGAAAAGTCTTTTCTCCTCTGTGCCGCGGTCCCACCCAGCGCTCCCACCTGCTGCCGGCACCAGGGCCACCGCTCACAACCGCTGCTGGCACCCGGTGCCAGTACCGATCACTCGGCGCCATCAGCAAGTGCGAGTGGTGGTTGCCAGCCCCAATCACCCCTGAGGACTTCTCCACAATCCCCTACAGCTGAGGGGCGACTGGGGCAGCAGCCACTGTTCGCACCCGCTGACAGCGTCAGCCCTGCTTGCACCTGATGCTGGAGCCAGCCCCAATCCCTCCGCACCGTCAGCGGGTGTGAGCAGACTCAGCGCCATCAGCCCATGAGAGCGGTGGAGGCAGAAGCAGGGCTGCCGGAAGAGAGGGGGCCAGGGCCCACGGCGGGAGAGGGGGGGAGGTTGGGTGGGGGCACAGAAGATAGGCTGAGACCCACACCTGTGCCCATGGCAGACTCGTGGCCCACAGTAACTTTCAAGGTGCACGAATTCACGCACTGGGCCCCAAGTACCTCAATAAAGCTGCAAGAAAATATTTTTCAGGAGAAACCAAGATGGTGGCATAGGTAAACACTGGAGATTGCTGCCTCGCACAACCACTTCAAAAATCCACCTAAAAGACGGAACGGACATCATCCAGAACCACAGGAAGGCTGGCTGAGTGGAAATTCTACAACTAGAAGGAAAGAGAAAAGCATACCGAGACTCAGAGGAGGTGCGGAAGTAAAATGCAGAGGTACAGAGGCGCATGCGGAGAGGGTTGGCGGCTGAGGACACGGTTGTCTTTTTCAATAGGGAGGGAGTCTCAAGCTCTGAGCTCCAGTTCCGGGAGAGTCTCTGGGGACCCTGACTCATACGGGAGAAACTGGGCTCTCTGGCATCGGTCGGAACTCGAGGGAAGCTTTCTCTCGGGGGTGCTTGTAGCAATTGCTGGGACACTGAGAAGCAGGGCCACTGAGGGCAGGACTGAGAGCAGACATAACTTCTCGCTCCGCCCTGTTGATCCCCTGGGACCCGGCCTCGCACAAGCCACAAGGCTTTTGCATATGAAAGGCCTGGCCCTTTGCAATCTGATAATTACCTAACAAACTGCAGCTGTCCCAAGGCCCCAGGGCAACTTGCACTGCGTCACAGCTGACTCCGGCTGGGTAGCCTCAGGCAGAGGCTAGATTAGCACCTCCTTAGAGATCCAGGAGCCAGTGTGCCCGGGGGTCAGAGTGGGACCATCCAGATTGCAGCTCCTCGGATCCATAAAGGACACACTCAGGGGGCAGACTCACTGAGCACCAAAGCCCCATTGAAGCAAGTCTTGCCTCGGAGGGGTGTCTCCAGCACAGAAGTTCTCCCACTGCAGACACAGCTGATTCTCACAGCCAATTGGCCTGGAGGTCAATCCCTCCCAGAGTTACCTACAACAATCAAGGCTTAACTACAACAAGACTGTGCACAAAGCCCACAAGGGGGTGCACCAAGAGTGTCTACCTCAGGTAATTGGGGAGGCTGAGCCACTGGGCCCTATAGGACACCTAGCACAGAAAGCCACTCTATTGACACAGCGAAGCATAAAAAAATGCAGAGACAAAGAAACAGGACACAAATGACAGAAATGGAGGAAAGCAAACTACTGGATATAGAGTTTAAAACCACACTTTTGAGGTTTTTCAAGAATTTTCTAGGAATCGCCGATAAACTTAATGAGACCCTCAAGAAATCTAATGAGACCCTTGAGGTTGTGATGAAGGACCAACTAGAAATTAAGCATACACTGACTGAAATAAAGAATATTATACAGACCCCCAACAGCAGACGAGAGGATCGCAAGAATCAAGTCAAAGATTTGAAATACGAAGAAGCAAAAAACACCCAACCGGAAAAGCAAAAGGAAAAAAGAATCCAAAAATATGAAGATAGTGTAAGGAGCCTTTGGGACAGCTTCAAGCGTACCAACATCCGAATTATAGGGGTGCCAGAAGAAGAGAGAGAGCAAGATATTGAAAACCTATTTGAAGAAATAATGACAGAAAACTTCCCCTACCTGGTGAAAGAAATAGACTTACAAGTCCAGGAAGTGCAGAGAACCCCAAACAAAAGGAATCCAAAGAGGACCACACCAAGACACATCATAATTAAAATGCCAAGAGCAAAAGACAAAGAGAGAATCTTAAAAGCAGCAAGAGAAAAACAGTCAGTTACCTACAAGGGAGTACCCATACGACTATCAGCTGATTTCTCAACAGAAACTTTGCAGGCCAGAAGGGAGTGGCAAGTAATATTCAAAGCGATGAATAGTAAGAACCAACAACCAAGATTACTTTATCCAGCAAAGCTATCATTCAGAATTGAAGGTCAGATAAAGAGCTTCACAGATAAGGAAAAGCTAAAGGAGTTCATCACCACCAAACCAGTATTATATGAAATGCTGAAAGGTATCCTTTAAGAAGAGGAAGAAGTAGAAAATGGTAAAAATACAAACTATGAACAAATACACATCTATCAACAAGTAAATCTAAAAATCAAGTGAATAAATAATCTGATGAACAGAATAAACTGGTGATTATAATAGAATCAGAGGCATAGAAAGGGAGTGGACTGACTATTCTTGGGGGGGAAAGCGGTGTGGGGGATGCAGGAAGAGACTGAACAAAAATTGTGCACCTATGGATGATGATAGTGGGGGGGAGGGAGTGAGGGCGGAGGGTGGGGTGAGAAACGGGTGGAAGGGAGTTATGGGGGAAAAAGAGGAACAACTGTAATAATCTGAACAATAAAGATTTATTGAAACAAAAATTTTTCATTGGCTGTAAACCCAACAATACTAAAGCACATAATACAAATAGTAAAGAGGAGAAATAGTAAAGAGGAAAAACAAGCTGTCATCCTCATAGACCCTCTAAGTCCTGGTATGAATTTACCTTTTCAAACCAATTGGTAGAGAGCCAGTATTTTCATTAGTTTTGTACTCAATATCAATGTACACATATAGTAAACCTATGGGTTTGTGTTTTGTTTTGTTTTCACTTATCCCTCTAAAAACTTTCATTCCCAGGGTAGACAAGTGTCACCACCTCTCTAGGAAGCTTTCATCAATCACTGCCCCAAACTGGCAGAGCTGCCCACTGTAAGCCACCCACCTACAACATGCAAACATTAACATCACAACCACCAAACTGAATGCTCTTCCTGTGTGTCACTCCCCAACAGGCTGTGTGACGCCCCCACAATAGGCACCACCTCTTGTTCCACTTTCTATGATATAGGGCTGACACAGTACTACCAGGTATGTTTAAAAGTCAAACATTATTCCTTATTTCAAAGTATTTCAGAAACGCCTCTAGTTGTTACGTTTTGTTCTTACTGAACAGTATTTTGTTGAATCTCTAAAATGTGGAACATTTTTTTTAAATATTTTATTGATTTTTTACAGTGAGGAAGGGAGAAGGAAAGAGTTAGAAACATCGATGAGAGAGAAACATCGATCAGCTGCCTCCTGCACACCCCCTACTGGGGATGTGCCCACAACCAAGGTACATGCCCTTGACTGGAATCGAACCTGGGACCCTTCAGTCCACAGGCTCTATCCACTGAGCCAAACCGGTTAGGGCACGAGGAACATTTATAGCAGCAGACCTGTGAACCAATATAAGGTAACACAACAATGACCTGATGTAGAGCATGCTCAGCCTCACACTGGTGAGCCGCTCTCTAGAAGGCACACATATTTGCTCTCCTCATCTGAGCTGTTTGTTTACCAAAAATCAGTTGTGTCTGTTTCCAAACCAACTATTTTCCTTAGTGAATGAAAAAAACATAATTTAATATTATACAGCAAATAAAATATGACTGCCAAAAGAAAAAGTTGGTCTCCCCAAGAAAAAAAAAATGAATGAGTAGCAAAATTCAAAAAGGAGAAAAACTAAAAACAGCTGATGCTGAATTAGATGTGGGTAAGAAAACTAAAAAAGGGGAGAGGAAGATTATAAAAATCTCAAAGGATTTCGTACTCAGATGAAAGAGAAATAAACAATCATGAGTATGACCTCTAAAGGAATGCTAGCTCAGATTTCCAAACAGAAGAACCAAAGGCCTTGTTCTTCATTTGAGAAAAAGAAAGCAGTTTGTAAACAAATATCCTTTTATAGTTTTAAATGAAAATGTTCTGGAAATGTATTTTGATTCATTGCCACAACATTTGTTTTCAAAAAACTGAACACCTCATTCCTGCTTGCAATAGGTAAGAGCTTTACTGTACTTAATATTGCCCTAAGGAACATACGAGCTTCAAATAAAATTTTAAAATATTTCTCTATATTTTTATTACCACATTTTGCCATACTGTTTATTACATTTCTTAAGACATTTCCATCTTTAGCCTGAATAACTATAAATGATACACACTGTCATACCTCATATCCTGGCTATCAGTCATACATCATACTTACAATAGATTTTATACAGAATATATATCATACAAGTACTATCATTGCATTGTGAAAACGAAAAGGCTTTTCAATTTAACATGCCGGCTAAAAAATCATTATCTTCACAAAACTGAAATATAAACTACATTTGCAAGCTCAGAGATGTCATCTGGTTTCTAAATTTTTAAATGCTAGTACCTAATACTTTAACCAGCACCACTACAAACAACAACATCAAAAGAGGGAGGTAAGAAAAGTACCGTGTTGTAGTCAAATGAGAAATGCCGAAGAATCCTTACCTTCCGATTCTGATCATAGGCAGAATCAATCCCCAAAATGCTGTTCACTTCTACATACGGGTATTTCTTCTCCAGAACACTGACCACATGTTCAACTTTCACCTTTTCTCCAGTCCTTACTTTGTTATATATCTGGAAAAAAATAACTGGTTAACCAACTACACTTTTAAATTTCAGAGTGTTTATTACAAAAGATTAATGAATGTGGAGGAAAACATGACTATTTTTCTTAAAAGGTCAAATGGGGTCAATAGGGAATAGCAACTCTCTTTTCCATATATCTCAATATGCCTTCTTTTTTAAAATTAAATGTATTAACAGGTTTCTAGTGTGCCACCATCCAAAGTCAAATCATCTTCAGTCACCAAACACTAGGCCCCGTTAGTCCCCCCCCTCCCACCTGTTCCCTCTGGTAATCACCATCCTGTTCTCTGTATCTAAGTTTCAGTTTATAATCCACATTAGCGATAGCATAGGGTTCTTAGCTTCTTCTGACTTATTTCACTTAGCATAATATTCTCAAGGTTCATCCATGTTACTGCAAATGGTAGTATTTCATCCTTTCTTATGGCTGAGTAGTATTCCATAATATATACTGTATATACTATATCTTCTTTATCCCATCCTCAATCGAAGGACACTTTGGTTGTCTCCATGTCTTGGCCAAAATGAATAATGCTTCAATGGACACAGATGCGCATATATCTTTGCAAATAAACGTTTTTGCGTTTATTTCAGGTAGATACCCAGGAGAGGGATTGCTGGGTCACATGGTAACCCTATTCTTAATTTTTTTGAGGAAAGCCAGACTGTTTTCCACAGTGGTTGTACAATCTACATTCCCACCAACAGTGAATGAGGGTTTCCTTCTCTACACAACCTCTCCAACATGTTACTACTTGTCTTGTTGGTAACAGCCATTCTAACAGGTGTGAGGTGGTATCTCATTGTAGTTTTGATTTGCATTTTCCTATTACCTACTAAGGTTGGGCATATTTTCATATATATCCATTGGGCACTTATCTTTTTAGAGAAGTGCACATTTTTTTATTGGATTGTTAGCTTGGTGGTGAATTGTGTGAGTTTTTATAGATTTTGGATATTAAACCTTTGGGAGCTGTCGTTTGCAAATATCATCTCCCATCTGGTCGGTTGCCTTTTTGTTTTATTGGCAGTTTCTTTTGCTGCACAGAAGCCTTTTAGTTTGATAAAGTCCATTCATTTATTTTTGCCTTTACTTCCCTTGCCTTTGAGGTCAAATTCATAAAATGTTTGCTAAGATCAAGGTCCAGTCCATTAAGTTCAGTTCCTATGTTTTCTTCTATGTACTTTATTGTTTCAGATCTTATATTTAGGTTTTTTATGCATTCTGAATTAATTTTTGTACATGGGGACAAAAATGCAATCTAGTTTCATTCATTTGCATGTGGCTTTCCAATTCTCCCAACACCATTTATTGGAGAAGCTTTCTTTTCTACATTGTGTGTTTTTGTTTCCTTTTGTCAAGAATTATATGCCCATTTACATGTGGTTTTATTTCTGGGCTCTCAATTCTGTTCCATTGATCTGTGTTTTTCTGCCAGTACTATGCTGTTCTGATTATCATACCTCTGTAGTATAATTGGAAGTCAGGTAGTGTGATACCTCTGGCTTTGTTCTTTTTCTCAGGATTGCTTTGGCTATTCGGGGTCTTTTGTGATTCTATACAAATCCAATTATTTTTTCCCTCTATTTCATTAAAAAATGACATTGGGATTTTGATGGGGATTGTATTAAATCTGTATATTGTTTTGGGTAATAGGGCCATTTTAACAATGTTGATCTTCCAATCCACAAACAGACTATCTTTCCATTGTGTTGTGTCTTTTTCATCTCTTAATTATGCTTTGTAGTTTTCGGTATATAGCTCCTTTACATCCTTTGTTAAGTTTATTCCTAGGTATCTTATTCTTCTGGTGACAATTGAAAAAGAAATTTTTTTTCCCATTTCTTTTCTTTTTTTAATTTTTATTGATTTTTTTATAGAGAGGAAGGGAGAGGGATAGAGAGTTAGAAACATCAATAAGAGAGAAACATCGATCAGCTGCCTCCTGCACACCCCTACTGGGGATGTGCCGGCAACCAAGGTACATGCCCTTGACCAGAATCGAACCTGGAACCCTTCAGTCTGCAGGCCGACACTCTATCCACTGAGCCAAAGCAGTTAGGGCTCCATTTCTTTTCTGAAGTTGTATCTTATCAAATGCTCTTTCTGCATCTATTAATAAAATCATACGATTTTTATCCTTTGTTTTGTTAATGTGGTGTATTGTATTGATTGATTTGTGTGTGTTAAACCATCCTGTGCCCCTGGAATGAACCCCACTCTATCATGATATATTATTTTTTTAATGTATTGTTGTATTCGATTTGCTAGTATTTTCAAGATGCCTTCTTAGAAACTATATATTGCTAAAATGACCAATCTGTTCATACTTACATTAAGCCCCAAATGTAAAACTATGTTAAATTTTTCAAAATCTGAACATTTATAAGTAACTAGTGACCTGCACCCTCTCCAATCTGGGACATCCCTCTCACAATCTGGAACCACTGGTCCCTAAATGCTTTTGCCTGCCAGCCCGATCGCCCCCTAGCTGTTCCCCTGCTGGCCTGACCACCCACAACTGCCCTCCCCTGCTGTGACCCACCTCCTCCAAGAGGCCCCGCCTCCACTGTGCATCAGCCATCTTGTGGCGGCCATCTTGTGATGACATTGTGCGGAGGACCACCTAGGCTTTTATTAGCATAGATCCTGGAAATAAGAACTCATGTCCATGATGTTTAGAGGAAATAAATTGCAAAATATATATGGCAAAAATCCCTGTTTTTATAAAGGAGACACAAAACAGATGTCTATACATGTGCGGTTAAACATCTAGAAGGATACAAGGCAATCTTTTAATGGTGGTTAACTTTAAGGAGCAGGATTAGAGGGTGGAGACAGCTAAATTTTAAATTCACACTTTAATATTATTTGGAGAAAACATTTACAATGAAATTTTTTTTACTTTTGCAATTAAGAATAAACAAAAATAAATGAAAACTCCTACTAGCCTTTCCTTCACATCGCTATGGGGGGGAATCTTTGAAAAGCAGACTTCACACACCATCCTCTGGATTTCCTTGTTCTCCCAGCCCTGCTAACTCCCGCCACCCTCACTGCGCTGAGAAACAGCAACAGCTCGCGCGGCATCCCTGCCACTCTCCTGACCTTCATCAGATCCATCTCCACATGTGATCAGAATGGCGTTTTTAATAGCTTAACTCTGGGATCTGGACGCCTGTGCACTCCCTGGCTTCAATAACCAGGTTCTCCTCTCCACTCGGCCCTCACAATACTCTACTCACCTCCCATTAACAACTTAGAATCGCTACCTCCGATTTGCAGCCATTGTTCAAACTACTCCGGTTGTTCTTCCTATGCTCAGCTGGGACAGTGTCCCCTCCCTAACAATGCCCACAGCCACTCTGTGTGGTCTGAGGCCCTAGTGTAGCCATAGTCAGCTATGCTTCCCACAGTTTGGAGGTGTCTCCACTAGACTCTAAGTTCTCTGAGGACACAGGTGACTTCCTACCCCCTTTCTTTATCCCTCACAGCTAATACAAGGTCTGGTAAAAGGGCCTTTGGTAACTGTTAGCCAAATAAACATGAATTTTAACTAATTAAAAAGCACCCCTGACTGAATCCTATATAATAAAAGCCTAATATACAAATCGGTTGAATGGCAGAACGGCCAGTTGCTATGACAGGCACTGACCAACAGGGGGCAGATGCTCAACACAGGAGTGGTCAGTGCGCTCCTTCAGAGGGCGGGTCCACGACCACTCTGCTGACCAGGACGAGTGGCGCTCCCACAGTAGGCCAATCCCCAGGCCACGCCCCCCACCAGTGCACGAATCCCGTGCACGGGGCCTTTAGTCTCCAAATAATAAGCATAATAGACAGCAGACTGACTCCATGTTTCCAAGTAAAATAAAAGTGGTGAGAATCAATTGCTTCAGATGGTTTTCAATGATTACCACTAATCTGGAAACAGAGTAATTGGAACTTCTTCTGAATATAATAATTTTTTAAATTTATTGAATATGAAGTTTTTTATATTTGAACTTGAGCAAGAATTTTAAGTATATGTAAAATTAGGGCATTTAAAAGTTTCCAGTTAATATGAAGAAAGCAGACATTAAGAATTTTATGACTTGAATAATAAACTGAGTCCTAATGAAAATATCATGATGGTCTTAAAGAGGGGAAAAAGCAAACATTTTTTAAAAACAAGTAGACAACATTACATTTACCAAAAGAAACTAACTAGTGATTTCTTACCTTTTCTCTTTACAGATATAACAAATTCTCTTACCACATACTGTTTCTTAGAGTAAGTTAGATTTAAAAATTCTTCAATATTTTGAATGAAAACATACCTGTGTCAGGGTTTGGAAGGCGTGATAATGATCCACTTCTTGGGCAGCATAATTATATGCTCTCATAATAGCCACTCCAGCATCTTGCATCCCATCCACATCTTCAGAATCATTAACCACGAAGATTAAACCAAGTCTGAGTGCAAGAAAGAAGGGGCGGGGGGACTTATCGTAAAGACTACAACTGGCTAATGAACCCCTATATTCAATGCAGCATTATTTACAATAGCCAAGATATGGAACAACCCAAGTGCCCATCAACAGACACACACACAAAAATGAATTATTATTTGTGACAGCATGGATGGACATAGAGGGTATTAAGCTAAGTGAAATAAGACAAATACCATGTGATTTCATTTACATGTGGAATCTAAAGAACAAAATGAATGAATAAACAAAACTGAAACAGACTCATAGAAACAAAGAACAGACTAATGGTTGCCAGAGAGGAATATGGTTGAGGTGAAAAAGGTGAAGGAATTAATAAGTACAAGTTGGTAGTTACACAATAGTCATCTATACTAATAAAAGGGTAATGTGCTAATTAGACCGGTCAACCAGCCATCTTCCGAACTTCCAACTTCCTTCCGGACAAAGCCATGGTAGTGGGGGCCGAGGCAGAGGCAGTTAGGGGTGATCAGGCCGGCAGGGGAGAGAACTTAGGGGCAAGATCAGGCCGGCAGGGGAGAGCAGTTAGGGGCAAGATCAGGCCGGCAGAGGAGGTTAGTTGGGGGCGACTAAGCCAGCAGGGGAGGGCCATTGGAGGCGACCAGGCCAGCAGGGGAGGGCAGTTGGGGCGACCAGGCTGGCAGGGGAGGGCAGTTGCGGGCATTAGACAGGCAGGCAGGTGAGTGGTTAGGAGCCAGTGGTCCTGGATTGTGAGAGGGATGTCTTACTGCCGGTTTAGGCCCAATCCAGAGGGATCGGGCCTAAACCGGCAGTAAGACATCCCCCGAGGGGTCCCAGATTGGAGAGGGTGCAGGCCAGGCTGAGGGACCCACCCTTCCTGTGCACGAATTTCATGCACCAGGCCTCTAGTGGGAATATAAAGTACAGCATAGGGAATATTGTCAATAATATTGTAATAACTATGTATGGTGCCAGGTGGGTACTGGAAATATAAAGGGCAACACTTTGTAAAGTATATGATTGTCTACCCACTATGCTGTACACCTGAAACTAATACAAAATAATACTGAATGTAAACTGTGATTGGAAAAAAAAAGCAACTGGTTAAAAGGAATGTACCCCACACAAACACTATAGCTAATAGAAGAAAACTATTCGTTATTGAAAAACACAGTTCACATCCTACTCTAATATGGTCGGCAAAGGCATTCATCACTTGCAGAATAAAAAAGCAGGTTCCCAAAGGAGGCTGGGACTTTCAACTGTCAAAGCAAACTGTTTCCACCTGGCTGGTGTGGCTCAGTGGTTGAGCATTAACCCTGGAACCAGGAGGTCACCGGTTCAATTCCTGGTCAGGGCACATGCCCAGGTTGCAGGCTCGATCCCCAGTGTGGGTCGTGCAGGAGGCAGCTGATCAATGATTCTCTCATCATTCATGTTTCTATCTCTCCCTCTCCCTCTCCCTTCCTCTCTGAAATCAATAAAAGTATATTGTAAAAAAGAAAAAAAAATTGTTCTTTAAAGGCAAAGTGGAATGCTAGCCATTCAACAACCCTGTTGGTATATTACGCAACATAAGTGATTTAAGTGGGTCTGTGTGCACCTAAACAATGACTGTCCTATACATGCAGTCCCCGACAGTCTAACAAAAGCTGCTGACAAGACTCTGTCTGCACTGAAAGGGAAGAGGCTTGTGACACAGACACACACTCAGTAAAACTCTCTCCCTGGCAAGCAAACTCAGACCACAAATTCCTTGTGTACACACCACTGATTAATAATTCAGTGGTGGTAAGCTTCTATTCCTTGAGAATCAAATTCTTTATCCCAAAAGATGCTGGCTTCATGTTGCTATTAATGATCCCCACTATTAATTATCCTACAATTCAATAGCACCAGACTTCCACTTAAGAATGACAAACAAAATCCAGTTTAATTAGAATCCTCAAACCAACACCAGTGTTACCTCAGTGGTATATGGTTACTGAGGAACATCTCAGCTATGCTCATCAGCTCTGCTGTGGTCTCATGCGCAGGATCGACCATGAAAACCTGTGGGCAGAGGGAAAGGAATGCATGAAATGACATTCACTAAGATGTTCCTGGGCCTACAAAAATGCCCACAGTCTTTTCACCTAAAGGCCATCTTTTTCCAACTACTCACGAACCACATAAGACAGGAGTCACACAAATAGCAATTACCCTCCCTTTATGTTCAAAAACATGGCACTGAAAGGATACCGGGTTTTCTCAGGGTCAATTTCTCAGTTGAGAGATGAGACTTCAATATAAACTCTTTTGTATGCTAACATGGGGTACAGTCCAGATTGCTAACACCTTCTCTTTTACTACACCTTAAAAACCGTAGTTTTATTAACTATCCCACCTTAGAAAATTCAGATTAAATTTCTAAGGATTTCAAAATTCAGCATTCAACTTTGATACAATAAAAGCTATCATCATTTAGTTTTCACATGCTTTAAAAGTATTTCATTTAATAAGTCAGACATATGGTTAAAAAGAAACATTGACATTTTGACAGGGAAGGAAATAAGTGGTTTTGAGAATGAGGGAAGTACAGAGGACAGTGCTCCTTGAAGTGCTGAGGGAGCCAGCTTTGCCACCCACCTGCCTCTGACCTCTTTAGGAGCCAATAAGGGGAGAGAAGGAAATGGGAGGGAAAAGAGGGTGAATTAAGAACCCTCTTCCACTATCTACCTGAAGCACTGAAATATGGAATAGCCAACAGGACAGAGGACTTAGTTAAGGAAATAAGCTGATCTATTAAAGTTTAGGGATTAAGATATTTAAGAAAAACAAGTAGCAACATATGCATCTTTTTGTAAAAAAGAGCTGTCTTAAAAATAAAATAACATAGTCTAATCTTCAGGTTATTGAGAAGCATTTCCTAATACACTGACATCTCACAGCCCTACAAATGATCAATACATTTCAAAACACTTTTCGTGTGAATATGGAGCTGGACCAAGAGTACATTGGCAGTGCAGTGTTGGGCAACAGCAGCTAGTAAGGAGAGAAGTGACATTCTAGATGTGACAAAAGGTAGGAGAACAGGCAAGGCAGAAACAGAGTTCACATCAGACAATAAAAATTTGGGGAGAAACCAAGATGGCGGCATAGGTAAACACCGGAAATTACTGCCTCGCACAACCACTTCAAAAATATAACTAAAAGACAAAATGGACATCATCCAGAACCACAGGAAGGCTGGCAGAGTGGAAATTCTACAACTAGAAGGAAAGAGAAAAGCATACCGAGACTCAGAGGAGGTGCAGAAGTAAAGTGCAGAGGTACAGAGGCGCACGTGGAAAGGGCTGGCAACTGAGGACACAGTTGTCTTTTTCAATCAGGAGGGATTCTCAAGCTCCCGACTGCTCTGAAATCCAGTTCCAGGCGAGTCTCTGGGGACCCAGACTCATACGGAGAGAAACTGGACTGTCTGGCATCGGTCAGAACTCGAGGGCGGCTTTCTCTCAGAGGTGCTTGCAGCGATTACCGGGACACTGAGACGCGGGGCCTCTTAGGGTAGGACTGAGGAGCAGCCGCAGCTGCTTGCTCCGCCCTGTTGATCCCGAGAGGTCGGACCACCCAAGCTGTGCCCAGAGGCTTTTGCATATGAAACGCCTGGCCCTTTGCAATCTGAAAATTACCTAACAAACTGTAGCTGGGTCACAGAGACCCAGAACTTCCAAAAGAAGGCCCAAGGCCCCACTGCAGTTTGCATTGCTTCACAGCTGGGCCTCATATGGGCACCTCCAAACCCCAAACAAAGAAGAGGAATCTGCAGATCTCTCCGTAGCTCCTGCTGGGTAGCCTCAGGCAGAGGCTACATTAGCACCTCCTTAGAGATCCAAGAGTCAGTGGACCCAGTGGTCAGAGTGAGAACATCCAGATTGTAACTCCTCAGATCCATAAGGGACACACTCAGGGGGCAGACTCAGTGAGCACCAAAGCCCCACTGAAGCAAGTCTTGCCCCAGAGGGGTGTCTCTAGCACAGAAGTTCTCCCACCTTAGACACAGCTGATTCTCACAGCCAATTGGCCTGGAGGTCAATTCCTCCCAGTGATACCTACAACAATCAAGGCTTAACTACAACAAGACTGTGCACACACCCCACAAAGGGGTGCACCAAGAGTGTCCACCTCAGGTAATTGGGGAGGCTGAGCCACTGGGCCCTATAGGACACCTAGCACAGAAAGCCACTCTATCGACACAGGGAAGCATAAAAAATGCGGAGACAAAGAAACAGCTCACAAATGACAGAAATGGAGGAAAGCAAACTACTGGATATAGAGTTCAAAAGCACGGTTATAAGGTTTTTCAAGAATTTTCTAGAAACCACCGATAAATTTAGTGAGACCCTCAAGAAATCTAGTGAGACCCTTGAGGATATGAAAAAGGACCAGCTAGAAATTAAGCATACACTGACTGATATAAAGAATATTATATAGAGTTCCAACAGCAGACTAGAGGATCGCAAGAATCAAGTCAAAGATCTGAAATACGAAGAAGCAAAAAACACCCAACTGGAAAAACAAAAAGAAAAAAGAATCCAAAAATATGAAGATAGTGTAAGGAGCCTCTGGGACAACTTCAAGCATACCAACATCCGAATTATGGGGGTGCCAGAAGAAGAGAGAGAGCAAGATATTGAAAACCTATTTGAAGAAACATTGACAGAAAACTTCCCCTACCTGGTGAAAGAAATAGACTTACAAGTCCAGGAAGTGCAGAGAACCCCAAACAAGAAGAATCCAAAGAGGATCACACCAAGACACATCATAATTAAAATGCCAAGAGCAAAAGACAAAGAGAGAATCTTAAAAGCAGCAAGAGAAAAACAGTCAGTAACCTACAAGGGAGTACCCATACGAGTGTCAGCTCATTTCTCAAGAGAAACTATGCAGGCCAGAAGGGAGTGGCAAGTAATATTCAAAGCGATGAATAGTAAGAACCAACAACCAAGATTACTTTATCCAGCAAAGCTATCATTCAGAATTGAAGGTCAGATAAAGAGCTTCACAGATAAGGAAAAGCTAAAGGAGTTCATCACCACCAAACCAGTATTATATGAAATGCTGAAAGGTATCCTTTAAGAAGAGGAAGAAGCCAAAACCGGTTTGGCTCAGTGGATAGAGCGTCGGCCTGCGGACTGAAGGGTCCCGGGTTCGATTCCGGTCGGGGGCATGTACCTGGGTTGCGGGCATATCCCCAGTGGGAGATGTGCAGGAGGCAGCTGATCGATGTTTCTCTCTCGTCGATGTTTCTAACTCTCTATCTCTCTCCCTTCCTCTCTGTAAAAAATCAATAAAATATATTAAAAAAAAAAAAAAAAAAGAGGAAGAAGAAGAAAAAGGTCAAGATACAAATTGTGAACAACAAATACACATTTATCAACAAGTGAATCTAAAAATCAAGTGAATAAATAATCTGATGAACAGAATAAACTGGTGAATATAATAGAATCAGGAGTATAGAAAGTAAGTGGACTGACTATTCTCGGGGGGGGAAAGGAGTGTGGGAGATGTGGGAAGAGACTGGACAAAAATCGTGCACCTATGGATGAGGACAATGTGAGTGGGGGGGGGGGGATGTTAAGGGCAGAGGATGGGGTGGGAACCGGGTGGAGGGGAGGTATGGGGGGAAAAAACAGGAACAACTGTAATAATCTGAACAATAAAGATTTAATTAAAAAAAATTTTTTACCTACCATGTTATGTAAGTTTTTCCTGATCTGCCGGATAACACCAGGAAAGGTGGGTCGAAGCAACTCTTGTAGACTAGAAGGCCATGAATTATATCTGGCATCCACCTCCAGGTTGTTAATCCACTAGAAAAAAAAATACAACATGGTACATATACTTTAGTCAACATTAATGAAATTTGCAGAAAAAATAGTAAGACTTTATTTTTTTTTTATATATTTTATTGACTTTTTACAGAGAGGAAGGGAGAGAGATAGAGAGTTAGAAACATCGATGAGAGAGAAACATCGATCAGCTGCCTCCTGCACACCTCCCACTGGGGATGTGCCCGCAACCCAGGTACATGCCCTTGACCGGAATCGAACCCGGAACCCCTCAGTCCGCAGGCCGACACTCTATCCACTGAGCCAAACCGGTTTCGGCAAAAATAGTAAGACTTTAAATTGTTTTAAGAATTACACAGGAAAACACCATTTTCAAAAATATAAAGATCAAGTAAAAAATGAGTGGCTAGCCGAAACCGGTTTGGCTCAGTGGATAGAGCGTCGGCCTGTGGACTGAAAGGTCCCAGGTTCAATTCCGGTCAAGGGCATGTACCTGGGTTGCGGGCACATCCCCAGTAGGAGATGTGCAGGAGGCAGCTGATCGATGTTTCTCTCTCATCAATATTTCTAACTTTCTATCTCTCTCCCTTCCTCTCTGTGAAAAATCAATAAAATATATTAAAAAAAAAAATGAGTGGCTAAAACATAAGCCAAGAATAGAAGATACCTGCAACCTACAAAAGCAATAAAGGACTAGTGTCGAGAATATGTATAGTAGAAGATGAAGAGAAGATAAATGGTGATAGATGGAGACTTGAGTTGGGTGGTAAACACACAATATATATATATTCAGATGATGTACTGTAGAATTGTATACCTGAAAACTATAATTTTATTAACCAATGTTACCCCAATAAATTCAATTAAAGAATGAATATGTATTAAAATCTAACATATCAATAAAAGGCAAACAATATATGAGAAACAGAAATTAGTAAAAAACATGAATGAGAAATTTATATTAAAAACTCATGTGAGCAATTAACATAAGGAAAGAGGTACATTGACACTGGTCATCTGAGAAATATGAACTGAAAGCACAATAAAATTTCAAACTTCTTAAACTGAAAAAAATGTAAAAGTTTGTCAAGATCTAAAAGTGGGCAAGGACACAAAGCACTGAGAATTCTCATGTATGTTGGTATCTGGAACAGTCACTTTAAACAGAGTATTTCTGAAAGGATACACAAAAATTGGTAATACCTGTTGTTTGTGGGAAGAAAAACTGAAGAGTTGAGAGATGAGACTTCAATATAAACTCTTTTGTATGTCTTAAATGTTAAACTTTGTGTAAAAAAATTTTTAAATCAGTAAAAGATAAAACCTCATATGCAAAAACTGACTGATACATGTCAACCTATATAAGTCTAGAAAAAATTGTTGAATAAGAAGGAAACTCGTGAAGGACACTGATATAGCATTTATCAAACTTTTAAAACATACAGTATGGAATAATATGATAAAACAGGGACAGAAAGGATGCACAACAACTGCAGAAGAGGAATTACATACAGGAGGGGAACAGCGAGAGATAATAGATCTGACACAAAATTAATGCTAACATTTAGTAAGTATAGTGGTGGGTCACACAGTTGTTAATTATGTTACTCTCTTTACTCTTTTTAACTAAAAACATTTTTAATAGAAAAGTAAATAACAGCAATATTCACCAAAATAGCACCAAGTGACAATTCAAATAATGACCATCTAAGTTCTATATTATTTTCTTTTTAAAAACTGTCCCTAAAGCCCTGGCCAGTGTGGTTCAGTAGGTTGGAGCATTGTCCAATGTCCTATACACCAAAAGGTTTCTGATTCAATTTCCGGGTCAGGGCACATACCTAGGTTTTGGGTTTGATCCCTGGTTGGGACACATATGGCAGGCAACCGATCAATTTCAATTTCTCTCTCTCCCCCGCCCCCCGCCCCTTTCTTTTTCCCTGCCCTCTCTCTAAACATCAATAAAAACATATTCCCTAAAATAAATGCAGTACAAAATCAAGAAACAAAGGACTAGAGTGGCATGGGTGAGCTAGACATATCTCCAACACTGATCTCACTTCACCTTGACTGCTCAAGATAGCTCAACTCCCTCCACTCTCTCTTACGGATGTGAAGACAAAGGCCCAGAGGCATCATACAGCAGATATTAATCTACATGAATCCTTCACATATAAAAAGGTCAAATATGCAACAGAGCAAATACAAACTAAACACTCTTTCCCAAGACATGCTCCGCTGAATCACACGGTGATACAAAAGTGGAAAAATCACTGTCTTAACCATATTAAGTATAACTCAACTTTTTAGAGCATTTAAGTGCTGATATTACATGCATAGAATCCCATATAAGCAGCTGTGGTAAATCTTTGTTTGATGCCAACAAAAGAGCTGGCAGAAATAACTTACCTCTCATAAAAAAAAAATGTAACAAAATAGCTGGCCAGGTGTCCCTGGGCCTGATAGAACACCTACCGCAATTGCAGGACTCCTGATGTCCACGGCATAGTCAGCCTCGGAGGGCTGGGTGTTCAGTTTTAAAACATTGTGCAGAGAAAGACCTTCGATTCCCAGTCTGTGTAGACCCTCCATGACCCGAGCTTCATTCCTCAATACATCAAACAAACTGAAAAAAAAATAGGTATTTAGAAGAAAAAGCTTTTAAAAACACCCTTGCCATAAAAAACTGTATCAGTTCAAACTCAATTCCCTATCGAATTAGTTGAGAAATCAAAAAAGGGTGATCTTCCCTTTGTTTCCTCTGGTCAAGTATGTAGAAAAAAGCAAGTAGGACTTACTTCTTGGTTCATGCTTACTTATACTTATCAACATATACATTGCATATAGGAATGATCTAATATAAACATACAATTTCAGAGCAAAATAATCCTAAATCTGGAATTTACATTGCACACCTTAAAAAATGCTACAGTAATCTCTGTGTTATTTCTTACAACTGCACATGAATCTATTATCTCAAAACAAAGAGTTTATTAAAAAAACACCAAAAAAAGAAATACTAGGTTACATATGTTTAACATGTTTTAATATCAGTAGCAATTTACACAGGCACACAACATATGACCACAGCTGGAGAGGTTTGCTAGGGGAGAGGAAATAAGAGGACAGGATAAAGACTTTACTCTTTAGTTCTCTGATATAGATGAATTACTTAAAAGTTACTATGAGCAAGTACCCAGTCTGTAATACTATGAAAATTAAAGACATATATTTTTAATTAAAAAGACAAATATGGGCAATCTTGTAGTGCCTTATTAACTTTCACTAGCTCTGTAGAGTAGCGTGTGAACATACAGCTCAGTCAGTGTGGAAACACCACACTGGGGAAAGTGCTTCTTCTGAAGCATTAGCAACAGCTTTTGTTTCTGCTGCTATGAAACCATGGTGTCGCCTGTCAATTTTAATTCAAAGGATAAATTGGGAAGTCCACCTGACTGTCCACCAACCTGCTCCAAAAATTCATGAGGGCAATTTAGAACAATTTAGTCCTAAATCACATTTTTCAGAACAGAAAGGGAGGTGTTCTGGACACCAGAAGCAGCACATTGAATAACCTCCTTCACTCTATTCCCAGAGCAAAAGCCGCTCTTTTCTGCTTTCCTAGTTAATAGGAACACTTAGCTTCTAAAAGGGCATTCTCAAAAGACAGTTGGGCCTTACGTGTCCAAGGCCTTAAATGGACATTATGATTAAGGAAAAAAGGCAAAGTGTCATCGTACCCTCCCAGTCAGAACACAGACCCTCCCGAGTGCTCTCCCTGAGCCTGGTGAGCCATCAGGCTTGCTAACATGCCACCACCATGGCAACAATGTGAATGCACAGCAAGGAACTGCACATGATCAAGACTTTCAGAGCATGGGAAATATTATCCATACCTGAATATATCCTGCGTATCTAAATCTATATGAAGTCCATTGATGAACAGTGCTGAGTCTCCGGGCTGTAACCCTAAAGTTCCTTTGAAATACTGAAATATTTAAAAAAAATTATTGAGCAAGAAGAGAATGTTCAACAGAAACGTCCACGTTTCTAGCTTTATTATGTGTACTAATGCTGCCATCCTCTTAAAGTCCCACAGGAAACCCCAAGGCTAGGGGAAGATTTCCTTTTACAGACGTCCATTTGGCGTTTACTACCCTATCTGGTCAAACTGCTGGCTTATGAGGCCTACTCCTCTCCTCCCACCCCCTCCCCCGCTCCTTCCCACTATTGCCTATAATGGAGGGAGGGGGGTTCAAATTAGCCAAGTGCTGAGGGCCACTTTTCATAAAAGAGGACTTCTGTTACTTTCCCCTGTTGGTGATGCCAACCAAGATGGTGACAGCAGTCAATAACAGCTGGGCCTTCTTGATAAAGTCCAGGGAATTAATCTAGAAGGGCTTCAAAACCTCATACCTCCCTTCAACTTCCAAACTAAGGCACACAAAGAAACTCTGAATTTCTGTGCTAAGGACTGCACCTACATGCAACCTAGCTCTCTGGCGTCCCTGGGGAAAGGGGGCGCCTTCAGCTGCTGCTCCCTGAGACCGTGGCCACCCAGATGCTCCCACTGCTGGGGAAGGACAGGGACTTGGAGCTCCTTCCTGCTCCCGTGGCCAGTTGACTAAGAGAAATAATCTTTAAGATCTAGCGCTGCATGGGAAAAACACAAACAAAACAATGAGGAAGCCAAGGCTTTGCTTCTGTACTCTTTCAGGATTAAATGGCAAGTAAGATTAAGGGTTGTATCAGTGAAAGATGTTGTATCGATGAAAATTAAATTTTCTTATGCAGGAGAGAAAAACGCACGTCCACTCCCTCCCAGGCAGCAAGCACAGTGCCCTCTGACTATAAGAAAGACACAGCTCACATCTACTTGTAGATCTGGATGCTGATAACATAGTTGGCGTCGCTTACTGAAAATCCATCACACTAAAATTCCATGCATGTTTTTGTATGTGTTTTATATTTTTGGTTTTTATACTTTAATAAAATATTTTACTCAAAAAAATGAAAAATTCAGGATGTATAACCTTTATTTTCCTGGGGGAGACCTAAAATTAAGGTAATATTTGATGCTGTTATCCTGGAAATTAAAAATTAAGTAAATAAAAACTGTCAAGTTTCTTCAAATTAGCAAATATTTGATATATTTGGTTTACTTATTCCTCAGGTCTATTTAAGTAACTAATCTACATAAAGATTTAGAAAAATCTGGTGTACAGGTAGTAGATTGAACACAAGCATTTTTTCCATCTTTTGAAACATTCTGGAAATGTCAGTTTTTAAAAAAATGACTCTCTTAAAGTTATAAATCCACAACAAAAAAGAGAACAGAAAAGAAACTAATTTGGGAAGCTAGAGAGAGGCGTGAGCAGTAGTGTCTAGTCATCCTGAGAAAGCTGAATGCTAGGCTAACAGTGGAAGAGGCAACAGTTACACCAGGAAGTGAGAGCACAAAGAATACATGTGTGAGGGGCAATTATTAGGCTAAAAATGAGTTCTGATTGAAAGCCTTTTGAAGATAGCCCCAGGCTCCCCTAATTTAACACAGCAGGTGAGTGTTGTCATGATTCACTCCAAAAAACTGGAGGCTCATCCTTGGAAAGAGTAAGACAGAGAATCTGGAACTATGGGAAATGAAGCACAATTGAGGGTGGAAAGCCCTCACTGAAAACAGGGTACTGAGTGGAAGTTCCTGACTGTTCTTCTCTACTGGGCCTCTTCCACGTGGGCAGCCAACTTCACCCTCCAGGCAGAAGACTATAGAAGATCCTTTTCTTGAGACTCAACAGCTCAAGGGGGAAGGTTGAAAGACACTGTCACTGGGGTTCCCTAGACAGTCAAAAAGCCTCACCCTTAGGGCTTCCAATCAGCTTCTGACTGCCTCATTCTTCCTTATCACAGACACCAGCCATCCTGGAAAGCCTCTAACACTAAAGACAAGAGACCACGACAAATAAACCTTAACCAAGGAGTGGAAAATCCTTCCCAGAAAGTTTAATAGTAAAAGACAAAATAATTGAAAAATAGAAAAGGTGGTTGTTGTTTTAAATTAGGCCAAGGACGTGCAAAATCTTAAAATACGTAGTTCTAGGAAAACAGAAAATCAAGCCAATGGAAGAAGTGCAAATAAATAATTCAAAAACTTTCCCCAAACTAGAGAAAATAATTTTCAGAATTAAAAGGCCTATCAATCACCCAACAGTACAGATTTTTCTAAATGACATGTCATTGTGAAATTTCAGATTTTTAGGGTCAAAGAAAAGATCCTAGATGATTCTAGAAAGAAAAGCCAGATCTCAAAGACTTCAGACTTTTCAATAGCCACAATGGAAATCAAAATTAAAAGCAGTAATGCCTTCAAACTTCTAAATGATTTCCAATCTAAAATTCTATACCCAGCCAAACTATCAATAAAACCAAAAATAGAAAATTGATTTCTCAGAGTCTGAAATTTACCTTGCATGCAACTTTTCTCATGAAGAATGATTTGCTGCACTAAAATAAGGGAATAACCAAAAACAAAGACCTGGAATTCAAGGAACAGCACATCCAACAAAAGAGGTTAAAGGAAGGTCCCAGGACAAGTGCTATGCACTAGACATGAAAAACCTGTCCATAGTGGAGATCAAAAATGGATAAAATCATGACAGAAAAATACAGGGAAAGTGAAGAGATGGGGAAAGTGCCAATATGGAGTCATGGTAGACAAGGGTGGGAGGGGATAGTGAAAGAAAGTTACACCTCATCCTTGTAATAAGAGGTCAATAAATAAGGTCTGAAATTCAAAAATAAAGTACCAATTTAAGCTTGTTACAAGTCTGGAGACAGATATCAAAATAATCAGCTAAGGGCTGGAAGCAGATGTTTCTGGGAAAAGGGACCCACAGGGAGTGAGACATGTTGAGGGGGTGCTATTTTCGTTAATAAACAGGTGGCATCATTTGGTGCTTTAAATTATATTCAACTTTGATTAAAAACTAAAAATATAAAAGATTACAGAAATGAATTAAAATACCACTATCTTTGATCAAACAAGATTAAAACTATTAATGTCACAGATTTAACTCAGATTTCCTCAACTTTATAACTATAATAAAAAAACAGAAAGGCCACTATTTTCCATTGGTTATTACCTTCTGATTCTCTTCCACTTCAGTTCTAAGTTCTGAACTCACAGCAGTTTTTGTTATTGCTCTAAGGAAATAAAACATTAACAGTACTTGGTTTAATATTTATATAAATACCTTCAACTTCCCTATATTTACATATGAAACAACAAATTGCTTGATAAAATACAAAAACCTAATGGAAAAAATCTTAAACCTTTACAATTGATAAACATATTTCTCCTCTCAGATGTGTACATATTTTTTCATTATTAAAAGATACAATATCATGGAAAAGTAGCAGTAATGGCAGCATTTTAATGCAAGTACAATTATTTCCAAGATCTTAGTTAACTATATGTAACTCTATTCATGTATATGATCTCTATAGTTAACAGGCTAAAGGATAATGTTAAATAAATTAAGGCGACAGACTGCTCATCCTATTTAAGCACTTGTGGGTGAAGATGGAATCCTACATGTACATCTTCAATAGTATGCTTGACTAAAGGAGAACATACTATATGATTTATAAGTCCTAAGAAATATTTTCAAGACTAATAAAACCTCTCATATCAGAATTCAAAATACCTCATTCAGTGACTTAAGAAAAACTGCCACTTAAGTCATTAGTTTATAACAATTTGGCTTTTAAAACAACTTTGCCATGCATTTATGAGATGTGGAGAGCTACACTATTCAATTGAAAGCAATACCAGATGTGGGAACCATGCCACAGTATGCCAGATGCCCAAGGCCACTCTGAGTGTGGGAATCTTAAAAAGAATGTTTAAGGCTAAGATACCCAGGTGCAAGAATACAGCAATCTAGACTGCATAAGCATGAGCTTCTATAACCCAAATGACTGATGTCACTCTTGGCAGAAAGCCTCTTTTATCTAAGTAGTATTAACATACTGAAGCTACTTCAGTAACATACTGAAGCTACTGAGGCCGTGAGTTCAGATGTGGCTACTAGGTGAGGCTGCTGCTGCTATGTGGAAAGATGTATTGTTATCTAGCTGGTGTGTGGCTACCTGCTATGCGGATCTTTGCTTAAAGAACTGTTTTATCTAGTGGCTCTTTGTTAGCTGTGGCACATAGCCACTGTCTCCTACAATGAACACTCCCTTATCTACCCATGACTTCTCATGGCTTCTTCATCAAATACCCAGGGTCCCAGAAGGTCCAGCCCCTGGCAGAGGGGCTTGGACCCGACACTGGAAAAGCTGCATTCAGAATCTTACTCTGTCACTAGGAACCGTCAGCCTCTATAACTCATTTTCTTCATCAAGATTAAATAAGATGATATATATGAAACTCTTCAGAAAGAAAAATACTATCATCCGTGTGAGACCCTCGATTGGTTATGTTTGCTTAGGTTAGATTGTTAATTCATCCAATCCTGAAAGGCAGCTATTTCACTGCTGAAGAAAGTTTATTTACAAAGGTCATACAGCCAGGAAGTGCAATGCCAGGAATACAACCAATATGGGTCTCTTCAACCAAACAATGCAGTCTTGCCTCTGCTCAGAAAGAGAGCACCATTAGCAGAATGGTGTTGCTAGCAAGAGAACTTTCATTTTCTAAGCATTTACGTATTTTAATTGCTTCAAATTACATATAAATGTGAAGATAATTAGGTATATGTTCAGGAGATGAATGCCTCAAAGCCTTAATCCCCTATATTACCTGGCTTTCGTAGGAAAATTTTGACTAAGATCCTTCATAACAACCAAAGCTAATTCAACAGGAGCAGCCAAGATTCGGGCAGCAGTCTGGAAACTTAGATCTGCAACAATGTAAAATATAACATAAAGTGTATTAATCTGATGCAATGAAAACTAGGAAAGAAAACACATTTATTTCCCACTATTTTCTTGGTAATTAAGAATGCCTTAGAATACAACCATCCATGAGAGTGCCTACCATTTAACTTCAGATTTTATTGACTTCCTAGGTCCCTACGGTATCTATTATAAATGTTTCTTCATCTACCTGCATGAAACAATAGGGCATATACTAATTCACTAAGCAGAAGATAAATCCATCCCAAATACATTTCCTTCTTCTGAATTTACAACAAATCTCAAATTATAACATAAGACTTTAGTAAATTATCTTGGAGAAAAAATTAATGAATAGTTTTTTGGACCAGAAAAGTATACATACACTCTCCCATACTGACATACCTCTGACATTTGATAGATATACTATTTAATAAATGTATACACAGAGACACACAGAGACCAAGGCAGATATGTTTCTACTAGAGGCCTGATGCACGAAATTCATGCAAGAGTAGAACTTCCTTCCCCCGGCTGCCGGCAATGGCTTCCTTCTGGCACCCAGAACCCAGGCTTCCCTCTAGCCACCAGCAGGCACCCAGGACCTGGGCTTCCCTCACAACCCCAGCTTTATCCTGAATAATTAGCATATTATACTTTTATTATTACAAACTACAGGCCTGGTGCACGAAATTCATGCATGGGGGGGTGGGGGGGGGGTCCCTCAACCCGGCCTGCACCCTCTCCAATCTGAAACCCCTTAGGGGATGTCTGACTGCCAGTTTAGGCCTGATCTCTGTGGGCCTAAACTGGCAGTCAGACATCCCTCTCGCAATCCAGGATAGCTGGCTCCTAACCAATCACCTGCCTCCCTGCCTGATCGCCCCTAACCCCCTCTGCTTGCCAGCCTGATAGCCCCCTAACCACTCCCCTGCTGGTCTGATCGCCCCCAACTACCCTCCCCTGACGGCATGATCGCCCACAACTGCCCTCCCTGTGCCAGCCTGATCACCCGCAACTGCCATGCCCTGCCGGCCTGATCGCCCCCTAACTGTTTGCTTCCCTGTGCCGACCTGATCGGGCCCCTAACTGCTTGCTCCCCTACCAGCCTGATCACCCCTAACCACCTCTGCCTCAGTCCTTGGCACCATGGCTTTGTTCGGAAGGAAGTTGGACGTCTGGGACATGTCTGGTCGATATGGTCTAATTAGCATATTACTCTTTTATTAGTATAGACTAGTGACCCGGTTCACGAAATTTGTGGACATTAAAAGAATTAATTAGAGGAAATATTTTAATATTGCTATTTGCCTTTCTCTATAATAGAAGTGTCAGAGATGAAAGAAAATTAGTAAAATATATATGAAAATCTTCCTCCTGTCGGAATCTGGGGCACGCCACAAGACCCAGAGTCAAGTCCCCACCCACCTGCACGCACCTCAAAATCGCACAAGACCCAGACCCACCCAGACCCACCCCCACTGAGCGAGACCCAGACCTGGCCAGCCCCACCCCTGTCAAGCCCCGCCGGACTGGGAATGCAGCCTCAGGTCCCCCAGCCCCTGCACCAGAGCAGGGGGCGTGGCCTCAGGTCCCTTGGCCCCGAGGTGGGGGACGCGGCCTCAGGTCCCTGCGGATCGGTCATTATGGCATGACAGTGTGATGACCATTTGCATATTAGCCTTTTATTATGAGGACTAGTGGTCCAGTGCACAAAATGTGTGCACATTAAAAGGGAATTAATTAGAGGAAATATTTTAATATTGCTATTTGCTTTCTCTATAATAGAAGTGTCAGAGATGAAAGAAAATTAGTAAAATGTATATGAAAATCTTCCTCCTGTCGGAGTCTGGGGCACACCGCAGGGCCCAGAGTCAAGACCCCACCCACCTGCGTGCACCTAAAAATCATGCGAGACCCAGACCCAGTTGGCCCCAACCCCATTGGGCGAGATCCAGACCAGGCCAGACCCACCTCCATCAAGCCCGACCAGGCAGGGGGCACAGCCTCAGGTCCCTCATCAAACCCTGCAGAGCAGGGGGGTGCGGCCTGAGGTACCCTGTCAATACCTGCCAGGCGGGGGGCGTTGCCTTAAGTTCCCTGTCAAGCCCCACCAGGTGGGGGGTTCAGCTTCAGGTCCCCCACCCTGGCCCGGCACTACGCAGCCTCAGGTTCCTGCCTCCGCTGTGGGCACAACCATCTTGTGTTACAGGAACCCTGCCTCCGCTATGGATGCAGCTATCTTGTAATGGCATGATAGAGTGAGGGTCAATTTGCATATTAATTCTTTATTATATAGGATACTACAAACTTATGCATCTGGTCACACAATGAAAGATCTGGCACTCATTTACATACATTACTTCTGAATAGCGTTATCTGTCTACAAAAGGACTGTCTTGTCTGATTAATCATAATTAATGACTATCTTTAAAATAAGTGGTACCTTTACAATCATATGAATGAATACAATTGCATTCAAATTCTACCTTTTTGTAGTATCACAAAATAGAGTCAAAAAGTAGGCCGGCCGAAACCGTTTTGGCTCAGTGGATAGAGCGTTGGCCTGCAGACTGAAAGGTCGCAGGTTCGATTCCGGTCAAGGGCATGTACCTGGGCTGCGGGCACATCCCCAGTAGGAGATATGCAGGAGGCGGCTGATCGATGTTTCTCTCCCATCAAAAATCAATAAAATATATTATAAAAAAAAAAAAAAGTAGGTCAGTGATTGTGTATGTTTTTATTACCTTGCAATTGCCAGACTTTTAAAGGTGCCATTTCATTGGTGCTCTCCACAAGATGCTTTCTAAGTTCTTTCAACTGTCCCTTCAGGTCAGGGTGCAGGTCTCTGAAAGAAACATAAAATCAGTCCTTGTCATGTGTCTTCTCTTTCTCAAAGCACACTCAAAGGTTGGCTCCACTTTTATTTCATGATTTTCACCTTGTTTCTCTTTGCTTAAGTAAAAGCACATGTATGTTGGGGGTGGGGGACTTGATAAATAATTCTTTGGTACAGAAAAGCAAGTATGATAGCAACAATCAATATTAGGCGGTAAGTACAATACATGGGTATGTTATAATATTTCCCATACTTTTGTGAGTCTATAATTTCTCAAAATAAAACTGAATCCATATTGCTACTAATCCCCAAATGAGTTTCTTTCCACAAATGCTCATAAATCCTTTGGTCACATGAATACAATGCAAGCTAACAAAGAGTATTGGGTTCTGTTTAGTTTTCTCTTGAAATATAGTACATTCTTTTAAAGCTAGTTACAACAAAAGATAGAAGCAGAGATATATCATTTAGACAGACAGACAAATGGCTGATAGAGTCCTTCTGCTCTTTTAAATGCTAGAAACTCAAAATTTCTTGTTTGTAATTTTTAACTTTTTTCAACCAGTTTACATTCAATATTATTCTACACCAGTTTCAGATGTAGAGCATAAACATTTCTTAAATACAACATGCATAAAGTTAAATATTTACTCACACCTTTTACCTTCCAAAGAATCCACTTCTAATCAGTCATTATAAACTTTTTCATGATAAAAATATCAAAAAATGGTCTAATTATTGTAGATAGCTAAATAACTATTCTGAATGTCCAAAAAGAAAAAATGTATTCAATACTCAAAAAAATACATTCTGCTGTAAATACATGAAATCCTAATGCTATTCAAAAACAAACATAGTGTGCCTGGTATGGCTCAGTGCATTAAGTGCCATGTCAGTCACCGGTGACTAACACTATACTTTCCGTCTGGACCGGTCAGTCACTGGTGCTGCCAGCATATCAGTGAAATCGGATAGTGGGCTAAGCAGTAAGGAAGACAAAACAGGATTGGCGCTTAACGTGTTAAAGCAGAAACAAATGACACAGAGACTAAAAAGACAACACAAAAAATCAATGAAACCAAGAGCTGGTTCTTTGAAAGGATAAACAATATTGATGAACTGTTAGCAAGACTTATCAAGAAAAAAGAGAGAGGAATCAAATAAAATCAGAAACGAAAACTGAGAAGTAACCATTGACACCACAGAAAATACTACGAACAACTGTATGCCACCAAGATGAACAATGTGTATGAAATGGACAAATTCCTAGAAAAATACAACCTCCCAAAACTGAATCAAAAAGAATCAGAAAACCTGAATAGGCCAGTAACAACAGATGAAACAGAAGCAGTAATAAAAAAATAAAAAAAACTGCCAGCAAACAAAAGCCTGGGTCCAGATGGCTTCATAGGGGAGTTTTACCAAACATTCGAAGAACTAACACCTACACTCCTCAAACTATTTCAGAAAATTGAAGAGGAAGGACACTTCCAAACTCTTTTTATGAGGCCAGTATTAGCCTAATTCCAAAATCAGATAAAGACACTATAAAGAAAGAAATTTGAAAAAGACAAAACGGACATCATCCAGAACCACAGGAAGGCTGGCTGAGTGGAAATTCTACAACTAGAAGGAAAGAGAAAAGCACACTGAGACTCAAAGGAGGTGTGGAAGTGAAGTGCAAAGGTACGGAGGCGCATGTGGAAAGGGCTGACAGCTGAGGACGCGATTGTCTTTTTCAATCGGGAGGGAGTCTCAAGCTCCCGACTGCTCTGAACTCCAGTTCCGGGAGAGGCTCTACAGACCCAGACTCATACGGGGAGAAACTGGATTGTCTGGCATCGGTCAGAACTCGAGGGCGGCTTTCTCTCAAAGGTGCTTGCAGTGATTACCGGGACGCTGAGAAGCGGAGCCTCTTAGTGTAGGACTAAGGAGCAGCCATAGCTGTTTGCTCCGCCCTGTTGATCCACTGAGACCCCGCCCCACCCAAGCTGTGCCCAGAGGCTTTTGCATATGAAAGGCCTGGCCCTTTGCATCTGAAAATTACCTAACAAACTGCAGCTGGGTCACAGAGACCCAGAACTTCCAAAAGAAGGCCCAAGGCCCCACAGCAGCTTGCACTGCTTCACAGCTAGGCTCCTGCTGGGTAGCCTCAGGCAGAGGCTACATTAGCACCTCCTTGGAAATCCAAGAGCCAGTGTACCCAGTGGTTAGAGTGGGACCATCCAGATTACAACTCCTCCGATGCATAAGGGACACACTCATGGGACAGACTCAGTGAGCACCAAAGCCCCACTGAAGCAAGTCTTGCCCCAGAGGGGTGTCTCCAGCACAGAAGTTCTCCCACCTTAGACACAGCTGATTCTCACAGCCAATTGGCCTGGAGGTCAATTCCTCCCAGTGATACCTACAACAATCAAGGCTTAACTACAACAAGACTGTGCACACAGCCCACAAAGGGGTGCACCAAGAGTGTCCACCTCAGGTAATTGGGAAGGCTGAACCACTTGGCCCTATAGGACACCTAGCACAGAAAGCCACTCTATCAACACAGGGAAGCATAAAAAATGCGGAGACAAAGAAACAGGTCACAAATGACAGAAATGGAGGAAAGCAAACTACTGGATATAGAGTTCAAAACCACACTTTTAAGGTTTTTCAAGAATTTTCTAGGAACCGCCGATAAATTTAGTAAGACCCTCAATAAGTCTAGTGAGACCGCCGATAAATTTAGTGAGACCCTCAAGAAATCTAGTGAGACCCTCGAGGATATGAAAAAGGACCAACTAGAAATTAAGCATACACTGACTGAAATATAGACTATTATACAGAGTTCCAAAAGCAGACTAGAGGATCACAAGAATCAAGTAAGAGATTTGAAATACAAAGAAGCAAAAAAGACCCAACCTGAAAAGCAAAAAGAAAAAAGAATCCAAAAATATGAAGATAGTGTAAGGAGCCTCTGGGACAGCTTCAAGCATACCAACATCCGAATTATAGGGGTGCCAGAACAAAAGAGAGAGCAAGATATTGAAAACCTATTTTAAGAAACAATGACAGAAAACTTCCCCTACCTGGTGAAAGAAATAGACTTACAAGTCCAGGAAGCACAGAGAACCCCAAACAAAAGGAATCCAAAGAGGACCACACCAAGACACATCATAATTAAAATACCAAGAGCAAAAGACAAAGAGAGAATCTTAAAAGCAGCAAGAGGAAAACAGCCAGTTACCTACAAGGGAGTACCCATACGAGTGTCAGCTCATTTCTCAACAGAAACTTTGCAGGCCAGAAGGGAGTGGCAAGAAATATTCAAAGTAATGAATACCAAGAACCTACAACCAAGATTAGTCTACCTAGCAAAGCTATCATTCAGAATTGAAGGTCAGATAAAGAGCTTCACAGATAAGGAAAAGCTAAAGGAGTTTATCACCACCAAACCAGAATTATATGAAATGCTGAAAGGTATCCCTAAGAAGAAGAGGAAGAAGAAGAAAAATGTCAAGAAACAAATTATGAACAACAAATACCCATCTATCAACAAGTAAATCTAAAAATCAAGTGAATAAATAATCTGATGAACAGAATAAACTGGTGAATAGAATAGAATCAGGGGCATAGAAAGGGCATGGACTGACTATTCTCGGGGGGAAAATGGGTGTGGGGGGTGTGGGAAGAGACTGGACAAAAATCGTGCACCTATGGATGAGGACAGTGGGGGGGGGAAGGGCAGAGGGGGGTGGGATCTGGGTGGAAGGGAGCTATGGGGGGAAAAAAGAGGAACAACTGTAATAACCTGAACAATAAAGATTTAATAATAAAAACAAAAAAAAATAATTGAGCGCCCTAGCAGGTTTGGCTGAGTCAATGGAGCGTTGGCCTGCAGACTGAAGGGTCCTAAGTTGGATTCCGGTACATAGTACATGCCTGGGTTGCTGGCTCGATCCCCAGTAGGGGGCATGCAGCAGACAGCTGGTCAATGATTCTCCCTCATCACTGATGTTTCTATCTCTCTCTCCCTTTCCTTCCCTCTCTGAAATCAATACGGGGGGGGGGGGGGGGGAGGGAAGGGAGGGAAGGAAGGAAGGAAGGAAGGAAGGAAGGAAGGAAGGAAGGAGGAGGGAGGGAGGGAGGGAGGGAGGGAGGGAGGGAGGGAGGGAGGGAGGGAAGGAAGGTAGGTAAATAGATTTACAGGCCAGTATCCCTGATGAACACAGATGCTAAAATCCTCAACAAAATATTAGCAAATCGCATCCAGCAATATATTAAAAAGATTACACCCATGACCAAGTGGGATTTATTCCTGGGATGCAAGGCTAGTACAATATTAGCAAATCAATAAACGTGATACATCACATAAACAAATTAAAAGACAAAAGTAACACGATCAGCCCTAACCGTTTTGGCTCAGTGGATAGAGCTTCGGCCTGCGTACTGAAGGGTCCCAGGTTCGATTCTGGTCAAGGGCATATACCTTGGTTGCAGGCACATCCCCAGTAGGGGGTGTGCAGGAGGTAGCTGATCAATGTTTCTCTCTCATTGATGTTTCTAACTCTCTATCCTTCTCCCTCCTCTCTGTAAAAAATCAATAAAATATATTTTTAAAAAATAATAAAACAACACGATCATATCGACACAGAAAAAGCATTCGACAAAATCCAGCACCCATTTTTTATTAAAACTCTCACCAAAATGGGAATAGAGGGAGCATATCTCAAAATGATAAAGGCCATATATGACAAACCTACAGCCAACATCATACTCAATGGGCAAAAACTAAAACATTTCCCCTAAGAACAGGAACAAGACAAGGATGTCGGTTTTCACCACTCTTATTCAACACTAGAGGCCCGATGCACGAAATCTGTGCAAGAGCAGCCCAAGCTGGCTCAGCCCTCGCAGCCCTGGCTGCCTCGGCCCTCACAGCCCCGGCTTAGTTCGGAAGGTTGTCCACACAGTCGTTCCGCTTTTCAGTCAATTTGCATATTATGCTTTTATTATTATAGATAGCATTGGAAGTCCTAGCCACAGCAATCGGACAAGAAGAAATAAAAGGCATCCAAATTGGAAATGAGGAAATAAAACTCTCATTATTAGCAGATGACATGATATTGTACATAGCAAGCCCTAAAGACTCCAACAAAAAACTACTAGACTTAATAAATGAATTTGGCAATGTAGCAGGCTACAAAATCAACACCCAAAAATCGATGAGGCCAGTAATGAATTCTCAGAAAAATAAACTAAACAAAAAACCCATTTACCATTGCAACAAAAAAAATTAAGATACTTTGAAATAAACTTAACCAAGAAGGTAAGACTTTTATTTAGAAAACTAAAGGACGTTGAAAAAAGAGACAGAAGAAGATATGAACAAGTGAAAGAATATATTGTGTTTATGGATTGGTAGGATTAACATCATTAAAATGTCCATACTACCCAAGGCAATCTACAAATTTAATGCAATCCCTATTAAAATACCAACAGCATCCGGCTGGTGTGGCTCAGTGATTGACCATCAGCCTAAGAACCAGGAGCTTACAGTTCGATTCCCAGTGAGGACACATGCCCAGGTTGTGGGCTCCAACCCCAGTGTGGGGTGTACGGGAGGCAGCCAATCAATGATTCTCTCTCATCATTGATGTTTCTGTCTCTCTTTCTTTCTACCTTCCTCTCTAAAATCAATAAAATATATATTTTTTTAAATTAAAAAAAATAAAATACCAACAGCATATTTCACAGATCTGAAACAAATACTCCAGTAATTTATAGGAAACAAAAAAGAACCTGAATAGCTGCAGCAATCTTGAGAAAGAAGAACAAAGTAGGAGGGATTTTCAATATCAGCTTACAAGATATACTACAGAGCCACTGTAATCAAAACAGCATGGTACTGCATAAGAACATGCATATAGATCAATGGAGCATAGCAGAGACCCCAGAAATCAATCCAGGCAATTATGCTCAATTAATATTTGACAAAGGAGGCAAGAACATATGATGGAGTCGAGGCAGTCTCTTCAATAAATGGTGTTGGGAAAATTGGATAGATATATGCAATAAAATGAAACTAGACCTCCAACTTACACCATACACAAGAATAAACTCAAAATGGATAAAAGACCTAAATGCAAGTTGGGAAACCATAAAAATCCTACAAAAAACCTTAGGCAGCAAAATCTCAGACAGCTGTCATAGCAATATGTTTATGGATACATCTACGAGGACAAAGAAAACTAAGTAGAAAATAAATAAATGCGACATAAAAAGCTTCTTTACAGCAAAAGAAATTATCAACAAATCGAAAAGGGAGCCCACTGCATGGGAGAACATATTTGGCAATGATACATCTGATAAAGGGTTAATATCCAAACTATATAAGCAACTCATATAACTTAACAAAAAGAAGACAGACAATCCAATTTAAAAATGGGCAAAGGACGTAAATTGACATTTCTTCAAAAAGGACATACAGATGGCCAAGAGACAGATAAAAAAATGTTCAGCCAGAACCGGTTTGGCTCAGTGGATAGAGCGTCGGCCTGCAGACTCAGGGGTCCCGGGTTAGATTCCGGTCAAGGGCATGTACCTTGGTTGCGGGCACATCCCCAGTGGGGGGCGTGCAGGAGGCAGCTGATCAATGTTTCTCTCTCATTGATGTTTCTGGCTCTCTATCCCTCTCCCTTCCTCTCTGTAAAAAATCAATAAAATATATTAAAAAATAAAAAGTTCAAAGTCACTGATCATCTGAGAGATGCAAATCAAAATGACATTGAGGTATCACCTCACGCCTGTCAGAATGGCTACCATCAACAAATCAACAAATGACAAGAGCTGGTGAAGATGTGGAGAAAAGGGAACCCTAGTACACTGCAGATGGGAATGCAGACTGGTGCAGCCATTATGGAAAATAGTACAAAGTTTCATCAAAATATTAAAAATAGAACTGCCATTTGACCCAGTGATCCCACTTCCAGGAATATAACCTAAGAAACCCAAAATAGCACTCAGAAAGAATGTATACATTTCTATGTTCATAGCAGCACAATTTATAATAGCTAAGATCTGGAAACAGCCCAAGTGCCCATCAGTATATGAGTGGATAAAAAAGCTGTGGTACATTTACACCATGGAGTACTATGGTAAAAAAGAAGAATCTCTTACCCTTCGAGACAGCACAGAGCAACCCTAGAGAGCATCATGCTAAGTGAAATAAGTCAGTCTGAGAAAGACAAGTATCACATGATCTCACTTATATGTGGAATCTAAGTAACAAAATAAACTGATGAATGGATCCAGGAGTGGATCCAGGGACATGGAAGCATGGAACACAGTGTGGAATCTTGGAGGGAAGACGGGGGAGGGTAGGTTGGTGAGGGGTAAACCACCAAAGACCTTGTATGGACATATGCATAATCCATGGCTGCAGACAGTGAGGTGGTGAGGGCCTGGGACAGGGAGTGGGGCAAGCTGGAGGGAGTTGATGCAGGTGAAAGGGGGACATATGTAAGACTTTCAACAATGAAGAATTATTTCTTTAACAATTTATCAGCAAAAAAAATAATCCTATCTAATAAGACAAACATGGTAATTAGCGTACGACCGCTACCCTTCCCATTGGCTAATCAGAGCAATATGCAAATTAACTGCCAGCCAAGATGGCGGCCGGCAGCCAGGCAGCTGGAAGCGAACATGAGGCTTGCTTGCTTCAGTGACGGAGGACTCCAACGTTCCCCGCCTGCCTTGCCGGCCTCTGAGCTTGCAGTTTAAGAAACATTGTAACAAATATAGAAGCTAAACAAAACCCCAGAAACCTGCTTTCAGCCAGCCAGGATCTCAGAGCTGGAGCTATACATTGTTTCGATTATAGAACCCAAACAAACCAGATACCTGCTTTCAGCAGCAGAGGACTCAGAGCTGGAGCCAGAGCTAAAGCTGGCCCAGAATAAAGAAAAAAAAAAGAAAAAAAGGAGCAGTTGGGAGCTTCAGTCACCCGCCAGCCTGAAAACAGCCGTCAACCCCTCACCCAGACTGGCCAGGCACCCCAGTGGGGACCCCAACCCTGCGGGGTGTGTGACCAGCTGCAAACAGCCATCATCCCCTCACCCAGGCTGGCCAGGCACCCCAGTGGGGACCCCCACCCTGATCCAGGACACCCTTCAGGGCAAACCAGCCAGCCCCACCCATGGACCAGGCCTCTAGCCTATATAGTAAAAGGATAATATGCCTCCCAGCACCGGGATCAGCGGAGCCATGAGGCCTCCCAGCACTGGGATCAGCGTGAGAGGGGGCAGTGCCCAAACTCCCTGATCGCCCTGCGGCTCTGTGTGTGACAGGGGGCGAGGCCACAACCTCCCTATCCGCCCTGCTGTGTTCGTGACAGGGGAAGGCACCCCAACCCCCTGATCAGCCCTACTCTGTGCCTGATAGGGGGGAGCTCCCCAACCCCCTGATCGCCCTGCGGCTCTGTGTGTGACAGGGTGCGGCGCCTCAACCCCCTGATCGGCCCTGCTCTGTGTGTGACAGGGTGCAGCGCCCCAACCCCACCCCCCCACGGGCCCTGCTCTGTGTGTGACGGGGTAGAGCCATAACCTCCCCATCGGCCCTGCCCTGAGTGTGACAGTGGCAGCGCCCCAACCTCCTGATTGGCCCTGCTCTGTGGGTGATAGAGGGCGGCGCCCCAACCCCCTGATCAGCCCTGCCCTGAGTGTGACGGGGGCAATGCCCCAACTCCCCTATCGGCCCTACTCTGTGAGTGACAGGGGAGAGCTCCTCAACCCCCTGATCTGCCCTGCTCTTGCATGACAGGGGGGAGCTCCCCAACCCCCTGATTGACCCTGCTCTGTGCGTGACAGGGTACGGAGCCCCAACCCCCCTGATGGGCCTGCTCTGTGCGTGACAGGGTACGGAGCCCCAACCCCCCTGATGGCCCTGCTCTGTGCGTTACAGGGGGTGGCGCCGCAACCTCCCCATCTACCCTGCCTTGAGTGACAGGGCGGTGCCACAACCCTCCAATCGGCCCTACCCTGAGCGTGACTGAGGGTGGCATCCCAACCTCCCAATCTGCCCTGCTCTGTGCGTGACAGGGGAAGGCGCCCCAACTCCCCAGTCGGCCCTGCTCTAAGCCCAACCAGGGGCTGCACCTAGGGATTGGGCCTGCCCTCTGCCACCTGGGAGCAGGCCTAAGCCAGCAGGGCGTTATCTCCCGAGGGGTCCGAGACTGCGAGAGGGCACAGGCCGGGCTGAAGGACCACCCCCCCCCCCCGAGTGCACAAATTTTTGTGCACCGGGCCTCTAGTAAAATGAATAAAAAAAGAGCTAAGAAGACTGTTTTCGGCTATAAAATCCTTTGATACTTCATAGGATGACTATGAAATTTTCTTCAAAAGAAAACCATATTCTATTCTCTTTCACATAGAGCAAATACTAATGTATTTTGACTGAACATGTATAAAATCTACTACACATCCTGCTACACCTCTTTTGCATTTTTTGCAGACTACGTTTAGCATGAGTAAATAGCTATTACCTCGCTAACTTAAAATACATTTTAATTTCTTGGGAAAATATTGACTGAAACAATTATATTTCTCCTACTATGTGAATAAAAAAATGACATGCAATTTTATGCCATCGATCACAAAGCCCAGAAAAGGAACTCAATGTAAATCATACGTGCTCAGAATGACTAGAGATCATAAACTGTCCTATAATTAAGTCGTCATCTCTTCCTATGAGATGACACACATGAAATACTGTTGGGAGTTCTGTAACTCAGACAGCAATATGGAAGATGGTGTAAAGTGTGAGGAAGCCTGGAGGTTTAAATAGAGTAAGACCCTTTCCCAAAAGAATATACATACCTTAATTTTCCAAAGAGAAATCCTTGAACTTCATCAATAGGATCATTTTCACCAATCACTGTGGTGTTTACTTCAGTTCCTGTAAAGGTACAGCAAAGTCATGTCTAATCACTCAGATTAGAAATAAAAATACTATAACCTCATACGTCTGAGTAATATAAAAAAAAAACCAGAACACCCAATATTATGATACCATTTAAAATGTTCATACCTAATTTTGCAATGGTAACAAACAAACAGAGAAAATTAATTTGTTTTTAATATGGCCTATGCTCCTGGATAAAGTATGAATATATTTTTTTCCTTAAAATTTGGAAAATTACATATTAAAATTTTCTAAATTAATACCTTTAAAATTACAAACAATGGAATTTTCAATATCAAAATTCTAAAGAATATGCAACCAGCAACTTAACCCTAAATAGATTATTGAGAACAGAATGATGAGTTACTAGGCTATCTTCCATGTACCAAGCCAATCCTTTTTAACTTTAAAATGAGCTCAAAAGAAAGAGAACCACAATCAACTTAATAACTAAACATTTAAAAAAAAATTTAAAGGTTAAAACAAAAGAAATAAAGGAGACTGTACATAAAACTTGTGGTTGAGTCCAGCCAGTATGGCTGAGCATTGACCTATAAACCAGGAGGTCACAGTTCGAATCCTGGTCAGGACAAACGCCCAGGTTGTGGGCTCAATCCACAGTAGGGGGCATACAGGAGGCAGCCAAGCAATGATTCTCTCATCATTGATGTTTCCAACTCTCCTTCTCCCTTTCTCTCTGAAATAAATAGAAACATATTTGAAAAAATAAAAATAAAACTTGTGGTTGAATTAATAAATTAAAAACTCTAGAGTATGACAAGAAGTATCCATAGTAAACTGTTCCAAGTACCGAAAATAATATAAACCATTAAAACGTTTGTTAATTATAGGAGAATTTAAGATTTCACATTGGGCCACAAATTAATGGCTATTTGTGAACTGCATGTCATCAATAACAATAGCTACTACTTATTGAATATTTTTGTGCAAAAAACTGTGTTAATTTCTTACTTATACATCTTATTTTCTCCACACAAATACTTTAAGAAGCATATATCATTATCTGTACACAGGAAAAAATTAGGACATAGGAATTTGCTTAATGTCACCAAACTCACATGGGACAGAAGACTCAGGTTCATCATATTCCTAAATCTATTCTTTATCATTAGGAAAAAGGTTCTCCTTTAACTCATTATTTTTAAAAAAGAAAACACATTGGTCTAATTTACAAATTCACCTTTCACCTGGGTATCATCCTTGGCCTTGTACTCGGTGCTCTTAATGGCCAGCTCCACGCCGTAGCCAGAGAGATACACAGGCTCTCTCCTGGGGCGCTGCAAGTAGAGCAAGAATTCCACCATCACCACTGAGCTCTTCAAATGTCACAATGTACAGAACGTGACTGTGTCAATGCCGTGTAGCTAACACCTCGGGTTATGCACTCAGAATACACTTAAACTGCAAAGGAAATCCTAGCCTCCTTTAGGTTCATATCCTGCCACATGTATGAAAATGGGGGTTCCAGGAGGAAGCCAAACCAGGGAAGGGAACAGTTGAAAAGGCAAGGAAAAGGAACCAAACCATGTGAAGAAATGGAGAAAGAGGAGGAGTTTCACAACCTGTGCAGCAGGGCTGGGAACAGTGAGGGAGACTTCCGCCCAGCAGTGCAGTGTTGGGGCCGTGTGTACATGGAGGCACGTTTACATTGATGGAATTCAAATGTCTTCAGTCAGGGTTTGGGCTGACCCAATGTCACAGGCTTACCACCACCCTGAATAAGGATGGGCCTGTAGACATTTTAATCTTTAAGACCAACAACAGAGTATGGGGGCAGAGGGAAGGAGTGCAGTTGTCAAAAATTAAATATTAATTTGAATGTTTCTCCTCATACAAATTTTCATTCAAAATTTTTTACTTGCATGGACTTAGCATCCAATATTTATTGAGTTTATTAGAACATAGAAACTTTAAGGCTAACAAGCTGTACACATAAATAATTTAAAGCTAAATGCTATACAAGGAATCAAAACCTTCATTTTCAATCGATTCTGCCTGGTTTTTACCTCCAGAAATCCTTCCTTTTCCATCTTATGAAAAGATTTTTTAAAAAAGAAGTTTAGAAAGGAAATTAATTAAAGAATTAGTTCCATAGTATGCAAGCATATTAAATCTGGGCCAAATTAAATATAATTTACGTGGTTCATTTTGAAATAGAATATGAACTTTATTACGCTATTTTTAAGCATAACTGTTTTAAACTTTAGAAAAGTAAGCAAAGTATCTCCTATGTGCAAAAAGCATTTTATGAAAGTACTTAACTTTTCAAAAAAGTAAAATTTTATAAACGGAAAAATTATTAGCTTATGTGATAAAATCATGCGGGGCAAATTAATATTTAGAAGAGTTGTAAAGTAAGTCAATACTTACAGATACATAATGTCTGAATATGTAATTGATTTTGCCTGCATTGCTTTTTGATACAAGTTGGCGGTGGAAATTATAAAATGCCTCATAACCAATCTCAGAGTAGAAAATCACCACTGGACTCTCAGGACTGGATGAGGGGTATCTGTGATCACCTTTGAACAATAAGGGCTTGGGTCTGAAAATAAATAGCAAAAGCTTAAAATTATAAACTTTAAAAAGTTTTGAAAGAAAATATAGCTGCAACAATAATTTAAGTAAAGATTGTGAGCATCTTAATATAAAAGTATCGAAATGTTAAATAGTTTTCAGGAAGAATACTGTCAGGTATGAGTCTTACTTCATCATCATTAAAAATAATAATAGTACATTACATAAAATATTAGCTATAAAATGCAGACTTTGATTAGTAATTGTTACCAATTCCTAGAAAAAGGGGGAAAGCCAGAAGATATATATATCTAGATCTCATAGTACTAAAACTTTAATAAATGACTCTAGACCTGACCGGTTTGGCTCAGTGGAGAGAGCATCAGCCTGCGGACTCAAGGGTCCCAAGTTCGATTCCGGTCAAGTGCATATACCTTGGTTGCGGGCACATCCCCAGTAGGGGGTGTGCAGGAAGGCAGCTGATCGATGTTTCTCTCTCATCGATGTTTCTAACTCTCTATCCCTCTCCCTTCCTCTCTGTAAAAAAAAAAAAATCAATAAAATATATTTTAAGAATAATAAATAAATGACTCTACCATAAATAGAATATAATTATCCTTTTATCTGAAAACGTAAGTACAAATAAAGCAAAAAGCAGAGGAATGCTTCAAGCATATAACTTGCCAATTAGAGCATCTCCTTCCTCTATCATCTTGACTATGATCTTCCTAACTTATGTTTTCCTTAAATTTTAAAACTTACCCTCCAAAAACACTTCTTTAAAAATAACATCAGGACACCAATAGAAATTACTGCATAGACTTTATGACCTACCAATTTCTCTTAATGAGATACACTTACGTGTACTAAAGAAAGATGACTCCAGTAAAAACAAACCTACCTCCTGTACAAATGCATAACCACAGAAAAAAGTCTAAAAGGATACAAGCCAAACCATTAAAAATAGTAACACCTCTCAAAAGAGGATACACTGTCACTCTTTTCCTTACAAAGTATGCATTATTGTTATAACAAATTTAAAAAAAGTTAATCTGTTTTGTTTTCCCCAAAGGAGCACCACTTTACCACACAGCCACCTTGGCCCGCTGGGTTTTAGTTGTCACCTGAGTGAGAAGCACTCATGTCATCTGCTGGGCAGAGAGCAAGTGCTGGGCAGATAACCTCAGGAAAGAACTACCCCCACTGACAACACCCTCAGCACTTCTGATCCAGCAGAGCAACACCACAAAAAATGGGCATTGCTATCCAGTTCATCAGGCCAGTGGAAGGGTGCACACCTACTGCCCTAGCCCCTTGGTCAGCAAACTGTGGCTCGCGAGCCACATGCGGCTCTTTGGTCCCTTGAGTGTGGCTCTTCCTAAGCCTTAGGAGTACCCTAATTAAGTTAATAACAATGTACCTACCTATATAGTTTAAGTTTAAAAAATTTGGCTCTCAAAAGAAATTTCAATCGTTGTACTGTTGATATTTGGCTCTGTTGACTAATGAGTTTGCCGACCACCGCCCTAGCCCAATAGCAAGAGGTATTATTACGTTTGTCCACCACAGGAAACCAACCTTTAAGCAGAAGCTAGCCCACTGAATACCAATTTAATATTCAAATTAAATAGTTTTCTTTGTCTGAAACTAATCCTACCCTGAGAGTTCATTATCATGACTATAGTTATTTCAGGCTCTGGCTCTAGTGCACAGAGCATTCCTCACTGAGCTGATGACAAAGCACATGTAATTTCTCAGATACAGTCACTACTCAATAATAACAGTAATATTAAGTACTCTTTTTGCTTTTTAAATATATTTATTGATTTTTTACAGAGAGGAAGGGAGAGGGATAGAGAGTTAGAAACATCGATGAGAGAGAAACATCGATCAGCTGCCTCCTGCACACCTCCTACTGGGGATGTGCCCGCAACCAAGGTACATGCCCTTGACCGGAATCAAACCTGGGACCTTTCAGTCTGCAGGCCAACGCTCTATCCACTGAGCCAAACCGGTTACGGCAAGTACTCTTATTATCTCCATTTTAAAATGAGATGAGAAAGAAAGGTTAAGTGATCTGCCTGCGTTCACAAAACATTTTAAGCCACAGAGCTGGAAGCCAAATCTAATCAGCCTGGTTCCAGATTCCATACTCGAGACTACAAAGCTCATGAAAAACTAGAAGTCATCTTGATGTTTACGAAAAAGGAGCACAATGAACGCATGACATTTACAGAGAGAAACACACAAGCTACCTTTCAGGTGCTGTCAGCAGAAGAGTCTCAAGGGCATCGACATCACAGGCCTTCCTTCCGTGCACTGAGAAAAATGAACTACATCCTTCCGGTGGAGGCTCATCTGCCGCTATCTGTCATTTTAAGACAAGTCTTTTTAAAAATAACTTCTAACCAAAGACAAGCTAAAGAAATGCATAATCTAAATAGATAATAAAATAACAAAACATCAGTAAAAGCAAAAATTATCATCTATTGAACACCCGTTATGTGACAGGAAGAGCTTTACATGTAGCTGCTTTCTTTTTTTTTCACTCAAATTTGAGTCGTTTACTTGGATGTAACTGTAATTTAAAAAAAGAAACAGACAAGGACCTTTTAGATTAGCATGAGCTATGTATGCATATTTCAGATTACTGAAAGAAACTTAACATTTATCAAGCCCTCTTGTTCCAAATACTTACGTTTAAATTAATTAAAAACCTATAAAGTTATATAATCCTATCTAATAAAAGAGAAACATGGTAATGGCGTATGACCGCTACCCTTCCCATTGGCTAATCAGGGCGTTATGCAAATTAACTGCCAGCCAAGATGGCGGCCGGCAGCCAGGCAGCTTGAAACTAACATGAGGTTTGCTTACTTCAGTGACGGAGGACTCCAACGTTCCCCGCCTGCCGCTGCCGGCCTCTGAGCTGCAACTCTAAGCAACTATGTTACAAATATAGAAGCTAAACCAAACCCCAGAAACCTACTTTAGTCCACCGGGATTCAGCCAGCAGGATCGCAACATTGTTTCAAATACAGAAGGTAAACAAAGGCCAGAAACCTGCTTTCAGCAGTGGAGGCCTAAGAGCTGGAGCCAAGCCTCAAAGCTAAAACTGGCCCAGAATAAAAAAAAAAAAAAAAAAAAAAAAAAGGAGCGGTTGGAAGCTTCAGTCACCTGCCAGCCTGAAAACAGCCCTCAGCCCCTCACCCAGACTGGCCAGGCACCCCAGTGGGGACCCCCACCCTGATCCAGGACACCCTTCAGGGCAAATCAGCTGACACCCATCGTGTACCAGGCCTCTATCCTATATAGTAAAAGGGTAATAAGCCTCCCAGCACCAGGATCAGTGGAACCACGAGGCCTCCTGCCACCGGGATCAGCGTGACCCCTGATCGCCCTGCGGCTCTGTGTGTGACTGGGGGCAGGGCCACAACCTCCCTATTCGCCCTGCTCTGTTCATAACAGGGGAAGGCGCCCCAACCCCCTGATCAGCCCTGCTCTGTACCTGATAGGGGGGAGCTCCCCAACCCCCTGATCGGCCCTGCTCT